>NW_024081502.1:412153-812414 GCF_003009895.1 Hyaena hyaena | reverse complement strand
GGGGAGGGGGGGATGGGCATGGAGGAGGGCACTTTGGGGATGAGCACTGAGTGTTATGTGGAAACTAATTTGACAATAAACTATTTGTAAAAAAAAAAAAAAAAAAAAAAAAGAAGACCTCCAGATGGCAAACAGACATATATAAAGATGTTCAACATCACTCATCATCTGGAAATACAAATCAAAACCCCAATGAGATACCACCTCACACATTTAGTCACATGGCTGAAATTAACAACTCAGTCAACAATAGATGTTGGAGAGGATGAAGACAAAGTGGAACACTTTTGCACTGTTGGTGAGAATGCAAGCTGGTGCAGTCATTTTCAAAAAACAATATGGAGGTTCTTCCCAAAATTAAACATAGAGGTACCCTATGACACAGCTGTTACACTACTAGGTATTTATTCAAAGGGCACAAAAATGCTGATTCGAAGGGGCACATGCACCCCAATGTTTATAGCAGCGTTATGAACAATAGCCAAATTATGGAAAGAGTCCAAATGTCCATCTACTGATGAATGGATAAAATATATGTGGTGTATATGTATACAATGGATACCATTCAGCAATGAAAAAGAATGAAATCTTGCCATTTGCAACAACGTGGATGGAACTAGAATGTATTTTGTTAAGCAAAATAAGTTAGACAAAGATAAATATCATATGATGTCACTCATATGTGGATTTAAAAAACAAAACAGATGTACATAGAGGAAGAGAAGGAAAACAAGGTGAAAATAGTGAGAGATCTTTACACAGAGAACAAACTGAGGGTTGCTAGAGGGTGTTGGATGGGTGGATGAGCTAAACGGGTGATAGGCACTAAAGAAGACACTTGATGCGACCAGCACTGGCTGTTATATGTAAGCGATGAATCACTAAATTCTACTCCTGATATCATTATTGTACTATATGTTAACAAACTTGAATTTAAATAAAATTTAAAAATTAAAAATAAAAATAAATTATATAATATTCTCAATAGATGTAGAAAAATTGACAAAATTCATTATCTTTTCAAAATAAAAACTCTCAAGAAAGTGAGTATAGAGGAAATGTATGTAAAAAAAAAATGTAGGCTGTATATGGCAAAGCTACAATTAACCTCACACTCAATGGTGAAAAATTGAAATCTTTTCTATTAACATCAGGAACAAGACAAGGGTGCCTGTTCTTACCACTCTTATTCATCAGAGTACTAGAAGTCCTAGCCAAAGTAATAGGTAAGAAAAAGAAATAAAAGGCACTTAAATCAGAAAAAAGTAAAATTGTTTTTTTAGATGATATAATATTATATATTAAAAACCAAAAAGAATGTACCAAAAAACTATTAGACTTAATAAACAAATTCACCTTCTGTGTATCTCATTTAAGAGAAAGGAAACCTTCTCCAAGAGCAGCCCCTCAGTAGATAGCTGCCTTCTTACCTCATTGCCCAAGCCAACTGCTGGGAGGGAAATGGCCACATGACAAATTAATGCCAAAATGATTACCCCCCTCAACACACTTGTTCAGAGGGGTGCCTGGGTGGCTCTGTCAGTTGAGCATCCAACTTCAGCTCAGATCATGATCTCCTGGTTCTTGAGATTAGGCTCCAAGTCTGGTTCTGTGCTGATGGTACAGAGGATCCCTTTTCTTTCTCTCTCTCTGCCCCTGGCCCTACTTGTGCTCTCTCTCTTTTTTTTCTCTCTCTCTCTCTCTCGAAATAAATAAATAAATAAATAAATAAATAAATAAATAAATGTAAAAAAACAAAAAATAAATTCACTAAACTTACAGGGTACAAATTATCATACAAAATTCAGATGTTTCTATACAGTAATAAAAACTATCTGTAAAAAAATACATAAGTAAAAAGTCAATCCCATTTACAATAGCATGAAAAATAAAAATACTTAGGAGTAACTTCAACCAAGGAGGCAAAATAACTGTGTACTTATATGTATATGACACTGATGAAAGAAATTAAAGAAGAGGTGAATAAATGAAAAGGTATCTTGTGTTTATGTATTAGAAAATTAATATTCTTTTGAAAAATTTTTAATGTTTAGTTCTTTTTGAGAAAGACAGACAGAGCATGAGTGGGGGGAGGGCAGCAAGAGATGGAGGCACAGAATCTGAAGCAGGCTCCCTCATACAGGGTTCGAACCCACGGACCACGAGATCATGACCTGAGCCGAAGTCGATGCCCAGCCGACTGAACCACCCAGGCACCCTAGAAAATTAATATTCTTAAAATGCCCCTATTACCAAAGCCATCTGTAGCTTCAGTGCAACCTCTATCAAAATCCCAATGGCATTTTTTCACAGAAATCAAAAAGAAAATAATTCTAAAATGTATATGAAAACACAAAATCCCAGAATAGCTAAAAACAATCAAGAGGAAAAAAAGAACAAAATTGGATTATCACAGTTCTTGACTTCAGAAATAATTGCAAAGATTTAGTAATCGTAACAGTATGATACTGACATAAAAACAAACACACATCAAAAGAACAGAATTGAGAGCCCAAAATAAACTCATGCATGTGTATATATGATCATTTAATATCTGACAAAGGGGTCAAGAATACTCAATAATTAAAGGAGAGTCTGTTCAATAAAATGTGCTGGGAAAACTGGATAACCAGATACAGAAAAATGAAGTTGGGCCCTATATTTTACTACCCCCCCCGAAAAAAAAACCAACCCTACCTAACACTAAATGGGTTAAAAAGTTAAATGTAGAATCTGAAACCATAAAATTCCTAGAAGAAAACATAGAGAAAAATATACAAAGAACAAAATCTTGGCAAAATTTACTTATGACACCAAAAGCCAAAGCCACAAAAACCAACACTCAACATGTGGGATTGCAGCAAATTATAAAGCTTCTGCACAGTAGAAGACATGACAAAATGAAAAGGCAACATAGAGAATGGAAGAATATATTTGCATGCCATATTCGGTAGTAAGTTAATATTAAAACTATACATATGTATGTAACAAATCCTACAACTCAAAAGTGAAGACACCAGTAATCCAATTTAAAAAATAGGTGGAAAAAATAAATAGAAAATTTCCCAAAGAAATACGAATATCCAATTGATACATGAAATGATGCTCAACAACATAATCATCAGGGAAGTGCAAATGAAAACCAAAATGAGATATCGCCCCATATTTATTATAATGACTGTCATCAAAAAGACAAGAGCTAGCAAGGAGTTAAGATGGAAGGAAAGCTTTCCTCATCCCTCATACACAGCCAAATGAATATCAAATCATTCTGAACACCCAAGAAATCAATCTGAGGACTGAGAGATCAAACTGCACATTTAGAGGAAGAAAAATGACTACATCATGGAAGGTAGGAGGTACAGAGAATTGAGTTAGGGGAGAAAAGAATTATGGGTACTGTGAAGGGAAGGGAGTCCCATCATAGAGAGAGGAGTGAGAGAGAAAAAGACAGAGAGAGGGAAAGCAGCATGCAGGGGATTGCACAAGAAATCTTCCCCAAAACCATTGAGTGGGAAAAGGAGAGGGGCTGACTATCACAAGTTTTTATAAAGAGTGGAGCTCAAGGACTGTTTCAGAAATCCACACAATTGCCTGTTTTGTGCCTGGTGGGCTTAGCAGTGCTCCTGTGGGGAAGGAGGGGTGGCCTTGGAGCAGACAGCATGGTCTGAGGATCCCCTGAGTTACATGAGAGAAATAGTTCACCTCATTAGAGTTCATTTGGGAGAGATGGTACTACATCTCAGGGGACAAAAGAGAAGGTGGGGTCCTTTGAGAAGCCCTATTAATAAGCATAGCAGCAGAGGCACCAGCTGAAGGCAGCTAACCTGGAAGCCCTAGCTTTTGGCTGTTCTTTACCATAAGCTTCTGGTCTCATATGGTCATGCAACCATTTTTTCCGGGACAAGCCAGCACCAGTCACAGCTCTCCTCAAAGGATAAACATGATTCTGTACCATGTCCAGTCCCTAAAATTTGGAGTTTTGAAACCTAGCCATGGGCCAGAGAAATAACACAGGAGTGCAGCGTGCTGCCAGGCAGACAGACGGCCCAGACACAGAAAGAGTGAAGACACGGTTCTGATGGAAGCTTGGATCCTAAGAGGGGAGATTGTTTGCTTTGCTCTTCTGTGGGGTCCATTGTACAGTAGGGAGTGCAAACTCCTGGGATGAGAGGGCAGGTCAATGCCATTTCCTCCACCCACCCATCCAGCCATGGGCACTGACTGACTTCAGTGAGCAACACAGAACATACCATGGAGGTTGGAAATGCTGACACCAAGCACCACGACCCTGTGCTTTGCAGAAGCATCTTTCTCATGCAAGTTCACCTGAGAACCAGCATATCAGGCCCCTCCCAGACGACCAGCAGAAACCCCTCGCGCCCACCAAGTCTGCTGATCATATAGTGCTGCAAAGATTCAGCTCTAAGGGAAACAGGATATGGTCTTTTCTAACAAGCAGACCAAAACACACCTAGTTAAAACTCTCCACACAGTGGAACAGGTCCAAACACTCCACACTGCAGGCAAGGAGAGACTCTGCATAGGACTGATCTGAGGGAAAGAACAGCCAAATGTTCTTGTCCAAATGCGTCTTGTGCCAAAACACAACAGGAGAGTGCACACAGCATACACTAAAGAAACTTCCTGATGCACCAGGCCCTGGACAGTATATGACTTTTTCTTAATATAGTTATTACTCTCAGAAGCAGGAAACTTAACAGGTTTTCCTAGCACACAGTAGAGAGAAGTCTAGGCAAAATGCCAAGTCAGAGGAATTAATCCCAAAAGAAAGAACTGGAAGACATCATGGCCAAGAATCTAATCAGAGCAGATAGAAGTAATATGTCTGAACCAGAATTTAAAATAACAATCATAAGGATACTAGCCAGCCTTGAGAAAAATATAGAAAACACTAGAGAATCCCCTTCTTCAGGAAGAATTGAAAACTAGTCAGGCTGAAATTTTTAAAATGCTATAACATCAATGCGAAACTGATTGAATGCAATGACAATGAGGATGAATGAAACAGAGGCATGAATTCGTGATACAGAAGATAAAATTATGGAAAATAATGAAGCTGAAAGGAAGAGGGAAACAAAAGTATTGGATGACAAATATAGACTTAGAGAACTCAGTGACTCTATAAAGTGTAATTACATTTTTATCATAGGAGTCCCAGAAAAAGAACGTATGGAAAAATGGGCAGAAGGTTTATCTGAGAAATTTTTAGCTGAAAACTTCCTTAAACTAGGGAAATTAATAGTCATTGAAATTCAGGAAACACAGAGAACTCCACCAAATTCAACAAAAGTTGGCCAACACTGAGACAAATTATAGTATACAGATAAAGAGAGAATCCTAAAAGCACCAAGGGAAAAGAAATCCTTAACCAATAAGGGAAGACAAATCAGGTTACCAGTAGACCTCTCCACAGAACCCTGTCAGGCGAAAACGAAGTGGTATGATATATTCAATGTGCTGAAAAAGGGAAAAATATGCATCCAAGAGTAATTTATCCAGCAAGGCTATTATTCAGAATAGAAGTAGAGATAAAGAGCTTCTTAGACAAACAAAAACTAAAGGAGTTCGTGACTACTAAACCAGTCCTACAAGAAATATTAAAGGGAAACCTTTAAATGGAAGAGAAAAACCAAGACAACAAAGACTAGGAAGGAAAAGAGAAAATCTCCAGAAACAGTGAATCTACAGGGAATACAATGGCACTAAATCCTTAACTATCAATAATTACCCTGAATGTAAATGAAGTAAATGATCCAATCGAAAGATATAGGGTATCAGAATGGATTTTAAAAAAAGATCCATCTATATGCTGCATACAAGAGACTCATTTTAGACCTAAAGGCACCTGCTAATTGAAAGTGAGGGGATGGAGAAACATCTGTCACGTTAATGAAGGTCACAAGAAAGTTGGAGTAGGCATATTTATATCAATCAAAGTAGATTTAAACCAAAGGCTGGGGCCCCTGGGTGGCTCAGTCAGTTAAACATCCAACTTTGGCTCAGGTCATGATCTCATGGTTCGTGGGTTCGAGCCCTGTGTTGGGCTCTGGGCTGACAGCTAGCTCGGAGACTGAAGCTTGCTTTGGATTCTCTCTCTCTCTCTCTCTCTCTCTCTCTCTCACAAAAAAAAAAAAAAAAATAAAAAAAAAAAAAAAGACTGTAACAAGAGATGAAGAAGGGCACTATATCATAATTAAGGGGTCTATCTAATCAAGATGATCTAACAATTATTGATATATATGACCCCAATTTGAGAGAACGCAAACATAGAAATCAATTAAAAACAAGCAAAAATTCACTGATAATAATACAATGATAGTAGAGGACTTTAACACCTCACTTAGATCAATGGACAGATTATTTTAAGCAGAAAATCAACAAGGAAACAATGGCTTTGAATGGCACGGTGGACCGGATTGGCTTAGCAGATATATTCAGAGCATTTCATCTTAAGGCAGCAGAATACACATTCTTCTTTAGTGCACACAAAACATTCTCCAGAATATATCACCTACTGTGTCACAAATAAGCCTTCAACAAGTATAAAAAGAGTGAGATCATACCATGTGTATTTTCAGGTTACACAGTATGAAACTTGAAATCAATCACATGAAAAAAATTGGAAAGACCACAAGTACATGGAAGTTAAAGAACATCCTACTGAAGAATGAATGGGTCAACCAGGAAACAAAAGAAATAAAAAAGATACATGAAAAAGAAACTGAAAATTAAAACTTTCCAGTCCAAATGCTCTGGGATGCAGCAAAGGCAGTTCTAAGAAGGAAGGATATAGCAAGACAGACAGACCTACTTCAAGAAAAAGGAAGTCTCAAATACACAACCTAACCTTACACCTAAAGGAGTTAGAAAAGGAACAGTAAGTAAAGCCTAAAGACAGCAGAAAAAAAAGGACAGTAATAAAGATTAGAAATTACATAGAAAAAAAAAAAGAAGAACAGATTAATGAAATGAAGAGCTGGCTCTTTGAAAGAATTAATCAAATTGATAACCACCTGCCAGACTTACCAAAAGGAAAAGAGAAATGACCCAAATAAATAAAATCACAAATGCAAGAGGAGAGATCACAACCAACACCACAGAAATACACAGAATTTTAAAGGAATAATTATGAAAAATTATATGCCAGCAAATTGGGCAATCTTGAAATGTTTAAATTCCTGGAAACACCCCAACTACTGAAACTGAAATAGGAAGAAGTATAAAGATATAACAGACCCATAACCAGTAAAAATATTGAAATTAGTAAAAAAAAAAAAAAAAAAATCTCCCAACAAAGCAAGTCCAGGGCCAGATGTCTTCCCAGTGGAATTCTACCAGACATTTAAAGAAGAGTTAACACCAATTTTTCTCTGACTGTTCCAAAAAGATAGAAATAAAGGAAAACTTCTAAACTAATTCTACAAGGTCAGTAGTACATTGATTTGAAAACCAGACCCCACTAAAAAAGAGAATTACAGGCCAATATTGCTGATGAAAATGGATGCAAAAATTCTCAACAAGATACTAGCAAATCAAATTTAAGAGTACGTTAAAAGAATAATTCAAGTGGGATTTATTCCTGGGATGCAGGTGTGGTTCCATATTCACAAATCAGTCAACATGATACACAACATCAATAAAAGAAGGGATTAGAACCACACAATCCTCTCAATAGATGTAGGAAAAGCATTTGATAAAATACAGCATCTATTCTTTTTTTTTTTTTTAATATTTTTTATTTATTTCTAGGAGAGAGACAGTGTGAGCAGGGGAGGGTCAGAGAGAGAGGGAGACACAGACTCTGAAACAGGCTTCAGGCTCTGAGCTGGCAGTCAGCACAGAGCCCGACGCGGGGCTCGAACCCACGAACCAAGAGATCATGACCTAAGCGAAAGTTGGACGCTTAACTGACTAAGCCACCCAGGCGCCCCTACTGCGTCTATTCTTGATAAAACCCCCAACAAAGTAGATATAGATGGAATATAATCCCACATCATAAAGTCCCGTATACAAAGACCCAGAGCTATTATCATCCCCAATGGGGATAAACAGAGACCTTTCCTTCTGTGGTCAGGAACAAGACAGAGAGGTCCACTTTCACCATTGTTATTTAACACTTTCTTGGAAATCCAAGCCTCAGCAATCAGAAAACAAAAATAAACAAAAGGCATCCAAATGGGCAATGAAGAAGGCAAAATTTCACTATTCACAGATGACTTGGTACTCTATATAGAAAATGCAAAAGACTCCACCAAAAAATTTCTGGAAATGATACACAAATTCAGCAAAGTTGCAGGATATAAACACAATGTACAGAAATCAGTTGCATTTCTGATTGCAGTAGAAAGAGAAATCAAGGGATTGATCCCATTGACAGTTGGACTAAAAACCATAAAATACCTAGGAATAAACCTAACCAAGGAGGTAAAAGATCTATACTCTGAAAACTATACAACACTTATGAAAGAAATCGAAGTGGACACAAAGAAATGGGAAAAAAAAGTTTCACACTCATGGATTGGAATAAGAATTGTTAAAATGTCCCTATTACCCAAGGCAATCTACACATTAAATGTAATCCCTATCAAAATACCACCAGCATTTTTCCCCACAGAACTGTAACAATCTTAAAATTTGTATGGAACCATAAAAGACCCTGAGTAGACAAAGCAATCTTGAAAAAGGAAAGCAAGGCTGGAGGCATCAAGATTCCAGACTTCAAGCTGTATTACAAAGCTGTAGTCACCGGGACAGTATGGTACTGGCACAAGAACAGACACATAGATCAATGGAACAGATAGAAAACCCAGAAATGAACCCACAACTATATGATCAATTAATCTTTGATAAAACAGGGAAGAATATCCAATGGAAAAATGTCCTTTTAACAAATGATGCTGGGAAAACTGGACAGCAACTTGCAAAAGAATGAAACTGGATCCCTTTATTAAACCATACACATAAATAAATTCAAATGGACTAAACACCTAAATGAGACCTGAAACCATAAAAATCCTAGAGGAGAACATAGGCAGTAACCTCTTTGACATTAGCTACATGTGTATCTACTGGTACACATGTCTTTTTAGATACGTCTCCTGAGGCAAGGGAAACAAAAGCAAAAGTAAACTTTTGAGATGTTATCAAAATAAAAAGCTCTGTACAATGAAAAAAAAAAAAACAATCAACAATGCTAAAAGGCAACCTATGGAATGGGAGAAGATATTTGCAAATGATATATTTCATAAAAGGTTAGTATTCAAAATATATAAAGTACTTATCAAACTCAACACCCAAAAGCAAATAATCCAGTTAAAGATTGGCAGGAGACATGAATAGATTTTTTTTTTTTTTTTTTTTTTTTTTGCCAAAGAAGACATTCAGATGGCCAACAGACACATGAAAAGATTTTCAACATCACTTACCATCAGGGCAATACAAATCAAAACTACAATGAGATATCACCACACAGTTGTCACAATGGCTAAAATAAACAGCAGAAGAAACCACACATGTTTACAAGGAGACAGAAAAAAGGGAACCCTCTTTCACTGTTCTAGGGTGCAGAACTTATATAACTATAACTGGTGCAGGCATCTGAACAACAGTTTGGAGGTTCTGCAAAAAGTTAAAATAAAGTGACTCTACAGCCCAGCAATTGCACTCCTACGTATTTACCCAAAGGATAAAAATACAGATTTGAAGTGATACATGAACCATGATGTTTATAGCAGCATTATCAATATGAATCAAACAATGGAAAGAGCTCAAATGGATAAAGAAGTTGTTATATGTATGTATACACACACACACACACACGTACACACAGACACAAGAATATTACTTAGCTATCAAAAAGAATGAAATCTTGCCATTTGCAACAATGTGGGTGGAGTTTAGCATGATAAGCAAAATCAGTCAGTCAGAGAAAGACAAATACTGTATGATTTCACTGATATGTAGAATTTAAGAAATAAAACATGAATATACGGAAGGAAAAAAAAGAGAAGGAAGCAAACCATAAGAGACACTTAACTCTCAATAACAAACTGAGGGTTGAGCGAGGGAGTTGGGTGGGAGATAGCTAAATAGGTGACTGGCATTAAGGAGGGCAATTGTGATGAGCACTTGGTGTTATATATCAGTGATGAATCACTAAATTCTATATGTGTAACAAAGTTTACCATATTTGTTCACTAACTAGAAAATAAAATTTTGAAAAAAAATAAAACAAGATATGAGTATTAGTGAGGATGTAGAGAAATGAGGAGCCCTCATTTATAGTTATTGGAAGTATAAATTGGTATAGCCACTATGGAAAACAATATCGAGGTTCCTCAAAAATTAAAAATATGAATACCATATGACTTAGCAATACCATTGCTAGATATACATCCAAAGAAAATAAAATCATTACCTGAAACAGATATGTGCACCACTCCCATGTTATGCAGCACTGTTCATAATAACTAAGGTATGGAAACAACCTAGGTGTCCATCAGTGAATGAACGGATAAAGAAGATATGATAATAATATATTAGTATAATATGCATATGCATATGGCTTCCATGCAGAAAAATGTTGAAAAGAAAGGCATTAAGAAAAAGGAGATGATTATGGTTGAAGTTAAGAAGGAAATCATTGAAAAGTATGAATGAGGTATGGGAATGGCCAAAATTGCAAGATTTTATAAGAAGTCTATATAACCACTTGCACAATATTGAAGAAAAAAGAAATAAGGGGGCTAGATGCAGCAAAAGGAGTCACAAAAATATCAAAGCAATGGTTATAAGTTCTGGAACATGTAGAAAAGTTGCTTCTGGTTTGGATGAACAAGAAGCAACCAACAGGTGATACTGTGACCAGGAACTTTGTCTGTGAGAAGACAAAGGACTTGTACACTGATCTCGTAAGTAAACTGCCAGGCACGCCAACAGGAAATGAAGAAGCATTCAAGGCAAGCAGGGGTGGTTTGATAACTTTAAGAGAAGTGGCATCCATACTTTTGTGAGGCACGGAGAGGCTGTGGTTTGGATGCTAAGGTAGCTGAGGTGTTCACCACCAAGTTCCAGAAGCTCATGGTTTCCGAGTGATACCTACTGAAGCAAACTTTTAACTGCAATGAGATGGGGCTTTTTTCAAGATAAGAAAAGGGACCTAAACTACAGAAAAAGAGAGTGCAATTCCCAGTCACAGCTCATGAAAGACCATCTCACTTTCTTGTTTTGTGCTAATGCCATCAAGATTTCAAAGTCAAGCCCCTGGTCATGTATCATTCCAAGAATCCACGAGCCTTCAAGAAATACAATGGGTGCAGAGGAGCCCATTAAAAGGCATGTGCAGGGCCAACAGCAAGGCTTGAGTCATTCATATCTTGTTCATTGAGCGGATCAATGAGGCCATTGGTCCTGCAGTGAAGAAATACCTTTTAGAAAAGAATCTGCCACCCAAAGCCTTGCCTGCTATGGATAATGCTCCTACTCATCCTCCAGGCTTTGAGGGCCACTTACTGTAGGAGTTTGAGTTCAAGGTCAACTTCCTTCCTTCCAACACCACTGCAATTTCCCAGCCCAGGTCATTTTGAACGTAAAAAGCTTTACACCAAAGCACTATTTCAGCAATGATTCAAGGTGACCGAAGGAACAAACCTTATCCTCCAAGTGTTTTGGAAAAACTATTTCCACAAAGTGAACTACCTCAAAATCATCAATAAAGCCTGGGAAGGGGTCATCAAGAGAACCCTCAATTCTGCTTGGTGAAAACTGTGGGCTGGAATTCTTGGACATGATTTAGAAGGGTTTGCTCATGAACAGGAGCCTCCAGTTGTTGATGAAATTGTGTCCTTGGGGAAGATCATCAGGCTGGAGGTGAATGAGGACAACATTCAAGAGCTGGTGGAGAAACATGGCCAGGAGGAGACCACTGACAAACTGATGAATCCGCATTGCGAGCAATAGCGAGAGGTTCCAGAGGAGGTCTCCTCTGCAGAAGGGGAGGGTAAAAAAGTAGAAAAATCCCTCACATGAAATGAGATCAGGGATATGTGTAAAATGTGGGAAACCGTACAAACTTTTGTAGACAAGCACCACCCAAATAAGGCTGTAGCAGTGCAAGCAGTGAATCCGTTTAATGATACAATGTCACATTTCCATGAAACCCTCAACAAAAGGCAAAAGCAAGTGTCATTGGATAGGTTCCTTGTTAAAGGTGCACAAAAAGAAAAAGATTCCTTTGAACACATAGATAACAGCAATTCTGTTAGTGATAGTGAAAGTCATTTGACACAATAACCCTCCTCTCTGTTTTCTCCCTCACACCAGCTACAAAGGTTTTCAAAGGTTAAGTGCAGGTTTATTTTTTTTTTTTACTATTTACTATTTTCTTTATTATTTTGTACTATATCACAGTGTTGTAATTATTTTTATATGCATATTTTTTGGTTGTAGAATGACTCATCTGAGTTTCCATTATTTTTTTTTTAAATATGTTTAATGTTTATCTATTTTTGAGATGGAAGAGAGACAGAGGGGTAGGGAGTGACAGAGAATCTGAAGTGGGCTCTGCACTGACAGCAGAAAGCCCAACACGGGTCTTGAACTCACAAAACATGAAATCATTACCTGAGTGGAAGTCAAAGTCAGACACTTACCCAAATGAGCCACCCAGGCTCCCCACGATTCCATTATTTCTTATGGGGAAATTCACTTTGTTATACAAGTGTTTTGGATTACAAGCATGTTTCCAGAACAAATTATGCTTGCAAACCAAAGCTTTACTGGATATGCTGTAAATTGGGGTAAAATTCCACTTTTTAACATATGGATACCTCCTTTTCCCATTACCATTTGTTGATAATGACTATTATGTCCCAACTCATTTTCTTGGCATACTTGTCAAAAAGCAATTGTTGATAAATATATAACTTTATTTCTGAACTCCCATTTGTCTTCCATTGAGCTACTCATCTCTCTTTATGTATGTCACAGTCTTGTTTATTAGAGTTTTAAGATCACTCTTATAATAGGATAGTGTCTTTCAACTTTCATTGGTTTTTCTTTTTCAAGACTGCTATCTGAATTGCTTATTTTTTCATATAAATTTTAAAATGTCCTTGTTAATTTTTTTAAAAAGGCAGCTGACATTTTCATAAGAATTGCATTGACTTATCCTTTTTAAAAATGTTTATTTTTTGTGGGGGGGCCTGGGGAGGGACAGAGAAAGAGCAAAAGGAATTGTATTGACACTATAGATCAATTTAGAGAGCCCTGCCTTCTTAATATTATTGTCTTCCAATCCATGAACCTGGGTTTTATTCCATTTATTTAAGTCTTCTCTCAGTTCTTTCAATGGTGTTTTAGAGTTTGCAGTGTGCAAGTGTTACATATTTTGGTTCAAATTGTTCTAAATTCATGCTTTTTCATACCATTATAAATGAGACTATTTCTTTAATTTCATTTTCAAGTTGTTCATTGCTAGTATATAGAAATAAAGTTGTTTATGTACATTGATCTTGTATCCTATAAACTTTTTGAACTTTTTTGTTAGTGTTAATTCCTTTGGGGGAGACATGTTCTTAGGATTTTCTGGATACAATATCATGCCATCTGTAAATACAAGAATTTTACTTCTTCCTTTCCAATTTGGATACTTTTTATTTCTTTTTTTTGTCTAATTGTCCCGGCTAGAATCTGGAGTAAAACACTGAATAGAAGCAGTGAGGGTAAATATACTTTCTGATGTTACAGGGAAAACATTCAATTTTTACCCCTACATACGATGATAATTGTGGATTATTTTATAAAAACACTTCATTATATTGAGGAAGTTCTTTCTATCCTTTATTTGTTGAGTATTTTTATCATGAAACAGTTTTGGATTTTTTCCAATGCTCTTTCTACATATATAGAGTTGATTATGCATTTTTAATATAATGCATTAAATTTATTGATTTTTGAATGTTGGTTGGATTTTACATTCCTGAGGTAAATTCCATTTGGTCAAGTGATATAATTATTTTCATATATTTCTTGATTTAATTAATTTGCATTTTGCTGAGTACTTTTGCTTCTATACTCATAAAAGATATTGGCTTGTAGTATTTTTTACGTGATATTTTTGTTTAGATTTGGATGAGGGAAACGCTGGTCTCATGAAAGGAAGGATAACATGGGAAATGCTTTATAGTTATGTGAGAAAAATTAACTCCTCTTCAACATTTTGGAAAAGTCTGAGAAGGACTGTGCATGTGTATGTGTATATGTTGCTAAACATGAATTCATTCTTCTCTAACAAAACATACATTTTTGGTTATGTTATTTAGTGTAGCATTGGGCAAATTAGTTAACCTCTATAGCCCTTATGTGTTTAGCCTCTAAAATGAGGTAATATCATAGAGTTTTGTAATGTTTAAATCAGTTAAAATATGCTCACCATGTGTGTGTGTGTATATATATATATATATACACTAAAGTATATATATATATACTAAATATTTTATACTATATATAGTAAATATATATATACTATATATTTAGCATATATATATATATACACTAAAGAGAAATATGCTCATTATCGAAGTATAATACTGGTAATATTTTCCTGAATTTCTTATACCTTCTAAAACTATAAATTTTAAGATTATAAGAGGTTTTTGCATGCTTCGTAAATTTTCACGTATTTTCATGACATCTGTAAAGTACAGCAAATAGCTTTTATAGAGGATAATCTCTAATTAATTTGAAGGTATAGGGAAATTTAAGTTGGTAGTGTAATGAGTATTGAGGAAATAAATACCTTTTTAAAATGTTTATTTATTTGAGAGAAAGAGAAAACATGAGTGGGGAGGGGCAGAGAGAGAGGGAGAGAGAGAATCCCAAACAGGCTCTGTGCTGTCAGTACAGAGCCCAGTGTAGACCTCAATCTCACAATCCAGGAGACCATGTCCTGAGCCAAAATCAAGAGTCAGATGCTTAACCAATTGAACCACCCAGGCACCTCAAGTTAATAAATATCTTTATAAAATTATTTAATGAGATACTTAGGAACATTTACCTTAGATATAGAATTAAAATGTATATTTGACTTATCAAATCATGATCCTGATTTCTCATTTAAAACTGAGAGGCAAAAAATATTTTCTCCTTCTCAATGATAACATGTTAAAACATTTATAAGAAATAAATATAATTTTTGACTTTATATGATATGAGATAAAATAATTTTAAATTATATATATATATGCTTCATCAATTAGTAAAAAAAGTATAGATATTAAGCAAATGCTATCATGATATGCAAGAATATTTTACTTCACTAAAATCTGAAATATCTAAAATATTGAATTTTATTCCAGAAGCTAAAATAATTACTCCATTCTTCTATTATGAAATATCAAGGGATTGTGATAGCATGTCCTTCCAGTAAGAACTTTAAATCTCAGAGCCTGGCTTTAAAATGGAGAGAATAAAAAAGGTGGGGGATGCCCGGGTGGCTCAATCAGGTGAGCACCCATCTCTTCATTTCGGTTCAGGTTATGATCCCAGGCTCATGAGATCAAGCCCCATGTATCCCCGCTCCCTGCACCCTCACTGAGCATGGAGCCTGCCTAAGATGTGATCTCTGTCTCTCTCTATCTCTCTCAATCTCTGCCCCCCAACTCACACATGCATGCTCTCTCTCTCTAAAAAAAAAAAAAAAAAGACAGAACCATGATAGCATAATAATATAGTTTTTTGAGTACCAACTGGAATCCAGGAAAAAGCCTTGTTATGTCATTCTTAATTTTCTTGAGACTGATTGTATTAAGAAAAATGTCTGGAAAAGTTTCTGGGGTTCATCATCAGATGTCCGAGGAAAATTTCTCTATGATTAGAATGTTCTGAGGCAAAAAATTAAGAAATCTTTGTGAAAAGTACAGATATTTGTACAGAATTTGTCTTTAATTCATCTGATATAGTTTTTGTTTACATTACACCTCTTGGGCTTAAAAAATTCATCTTTTGATTTCAAATTTATCAGTTTTCTTATTTCACCTTCATAAACTTTATTTCAAGTAACATCTATCCACAGTACAGTTTATAGTTACAGGCACAGGGATTCACATCCTATTATGCAGACTACTTCTGTGAACACATCACTGCTTTGTGATGCAAAGAAGATTATCAGTCCATGGTGGAATATTATTTATATACTGTCATGGGAGCACCCTTCTCCCAACTAACATCGGGAGTGAAATCCTGCCTGAAGCTTAAAGGTAATAATGTTGGGTTTGTCCTCAGATACTAAAGCAATCACTAAAAATAAAATTGATCCAGTGGTTTCATTGGAAAGAAAGTCATCTCCACATGACTCATTTCTGTTTCATTGTTTTTTATATAAGTTTATTTATTCTGAGAGAGAGAGAGAGAGAGAGACAGTGGGGAAGGGGCAGAGAGGGAGACAGAGAATCTCAAGCATGTTCCGCACTATCAGCATGAAGCCTGATGTAGGCTTCGAAATCATGAACCATGAGATCATGGTCTGAGCCAAAGTCAGAAGGTTAATCAACAGAGCCAGCCAGGTGTCTCTGTTTTCTGTTTTGGTAATTATATTTTATATATCACTAATCATTGAGTTATACATGATGAATATTTATTTCAGAGACAAAAATTGCTGGCAACTTTTTAACTTTCTGAGGTGACATGATCATTTATTATAATGCATTACCAAAGAGTATGGACTCTAACCATGGTACAAACCATAACTTACATAAATAACTTCCTGCCCTGTGAAATAGGATACCTTCAGAGTTTCCTAGGGCAATTGCATTCTTCAGACTTCCTAAGATTGGAAGCACAAACTAGAAGCTTAGGAAACAGAGGTAGTTCAAAGACAAACCCTTGTGTATCAAATCTTAAATTCAAGATCTTTTCATATTGATGTTACTCTCAATTTACTAGTAAATAGAAGAGCCATTGTATGGGAATACATTCTAATCTCCTGGCGGTGACAATTTCTATGTTAGTAAGCAAACTCTAGGATTTCTTATACTCTTTGACATTATGCAGTCCCTGTCAGTAGAGTAAAGATGAAGAGCATCCCAGGGATAAATTTCTCACTCTTTCTTTTCTGCAAGTATCTTTGTAAACCATGTCCTTGAAGATCACTTCTCTGGGACTTCAATAAAGGCACTAAATCCCCAAATGTCTGGAAGCACTATGAAATTTATGTCATAACAGAAATACATTCTAATGATTGTTAGACTGGGTTAGAAATTAAAGAAATAATACCGTTTAGTCACTTGTTTTTATCTGGGAGAGAACCTTTTACCTTTATTTTCTACATGAAGAAATTGAGACCCATGGATACTAAATCACATATTTAAGGTAACATTTTTTTTGCTAATGGTGGAGGTAGAAATGAGTATTCATTATACTACAATGTTTTTAAACCCAATCTACTTTTACATTTTATTAAGCATTACACAGTGATCAAGCCCCACATATTTCTTTGATAGGAATGGATGTTGCATTTATTCAAAGCAAGTTGTGACTGTATATACTGAAGGAGCAAGAAGCAGAGGAGCTAACAACTCTATCAAAGTCAGCCCCAAGTTGGAAACAAAGTATGGTCTTCGGCATTATGCCTGGCACATCCAATGTGGTGATGGAAATGTAATGGAAGTAAATGAAGCAAGATAGTGTCCATAAGAGGAGAACTTTCTCAAGGCTCAAGGCACACAATTGCTCAGTGTGACAATTGTGATGGCTATAGGCCACCAAAGGGAAAAAAATCCATTATAGCTGGAAGCAAAGTAATAAACTGACAGCTTTCAGAAGAGTACAATCTAAGCAATACGGTCAGACCACCATGAGCTGGATCAAATAGCTGTCGGCCATCTTGTCATGGAGGAGAGGAATTCAGTTCGTTTCATTTCTGTTTGAGGTTTTACCCAGAGTCTACTCTTCTGCTACTCTTGCTTTTCTACTCAAATATTCTTAGGGACTATTTTCAAGGCACAAAATTTTTAATTCATCTGATATAGGTGTAATAATATACATGCACACAAAACAGACCGGGGTGAACGGAATGACCATATAGGATACAATCCGATCTAGGAAATTCCCGAGTAATTGTTATCTTCTGAAAAACTCTTTTGTAGACGTACCAAGCCAAACAGGAAAGCAATACAACAGCTGACAGGCTTTGGGTTTCAGTTAATTAAGGTTCCTCTGTAATTTATATTACTGTATTCTCCTTTTCAGATGCAAATCATAATTCATGGATCTCTTTTATTCGTATAGAATTATTTTTAAAAGGAATATTACTATGAATTTTCACTGTAGAAAATTGGAAAGAGCAAAATACAGAACAACCTCCCAAGTCTCCTGGAATTCCATCATTCAAGGATAAAAACTGTGTGTATTCTTCCAGGGATGTTCATCACACACACACAATCATATTGCAATCACACTCTCTATATTTGTCTTGATTTTTATCTAATAATATAAACAATGTTTAAAGGTAACTATTCTTGACCAGCATAGATAGAGATTTATAACAATAAAATAATAATTATATAACGGAAAAAACATAGAATCATAGACTCAGGCACATAGATTCCAGAGACATATTGACTGAGTTTTCATCCTACCTCCACTACTTAAAAGCTGTGTGTCGGTACAAAAACATCTAAGCATTCTATTCTTCAGTTTCATTGTTCTGTAAATCTTATTTTAAATAAAATCTATAGTATTGCATTATAATGATAATGCATGCTCATGACCTCATTAGCTTGATTTTTTAAGCTGCGTTTAGCTTTCATTCCTGTTTTTTTTCCTGTATTATTTTTCTTCAAAGTATACACAATTCTACAGTCACCATTCTGACTATTCTTCTAGCTATCCTGCAAAGCTTTAATTATTTCCTTAGGATAACTTCTCAAGTGTGAACTGTGATCAAAATGTGTGTGTACCTTTTAAAGACTTTAGATACATAAGACTAAATTAATTTCTAGAAGTACTATACTAATACACATTTATATTAATATTGTATAAGGGGTATCCTGTGTTTTTAACACAGGTATGTATGTGTGTGTGTGTATGTGTATAAATCAATTATATTCTGGAAAGTATATATTTGTATTTACTGTTTGTCAGTTTGATGAGTCATAAATACAAACAAATGGACTCTTATTGTTTATACCAGCTGGGCTTTAAGCTTCTGAAGAATAAGGTTTCCCACTGCTCAATATAGGCACTGCAAAAAACAATTATTTTCACCCTATTTCACACTCTCATGAATTTAGAAACAGATAATATAATCATATCAACCAATTAAAAATTGGTTAAAAATTTTCTAGGCAGGTAATTATATTTCCCTTCTTTCAAATATAAAGAAGGTAGGGTGTAAGTATTTGTAGGGCCCCTAAATGTGTCTTCAGGCTAAATTCACTCCAGTTGGATGGTTTGAAAAACTTTGGACTTAGACTTTAGTTTAAAAGTAATCCCATTTATACTTCCAAGAAACTAGTAGAAACACCAGTGAATCTCTCTGAGTGGACTCACCTTCAACCCAAGCCTCAAGAATTTCAACAGATAAATCTTTAAGAAATATAACTCCCAGAAAAAAAACAACTAACTCTTTCTCTCGCGCGCGCCACATGTTACACACACACATACACACTATCACTGAAAAAGCATACCAGAGTTTAATTAAATAGCAGCTGATTTGACTCTTAACTGACCAAGAAGTGTTCAAAATATAACCCTGGATTTTCTTCTTGTTTCTGAGTTCTCAGAAATGATTAACTCTAGGTAAATATGGAATGTGAACTTGTCAATGCTGTAACAAACAATTGTATCTAATCATCAAAATCATTTAACATGACAAGCACATTCTGAAAGAGAGGTGAGGGATGGAAGAGACAGCCTGTTTTAGAGGAATGGCTCACATTAACATCCTCATTTATTGCAACTGACTGGGCTCCATGTGGTACATAAGTCTAGAAATTGTGGCTGCAATTTTGTAACATATCAAACAAAATATGGTTTAGCTTTGTGTTGAACTAATTATATTGTTCTTTTTAAATTTACTAAATAGTTATGGGAACCAATTGTGGGTAATATGCACAAATATTAAGTGTGCAGTGTCATGGATTTAAATATAGGGTATGGGGGACAAGGAACTGAGTAAGTATGCAATTGGTATGGAGGTGATCTGTGTTGAAAAAATAAGTTGGGGACCTTAAAATAGTGGTGATTTCACAGCACTGTGAATGAACAGAATTATACACTTTATTATTATTCAGAGAGAGAGAGAGAGAGAGAGCACAAATGGGGGAGAGAGGTAGAGGGAGGGAGAATATTTTAAGCAGACTTCATGCTCAGCTCAGAGCCTGATGTGGGGCTCAATCTCATGACCCTGTATTCATGCCCTGAACTGAAATTAAGAGTAGGGCACTCAACAGCCAAGCCACTCAGGTGATCCTGAATTATACACTCTAAAATGGTAAACTGTATGTTATGCAAAACTCACCTCAATTTTTAAAAAGTTCCACAGAACATATAAATATATTAAACAAAAATACTAAAATAAACAATCAAGAACAAGTCAGGAAATAAGAAACAAAGAGACCAAAAAGAAGGAAGAAAGAGAAAACAAATTATATAATGATGAACGTAAATCCAAACTTATCATTAATGGCATTAAATGTTATTGCCCTAAATATTCCAATAAAAAAACATAGTTTGAAAATAAAAGTATGAAGTATATATATACTAAACAGAAAAAAAAAAGGCTAGCATAGAGAAACTGTCTTTATAGTCAATAAAAATAGACCTCCGGATAAAGAGTGCTTCCAACAATTAAAATGGATTGTTTAAAAGTGATGTGAAAAGAAACAATTCATCAGGGAGACATAACCCTAAACATTTGTTACTCAATAACAGAGCTTCAAAATACATGAGGCAAAGATTGAGGAAAATAGAGAAAGAGACAATAACATAAACCCCTTTCAAAAATTGTTAGAACATCAAGATTTTAAAAAATGATATATACATGGATGATCTTAACCTTGTTGTCAATCACTTTGATCTCATTGACTATAGAGCACTTCATACAACAATGATAAAACAAGACTCTTTTCACATGCACACATTGTTAAATTAATAAGATAGACAATATGCATAAAACAAATTTCAATAAACTTAAAACGACCCACAACCATACAACTTTTTTTTTTCTGAATACAACAGAGAGATTTTAGAGTTCAATTTAAAAAATGGGAAAGCCACATCTGGCAAATAAGCAAGACATAAAAAATTCACATGTCAAAAATTCAATTACAAGTAGTAGAAACTACTTTGAAATTTATGAAAAATGAAAGAACAATGTGTATACATTTTGAGTTGTTTCTAAAGAAATGTTCAGAGGGAGACTTAAGATTTTAAATGTTATTTTAGAAAGAAGAATGATCTGTATCAGTGTTTATGCCTATACCTAATATTAATAGCTTATAGTCAGCACCAGAAAATACTAGTAAAAGAAGAGCAAAGAGCATACAACTAAGTAAAAGGAGAAAAGCAGTAAAGAGAAAAGCAGAAACCAATGAAACAGAAACAAGAAAACAAAACTTACAGGTAGTAGTTTAAAAATACTTCCAAAATTGACAAACCTTTCACCAGACTGAACATATAAGAAATAGAAAGAATATAAATACATCACCAATGTCAGGATTTAAAAAGGATTAGCATGCAAATATTTACATGTTATAATACTATTAAAATGTTATTCACAAGTATTAATTACTTCAAACTATTAGGCACATTACTTGAAAAATATACCTTTAAAAACTTTAAATATCTGAATAGCCCTGTATTTATAAAAATTTCATTATCAAAATACTTCCCCAAAAGTCTGTGCCCAGGTAGTGAACAAGTGAACTTATAAAACATTCAGGGAAGATATAACCCCATCTTAATATCTTTTCAGTAAGTAAATGAAGAAGGAATACTGATCAACTTATATTATGAGGCCAACTAATAACCTGACCAAGACACCACAAAACAAAGCAAAACAAGAAACAAGAAAACAGAAGTAAAGAAACGATTACAGATCTAGAATTACAGGTGCAAAATACTAGCTAATTGAATACTACAATACATAAAAAGGATGATATGACTAAATAGTTTAAATATTTTTAATGTTTATTTATTTTTGAGAGAGAGATACAAAGCGTGAGTTGGGGAGGGTCAGAGAGCGAAGGAAACACAGATTCCTAAGTAGGCTCCAGACTCTGAGCTGTCAGACCAAACCATGCTTAACCAACTGAGCCATGCAGGCATCCCAGGGTTAGTGTAATAATTGAAATCCAATCAATGTATTGTAAAATATTAACAGAATAAAGAAGAAAAATATTATTGCTTTATAAGACATAGTTGAAGAACCTTATAATATTCAGCCTACATTCATAATTACTCTCTATAAGCTAGCACTAATTGAGAACTTCTTGAAGATGATAAGAGACATTTACAAAAAAATAGTCAGGTAAAATGCTTTATAAGTAATCACTGAATTATTCCCAACTAATCTCAGAAATACATCAATGATATCAGTATTCCCCCCAGTATTTATTATTTTACTAGAAATTTTAACCATGAAATTAGACAATAGAAAAATAAGGAAAGTTATATATTGGAAAGAAAGAAACACCATTTGCAGATGATTTCATTGTAAACATAAAACTGTTTTAATTTGAGGAAATATGTAAAATAACTACTAAAATTTAGAAATTAATTTCGGAAAGTTGCTGTATATAATGTTAACATATAAAGATCAATTGTGACTCTATACAATAGTGGCAAACAATGAGAAAATAAAATTAGACAGATAATTTATTTCTGATTTTGCCAGAAACTATAACATATAAATAAATATAACAGAAGAAGTTTGAGATCTCTACATGAAAAACGATCAAATTTTGCTGAAAGAATTGTTTTAATTTAAATAAATAGAGAACACCAAGTTTGTGAGTAAGAGTTGTCTTCCCAAATTGATCTACAGATTCAGTGCAATAACAATCATAACCCCAGATGTCATTTTATAGGAATTGATGTTTTGAGAGGTTTTAAAAGATGCATATAGATATGTAAACCTGGAATCACAAAAGCATTATTTTCAAGAACAAATATGGATACATTTCTTTATCAGATTTCACTATTTAATGTAAAGTATATATAAAGCTAATCAAGACAGCTTGGGCATTATGAAGATATCATATAACATAAATGATAAGAATAGAATCCGTAAATATACTCACACATATAGGGCCAATTGGTTTTCACCAAAGGCACCAAAGAAACTCAACATGGAAAGTATTTTCAAAAAAAAACAGGCAGGATGATCTAGATATCCATTTTTTTAAGTAAACATTAAACTTTGATTTATACCCTGCAAAAAAATGAGCTCAAAGTGGATTATACAGCTAAATATAAAATGCTAAAGGATAAAACTTCTAGAAGTAAGCATTAAGGAAGGGGAAGCTTTATAACTTTGGTTCACAAAGAAAAACAGATGATAAAATTGACTATAGAGATATTAAAAATGTCTGTTATTCAAAAAACATCATTAGAAAAATTAAAAGATAAGCTTTAGACTGGGAAATAGTTACCATATATGGATATAGGCAGAAAATATAGAGAATTATTAAACCTAAATATAGGAGGGCAAGCAACACAATAAAAGTGGGGTAAAAAAAAAACTTTAAAAATATTTCTAAAAGAAGACAAAAGAATGGTCAATAACCACATAAAATAACCAAAGTCAGTTGTCATAAGAGAAATACAAGTTAAAATCACAATGCTGAAAATTAAAAAGACAAACATGATAGAATGCTAGCAAGAATAGGGAAGAAACTCTCAAGAATTGTTTCTGGGAATGTCGAATAGTTTAGCCATATTAGAAAACAGTTTCTCAGTTTCTTACAAACGTAAAACCTGTACTTAAAATAGGAACCAGTCATTCTGGCAATACCTAGGTATTTGCCAAACAGCATATGTCCATAAAAATATAGGTACATGAAAGTCCATCAGTTTCACTTATAAAATACAACCAATTGTCTATGCATATCACCAAGCCTATGTATAAGTTGTGGAATAGCCATGCAATGGAATACTAGCCAACGTTTAAATATAAGAGAGCGACATCAGCAAGACGTTTGGATAAAATGTCCCTCATTCATACATCTCTCTCAACAACAATAATTTGGCATCCATTCATGGACCAAAGTGCCTTTAGGGGAGCTATGGCGCCCAGGTAGGATGCTGTAAAGCTCTGGTGCAGTCCTACGACCTCTACTGGGATTTTGAGCAGACAAGTATCAGGCTGGTCCTGACTATAGGCCTGGAGAGAGTTCCATATGAGGACTCACCTGTAGCCCCACTATGGCTTTGGCTTTGGCCAGCACTGTACACCAATGGTCTCAGAAATCTTGCCCACCCGTGCATTAGGTAATAGTCATACAGACCTCAGTCCCAGCTGTGAACCCCAAACCAGCCTCGTGAACTAGGTCAGTCTATTTTTGGCAGCAGTACTGAAAGCCCTGAAGAACGCTAACCTAACACAATCACCCACAGACAAAGCAGGCTTTGAAATCTCCAGGCGTTCAGCAGAGACATTCCAGCACACCATTAGAGCAAAGCAATCCAAGACTGGATTCTGTGAAAAGGGTAAAAAGAACAGTTTTAGTTGACCTGTATCACACTTGCCCCAAGGCAACATAGCTTAGGGCCGAGAGAGCCTTTTCACATGTGGTTTTTTCCTGTTGCAGACAAAGTGGGAGCCTAAGAGTGAGTGCCCCGATTCCTTAGCTGTTCAGAATGCCCAGATGCCCATTTGTCTCTGACTGCATCTGGAGTACTGAGTCCTGAACTGCATGACTGAGGGGCAAGGAGCACCTGGGAAAGCAACAAAAGAGCTCGGAACTGAATGTGTCAAAGGGACTCAGATCTTATTAACAGCCTCAGGGACTCCATCAGGAGGCCTTCCCATGAATCACTGGGAATGCCTTGTCCATGGATCCCTCCAACTGGCCCACAGTCACCCCCTGTGGTCCATACGACTTACCACACACACGTCTATCCCAGCTTCTTGTGTATATTTCCAATGGGGACAAGAAGAAGCTTTTACAGAGAGGTAGTGAGTACATGCAGAAAGCTGGCCTGAATCTGTGATCAGGAAGAAACCACAAACTTGAGCCTACAACACCATGCTAGGGAGAACAAATGGAAGGCTGCCAAAACCTGGCCTGGCTTTGCAGGTAACATGATATTATATATAGAAAACTCTAAAGACTTCATCAAAATCCTGTCAGATCTAATCAACTAATTCAGTACAGTTGTAGGACACAAAATCAACATATATAAATCAGTTGCATTTCTATACATTAACAATGTATCTGAAAAAGAAATGTAAAGGCAACCCCATGTATAACAGCATCAGAAAACATAAAATACCCTGGGATGAGTTTCGGCAAGGAGATAAAAGATCTGTTCTCTAAAAAGCTTAAAACTTTGGAGAGCCTGGATGGCTCAGTCAGTTAAGCATTTAACTTCAACTCAGGTCATGATCTCATGGTTCCTAGGTTTGAGCCCTGCATTGGGCTCTCTGCTGTTAGCACAGATCCCACTTCAGTTACTCTCTTTGCCCCTCTCTTTACCCCTCCCCTACTCTCTCTCTCATTCTCCTTCAAAATAAATAAATATTTTTAAAAGTTTAAAGCACTGATTAAAAAAATATGAAAAAGACACAGATACATGAATTGATATCTGATGGTTCAAAAAATTAATATAGTTGAAATTTCCATACAACCTAAAGCCATTTATAGATCTAAGGCAATCCCTATCACATTCCAATGGCATTTTTGGGCATTTTTGACAAAAAGAGAAAAACAATCCTAAATATTGTATGGGACCACCTACACAAAATAGTTGAAATAGCTAAAGCAATTCTGGGAAAAAAAAAACAGAGCTGAAAGTATCACAATTCCTGCTTCTAAACTATATTACAAAGCCATAATAATCAAAACAGTGTGGTACTTTCATAAGCACACAGGCACAGATCAATGGAACAGAGTTGAGAACCCAGAAAAGAGCCCCTGTACATATGTTCACATATGGCTCACAAGGGAGCCACTACCACTGCAATGGGACAAGGGTCATCTCTTCAATAAATGGTATTGGGAAGGGGGTGGGAGGGTGGTTCAGTCGGTTAAGGTTTTGTCTTTGGCTCAGGTCATGATCTTGTGGTCCACAAGTTTAAGCCCCACATCAGGCTCTGTACTGACAGCTCAGAGCCTGGTACCTGCTTCAGATTCTGTGTTTCTCTCTCTCTCTGCCTCCCCCCTGCTTGCACTCTGCCTTCCTCTCTCTCAAAAATAAAGTAACATTAAAAAAATTTTAATGGTGTTGGGAAAACTAGATAATCACATGCAGAAGAATGAAATTGAACCACTATTGTACATCACTCATAAACATTAACATGAAATGGATTAAAGATAAAAGTAATCATCAAAATTGGAAGACTTCCAGAAGTAAAAATAGGGGAAATACTCCTTGACATTGGTCTAGCGTTAATATCCAAAAAGATATAAGAAACTCATGCAACTCAATGGCAAAAAAAAAAAAAAAGCCTAATTTAAAAATGAGCAGAAAAACTACATGGACATTTTTTCCAAAGAAGACTTCCAAAGGGCCAACTGTACTTGTAAAGGTACTCAACATTATTCATCATCAGGGAAAAGCAAATCAAAACCATAATGAGATCTCACCTTGTACCTATTAGAATGCTTATGATCAAAAGGATAAGAGATAAGTATTGGTGAGGATGTGGAGAAACGGGGAAAACTTGTGCACTGTTGGTGCAACTGTAAATTAGTAAAGCATAAACATTAGTCATGTCTATGGAAATCAATATGCAGATTCCTCAAAACTTGAAAAATAGTGTGACCATGTGATCCATTAATCCCAATTTTCAGTATATATCTGAGGGAAATCAGTATATATCTGAGGGAAATAAGGATCTTAAAGAGATAGCTGCACTCCCATGTTTACTGCAGCATTATTCACAATAGCCAGGATATAGAAGCAATCTACAAATTAATGGATAAATATATAATAGAATACTATACAGCCATAAAAAGAAGGAAATCCTGCCATTTGCAGCAACATAGATGGATATGGAGGGCATTATTCTAAATAAAATAAGCCAGACAGAAAAAGGCAAATATTGTATAATCTCACTTACAGGTGGATGTTAAAATATTGAATTTATAGGAACAGAGGGTTGAATGGTGTGGCCTAGTGAATAGGAGAAATGGGAAGATTTTGGTCAAAGAGTACAAATTTCTAGTTACAAAAGAAATAAGTCTAGAGCTCTAATGTACAGTATGGTTACACCTTTAGTTAACAATATTGTATTAGATACTTGAAAGTTGGTAAGAGAGTAGATATTAAGTGTTCTCACCACACATGCACACACACACACACACAATAATTATACAAGGTGATAGACGTGTTAACTATCCCTACTGTGGTAATAAATTTGCCGTATGTACATACATCAAACTATCACATTATACATCTAAAACCTAAACAATGTCATATGTCAGTTATATCTCAATGAGGCAGAGAAAAATAAACCAACTATTTATTCATGGGAAAATATTCATGCATTTCACAATTATGCTGAGTGGAAGGAACCAGCCAAAGAAGTGCAAACTACAGTTCTATATATATAAAATTCTAGAAAAGACAAACCAATCTTTGTAAAGAAGTAAATCAGTCATTGCCTATTGATGATAAATGGAGGATGGATGGATTATAGAAAACAAAAACAAAAACTTGGAGATAATGGAAAATTTATCATCTTGATTATGGTGATAATGTCTTGTACATGTACTCACCAAATTGTACACTTGAAACATGCTCAGTTTGTTGTATGTCAGCTATAACTTCATGCCTTTATTTTTAAAATGTACAATTTATCCCTTTATGGCATCTTCCATTGTTCCCCCATGCTTGAATCCTCAGTGTGAATGTGTTCACTTTCCAAGAGTGGAGATAATGGGAATATATTCTGTTCTTTTCCTGTATTATGTTATACTTCTCACTCCTTGTCCAATGGGCAATGGTTATGGGTAGAGGAAGGAGAAGAGGCAAAACGACAACAGAACAATGGTTTCTTTACATAGCTAGTGATTCTTGGATTCACCTATTTTGATGAATATCTTCTGTAATGAAAGGTATCCAAGTGCTTGCTTTCTCCTAGGGAACACTTCTGTGAGGTCTTGATATACTGTCCTCCACAGACGAGAGGGACTTCATATTCCTTGACAAGGGCTAGAGTCTTTTGGTGACATATCTTTAATGCCTGCTTTGGAGACAATGTCCTCATGATCCTTCTGGTAATCTCCTTGGGTATAGAATATATCAAGACAATTTATATTTTCCTTTTTTTTCTGTGTTGTCAACATGGCCTGCAGGAAAATCTACTCAATTCTAATGTACTAAACTCTGGATATGCAGGACTTTCTCTGTGCTAAGTTTATCAGTTTTTCCTCTCAACCTCTAGCCTTTATATTTCTCAAAACCCCTGAGGATGTGTGCATAAGCTTAGTCAAAAGCATCGTCATCACATCACATCATGTTGGCCCCATAGTACAGGTCTTTCTACTATATGTATATAGGTTGCAAATAGATCAGAAAAGATTGTCAAAGGACCCAGTTAGTCATCTTACTTTAAAATGTTGTGCCATTTATCATCCACTCTTGGATTTGGTATTTCATTTCATATTCTAAGACAACAAGAAAAGATGTGTGTGTGCATGTGTGTGTGTGTGTGTGTGTGTGTGTGTGTGTGTGTGTACGTGCTGCATACACTGAGCTTCTCTATCATTTTAAGTGACTTGAGGGAGGAAAGGTAGTTGTAAAATCTTGGACTGCTGTCTTTATCCTTTTCACTGCTTCTCCTCCTTCTCCAATGATATAATCTTTAATTATTTTAATAAAACTATCAAATAAATGGGAAGGATTATCTGAATTATTTTTCTGTGTGGGACATTTTCTGAAGAGGTCCTGAATCCTGGGTAAATCTGCTGTGCTGACTGAAAGTATGAAATCTTCTCAGACAATTTGAGTGATAAGTACATTACTTAGATGTGGAGCTACAACAGATCAATAAATCTCTTTGTATTCACTGAAATTCATGATGAAGAAGAGTTAAGAGAAATAAGGGGTCAAACAGATTAGCATAACATATCTAAAATGACCCCTTAAAAATTATTTAAAAACCCAAATGAAGACTTTTTATTTATGTCTCAGATAACAGCCTAACTACCTTTCAAAACATTTGTCACAGAAAATACACTTAAATAAAAGTGCATATTTAGGTGTAAATTATTATTTTCTCTAATAAACTGTAGCCAGAATGTCTATATGGAGAATATAATAATATGATTTCTCCAAAATCCCCCTCAAATAGCCTACGCATTGAAATGAATAAAATTATCACAATAAAAATGAACACATGACATACATCAGACAACTATCTAAAACCACATGTCACTTCTTGTGTTAAATAAAATTATTGAAATAATTGTATTTGTATGTTTCAATTGAATATCAGTTGAAGGAACACAGTGAAACAAAAAAAGATGCTTCCTTAAGAAACTGCTTTCATAAGTTTTGCAATAAATGTAAAGTTTGAATGTGAAAGCTCAATTGTTTAACTAATAATTCTTATTACCTAATAATTTGATAAGAATTATAAAATACCAAAAAGCATGTCATTTTTAAAATAACATACTGAAAGTTAAATATAAAAGAATTACTTTAAGAAAGATATATGAATCAGGGTGTTTAGGAAACAAAATCCACATTTTAAAGATATATAATCTACTGGGAGAACAAAACTTGGACCAATATGTTTTATACAAAGAGTCAATGTTCTTTTTACTTCTCTCGTTTATTCCCTTTCTATTATCTGTTCACTATATCTCATTTCTATTTAATAAGCATATTATCGCACCTTGTGCCAGACAAAGTGCTAATCCATGGTCAGACAAAGGTAACCAAACATTTAATTGCCATTAAGTAGCTTACATTCTAGGGCAGACAAGTGAACAAATAATCAAAATACAGTGAGAGAGGCAAAATGGAGAAATATCTTAATGATATCAAGTAACTTGCCCGAAGGCAAACAATAAATTAGTGGTAGGTGTGGATTTGTGAATTCAGGGCTGTAAGACAACAAGACCATTGTCACCACAGGGATGCCTCCCAAGGCTGGCTGTCAGTTTGAGGATACATGGTAAAAACATGGAAATAAGAACAACAATTGATTTAACATTTAGAGTAACAGATACATTATCCTTTAGGAAACAGATTTAATTGTTTTGAATAAATATTTGTTTTGTATATATTTTTTAGAATAGACTTTTCTAATATAAGCATGACATGCCTATTTTCTCCCTAATGTAAATATTTAAATATTTACAAGTCTAGACTACAGATGCTGGCGAGGATGTGGAGAAATGGGCACCCTCCTACGCTGTTGGTGGGAATGTAAACTGGTGCAGCCACTCTGGAAAACAGTGTGGAGGTTCCTCAAAAATTAACAATAGAACTCCCCTATGACCCAGCAACAGCACTGCTAGGAATTTACCCAAGGGATACAGGAGTGCTGATGCATAGGGGCACATGGACCCCAAAGTTCAAAGCAATACTCTCAACAATAGCCAAAACATGGAAAGAGCCTAAGTGTCCATCAACCGACAAATGTATCAAGAAGATGTGGTTCATCTATACCATGGAATACTACATGGCAATGAGAAAGAATGAAATTTGGCCATTTGTAGCAACATCGATGGAACTCAAAGGTATCATGCTGAGCAAAATAAGTTAGGCAGAGAAGGACAGATACCATATATTTTCACTTATAAGTGGGACAGGAGAAACTTAACAGAGGACCATGAGAGAAGAGAAGGGGAGAAAAGAGTTGGGGAGAGGGAGGGAGGCAAACCATGAGAGATTCTTGAATGCTGAGAACAAATGGAGGGCTGATGGGGGTGGGGGAGAGGGAAAGGGAGATAATGGGCACAGAAGAGGGCACTTGTTAGGATGAGCACTGGGTGTTATATAGAAACCAACTTCATAATAATCTATGAGAGAAAAAAATATTTCCAACTCTACCACCTATATTGTAGGTTGAAAAAAAATACATTTTTATATCCCCTAAGTATCAACATCTTGTACTATAAAAATTAGCCTAATAAAGAGTCTTGTAGTTTTTGTTGGTCACATTTATTTCTAAGAATATGCTTTACCTATATGCTGAGGAATACCAAGTCATAAAGGTTGACCCCAAGCATCTGTTCTGATGATATCAAAAAATGAAATCTTTTAAGTTCCATAATTTAGCTGTGCCTCAAATGCAAATACATTTTGAAAAAGTACGAATTTTAAAAAACTTACAAGCAGCTTTAATGGTATAAATGGGTTTGGAAGTAATTTGACAGGATCCCACTGAGATGTCAAAATATTTTAGGGGCAAGGGGAAACTTACCAGAGAGTGAGAGAAACCTTGACAGGGACGTGCATGGGTAGACATTAGTAAAACCTTCTGACATTCAGTCTGAGATAGAGCAAATATTTGTTTGACACATAAAATTAGGAATAAAGCAGCAACTTAGATCATGTTTACTAAAAGGTTCTTACAGAACAAGCATGGACATTTTGTTGACTGTTGAGAGTATTGGCATATATTTGAAATTTAGTGGAATGAATCAAGTAATCACTCTTATTTTGCCACTGTAGGCAAATATAAGAGGAGATAAATGGAGACATGTTTAGATATTGGAACTGGAATTAATCTAAGTACTGATATTTTGCAATTATATTTTTTATTTATAAGTGTTAAAATATACACACACACATATATATACATATATATGTATATATATATATGCCTTACTCAAATTCTATCATTCTAAATACCTAGGAGTTATAGTTATAGTTACATGCTGCTTATATGCAACAAGATAATTAATTAGTAAATATCAGCTCTAAAATAACATTCAACTTACTCTAATTTTTTGTGGTATTATCCTTTTTGTTTTTTCATTGTTTAAATTTTTAAGTTTTTTAATTTCAGTTAACATGCAGCGTAATATTGGTCTCAGGTGTACAATACAGTGATTCAACACTTCCATACAATACTCTACTCATCAGAGCAAATGCACTCCTTAATCTCCATCAGCATACCCACCTCCCCTCTGGTAACCATCAGCTTGTTCTCTATAGTTAAAAGTCTGTTTCTTGGGTGCTCACTTCAGCAGCACATATACTAAAAAAAGAGTCTGCTTCTTGGTTTGCCTCACTCTGTCCTTTTTTTAAGGTCTCCAGGTTTACATAATAGTTCCATGATACTATTATATTATTGTGCGGTAGATGATTAAAATGAATTAAATATATTGTTTACTAATTGTTAACCAATTTCTCCCTGAAAATCATAATAATTTTATTTTTTATTTTATTTATTTATTTGTTTGCTTATTTTATTTTATTTTATTTATTTATTTTTTTTAATGTTTTATTTATTTCTAGGAGAGAGAGAGACAGCGTGAGCAGGGGAGGGTCAGAGAGAGAGGGAGTCACAGACTGAAACAGGCTCCAGGCTCTGAGCTGGCAGTCAGCACATAGCCCGACGCGGGGCTCGAACCCACGAACCGCGAGATCATGACCCAAGCGAAAGTCGGACGCTTAACCGACTAAGCCACCCAGGCGCCCCATTGTTTGCTTATTTTAGAGAGAAATATAGCAGAGGAGATGGACGGGGGGGCGGGGGTAGAGAGCATGAGAGAGAGAAATAGAGAGAATCTTAAGCAGGCTTCACACTCAGTGTAGAGCCTGATATGGGCTTGATCCCATGACCCCAGGATCATGACCTGAGCCAAAATGGACACTCAACTGACTCTCAGCTGACTGAGCCACTCAGGTGTCCCTTAATTTTACGTTTTCAATTTAAAACTCCAAAACATTTGCTTCAGTTTCTAAAAATCTCTTGTATTTATACATATAGTTAAATTATTATTCACAGAAGTTCTGTTCTAGAAAAATCATCATGAACACTGAATTAGAAAATATGACTTTTAGGATTAGGTTCCTGTGAGCCTCTGGTCACATTTCCATCAGGCGACCAATACACATCCTTATAGTTTGTATGTTTCTATTTTAAGACATCTTTTTTAGGGTTTGTATGTGTGAGTGTATGTTGATTCATTAACATTAACATTGAATTCATGGCCATCAACACCATAACTCATGCCTGAACAAAGTTTGGCACACATATTTTCTCCAAGACATCACAGATGTCTTGTGTTTTGGAACACTAGACAGCACTTCAGTTTGTGGACCATTTGAAACAGCAAAATCACCAATGAAGAGCATGGCAATGCAAAACAAAAACAAACCCCAAAACCTTGGCATTAAATACACCATGTAAAGGACACTTGTTTACAGCATTAGAACTGAAACACGAAAGCAGAGCATGTCCTTTTCCAACCTCAGCAGGGAACATGCACATTGGGCAACACAAATATTTCTCTGCTCTGTATCTCCATATGACCAGGGAAATACCCTCAAGTATTGATTTAGGAGTTACAATAAATTTTAGTCTATAGGTGAATGTGCAAGTATCAAATGTGCAAAAAATGAGGATCAAAATATAATCATGCATCTATCTGTCAGGTGTTCGCATCCTTCCATCTTTTTGAGAAATCTCCTCAGGCTTGAGATAAATGACAATACATTATAGTATTTCTCTAATCCCTTCCTAACAGGCTTTTCTTTATATATGTATATATATCTGAAATAAATATCTTCATTCATCATTGTTATTAAATTGTAAGGCTACTAGATGCAGTGGATGGGGAGTCGTATATTTTAAATATTGATTTATTATTGTTAATATTTTGATCAAAGTGTTTCTTTGATTTTGAGAAAAAATATTGATTTTTAATAAATGTATTAGACATGAATGAGTCCAAATATACATTAGGAGAATCAATAGTTATGTCATATACACTAGCATGCTGTCATGCTGATGTTTATTCTCATTGATCAGGGCCAATTTTAATTTACCAGTCAACATTTGACTGATCAATCCTATGCTATGTTATTTTGTATATCATTCTAGTAGGTAAGTATGTGCATATTTTTCCAAGAATATTTGTTTCCATTATATACTATGTTTCATATCTTATCATAAATAAAACTGTGCAAATAGACATTTGGGTTAAAGATCAGCAATTTTATATTACAATAAAGAAAACTAGAATAATATGAAGAGTTTACTGAATTTCAAAGTTGTATGGGAAAAGAGCAGAAAAAGGAAAGCCCAAGAATCAAGGCACAAGAGGGAGAAAAAAAGTACATTCTATTATGACATTTTGAAAAGGCAAGGCTATGGTGACAGAGATCACACCGTTGGTTGCCAGACACTGTGATAGAGGTAGGTGACTGAATACAAAAAGGCACAAAGGAAGCTTTATGAGTAAATATAAGTGAAGAAAAGATAAACTGAACAATATTAACATTAGGAACTTGTGCTTATCATGTGACACCATTAAGAGAGTAAAAGTTCTGGGTGGGAGAAGGTATTGCAATAGCTCCATCCTACAAAGTAAATGTATTCAGGACCCCTAAAGAAAAAAGAGATGAAAATGTAAGAGATACTGTGGGAGCCCGACAGTGACCACAAGAAAGCGTGGTTAGGGACGCGGGGATGCGCCTGCACACGGGGCTCCCTGCCTGGGCAAAGCATGCCTGCAAACAGGGTGCTCTGCCAGGAGGCCTGCACACAATATCCAAGTTTCATGGTCCGCTCGCAAACGAGGGAACATGCCCGCCTTAGAAGTAAGGAGGAGGCTGGAATTGTGGGCAGGCCTCTTAGTAAACATGTTGTGGTCGCTTCCTCCCTTTGCTCCCCCCTGTCCTTGAAAGGTGTTTGGCTACTTGCCCTTAATTGGTAAAGGAATGCATCTTGTAGGTTTCAGTTTGTATCCAGTTACCGGGGTATAAAATAAACCGCAAGAGGGGCTTACGTAGAATTGTTCCTCTGGCCAGAGTTGTGTCTGTGTCTGTCTTTTGTGTGTGTCTTGTCCTTTTGTGTCATTTCATCCACAACAGATACTCACAGCGTAGGGTTTCTAAATGACCAATGAGAATATGAAAATGTTCTTTGTTAGGCATTGAGAAATTGCAAATTAAATCTCAGGAAAATAGCCACTAAAATAAGGAAAATAAAAGGAAAATATGGGAAATGCCAAATTCAGATTCAAAGACATAGAACACCTTGAACATTCTTATACTCTTTCATAGAGGGTGTATCGGCTCAAGTATTTTGTAAAGCTATTTAGTGGTATCTACTAAAGGAGAATATATGCATAAGATATAACCCCTCAATCTACTCTTAGATATGTATCCAGAATATAGTCTATATCTATATTTACTACATGGATATATATGTTCATCAAGATATATGCAGCAACAAGAACAAATTATAAAACTGGAAACTATACAAATGACTATCAACTGTTAATTGGATAAAAAAGTGGTGGTATTTATGTCATGATGGAATTATCTAGCCATGACATGAACTGATATAATCAAGTGAGTACATTCTGTAGGATTCCAAACACATCTGTTTCCAGATAAAAGGGGAAAATGCTTTTGTTGTAAAGATGTTTGAAAGGGGTACAGGGCATACCTCTGGAATTCTGGTTACATTATATTTCCTGATCTGTTTGCTGTTTGCATATACTTTTTTCATTTTTTAAAAAATTTTTAAATGTTTTATTTAAGACAGACAAACAGTGTGAGCAGGGAGGGTCAGAGAGAGAGGGAGACACAGAATCCGCAACAGGCTCCAGGCTCTGAGCTGGCTGTCAGCACAGAGCCCGACGCGGGGCTCAAACCCATGAACCACGAGATCATGACCTGAGCCGAAGTCAGTTGCTTAACCAACTGAGCCCCCTAAGTGCCCCAGATTTTTTTCATATTTATGAAAATTCATCAGCTCTCTAATAAGAGTCCTGAATTCTTGAGTATATGTCATATTTCAGTAAAATTTTAAAACATATAGATGTATCTATATACAAATAGATGTCTTCCAGCAATTTAAAATTATTCTAGAATTAATATATTTGTTTTTTGTTTGCTTCTCCAGGGATAATTCAGATTGACTCAAGCTTATTTTCTATTGAAAAACTCTTGATTTTTGCTGTTTAAAAGGTCCTGACTGTTCTAGCAGAGAATCTTTGGCTGTTTTGACCTTCAGAAGGTGCATTCTTTGGGGTTTACTCTCCTTTAAAGGTACCTTTACGGGTATCTTTGTAACAGAGTGGAATGAAGGGTCAATGACTATTTCCCTTTTAGTCTTTAGGACTTTAATTGTAAACTAACTCACCCTTAAGACCCTTTTTCAGCTTTAATATTTTATTATGGTTTTTCTCTAATATTTATTATCTTTTTAATGTGTATTTATTTTTGAGACAGAAGGAAACAGAGCATGAGTGGGGGAGGGGCAGAGAGAGAGAGGGAGACACAGAATCTGAAGCAGGCTCCAGGCTCTGCCCTGTTAACACAGAGTCCGACGTGGGGCTTGAACTCACGAACCATAAGATCATGATCTGAGTTGAAGTCAGACGATTAACCATCTGAGCCAGCTAGGAGCCCCATCCACTATTTTCTATGAACAAAAGCATATCACCTCACATAAAAGTTTTCTATAAAATTATATATCTCATGTCTGTTTTAGTTAATTATGGGCCTCTCTATATGACAATTCTGACACTAATCCTATTCAAAACCTTTTCTTTTAATTTTTAAAATTTATTTCTGAGAGAGAGACGGCGTGAGCAGGGGAGGGTCAGAGAGAGAGGGAGATACAGAATCTGAAACAGTCTCCAGGCTCTGAGCTAGCTGTCAGCACAGAACCCAGCACAGGGCTTGAACCCATGAACCATGAGATCATGACCTGAGCTGAAGTCAGATGCTTAACCAACTGCACCACCCAGGTGTCTCTTGAAATCTTTCTCAAGATAGCCTCTAAAACCTATGGGAACTTCCCATCCCTATCTCAACTGGACCTTATTAATTCCACAAATAACAGAGAAATTAGTAACTCAGCATCTTTATTATATTCTCTGTATTCACTAAGGATCTAGCAGTCTTGTTTTTATAGATTATTTTTCAATAGGTCAACTATTTTTGTTAATTTTTGTCATTGAGGTATTATAAATGAATTAAAACAATGCTTATAATATATGAAAACAAGAGTACCTGGGTGGTTCAGTCAGCTGAGCACACAACTCTTGTTTTGGCTCAGATTGCAATCTTGCAGTTCATAGGTTCAAGCTCCACATTGGGCTCTCCACTGTCAGTGTGGTATTTGAGAATCTCTCTCCCCCTCTCTCTCTCTATTCCTCTCCTGATTGTGCTCTCTCTCTCAAAATAAATAAATAAAAATTTAAAATATGTGTAAGTAGTAATTAATATTACACTATTTATTATTAAGGAAGCTTAATTTCATAGAAATTGTGAGAATAGAGATGTGCTTTTTTATATGCTCATTTATATCCAATACATTAGATACTCACACCTTTTGTCCAATAATCTAATAATTTTTAAGATTTACCTCAGTAAAATTTCTTCCACAACAAGTTTTAAATAACTTCCCATGGCTTCTATAGTCATGGTTCTCAAACGCTAGTTAATTAAGATTTACTGGATAATTTGTTTAAAAATGGAAATAATCAGCACTCCTGTATTCTTTGCAGCATTATTTATCATAACAAACGTGTGGAAACAATCTAAGCATGCGCTGATGGATGAATGAATAAAGATTATACAGACACACACAACACATATACACACAATAGAAACTGTTCAGTCATAAAAAAGAATAAAATCTTTTCATTGTGACAACATGGATCAAACTTGAGGGCATTATGCTAAGTGAAAGAAGCCAGACAATGGAAGACAAATGTCATATGCTCTCACTTACATGTGGAATTTGAAACAAACAAACAAACAAACAAAAGCTCAGAGGTATAGAGAACAGACTATGGTAACTAGATTTACTGTGATGATCATTTCACGATACATACAAATATAGAATCATTATGTTGTATATCTGAAGCTAATATGCTATATGTCAGTTATACCTCAATAAAAAAGGAATGGATATCATCCTTAAACTTAATTCCTAGAAATGCTGATTCAGTAGGATTAAAAAGTAATGTCACTTCTTTAAATCTTTCCCTTACTCCCAAGAAAAAATTTGGGGGAAGGCCTGTTGATCCTCATCTTGAACTTGGACCCTATTGTTTATATTAATTTGTGTTTTAATTACTTATCTGTATGTTTCAGTTTTGAGCGGTAATTGTATGAAGTGGAGGGTGGAACATGACCTTGAGAAAATCACCCAACATAAGCTTTGAAGTTTGATCATGCATCCACTGGTTCACGGAAGGAAGGAAGGAAGGAAGGAAGGAAGGAAGGAAGGAAGGAAGGAAGAAAGAAAAAGAAAGAAAGAAAGAAAGATGTTACCCACCATTTTCTGGGAATTGAACTAACTACTGGAAAAAAAATAAAAAGTAGGATTATCATATGATCCAATAATTCTACTACTGGTTGTTTACCCAAAGAACATGAAAACGCTAATTCCAAAAATATATATGCACCCTTATATTTATTGCTACAAAATTTACAATAGCCAAATTATAGAAGGTGCCCAAGTGTCTATCAATAGATGAATGGTTAAATAAATGTGATATGTAACACAATAGAATATCACTCAGCCAAACAAACAAAAAAAAGGAATGAAAATTTGCCATTTGCAACATGCAACAACATAGATGGATCTAGAAAGTATAATGTTAAATGAAATAAGTCAGTCAGAGAAAGACAAATACCATATGATTTTGCTCATATGTGGACTGCAAGAAACAAAACAAATGAACAAAGAAAAAAAGAGACAAAGAGACAAAGCAAGCAACAGGCTCTTAACTATTAGAACAAACCAGTGGTTACCAGAGCAAAACTGGACGAGGGGATGGGCGAAATAGGTACAGGCAATTAAGAGTATACAAACCATCATGAGCACTGGGTGTGCATAAAATTGTTGATTCACTATATTGGACACCTGAAACTAATATAACACTGTATGTTAACTAGACTGGAATTAAAAGAAAAAAAAAAAAAACAGAAAACAAAACCCCTGGCTGGATTCATCAGTAAAGCATGAGACTCCTGATCTCAAGGCTGTAAATTTGAGCCCCACATGGGTGTAGAGATTACTTAAAAAAAAAATCTTAAAAACACCGAATAAGACTGATCCTGACATCACAGATATAAAACTACTACTGTATCTACTGTATCTACTACTACTACTGCTACTACTACTACAGCTACTATCAATTGTGATAACAATAAGAGCAACACTACCACAAGAGCAACAACAAAGACATCTATGGAGTCTTTGTTAAAAGAACATTACTGTGAGTCTTTTGATGAGTACAACAACATGAGTCAGGAACTACTAGCAGCCTTCATTTCCGTTCCAACAGAATAGAGAATTAAAGCTCAGAGAGACTGACTACACCTTTCAAGTTCTCCCAGTTAATAATCCATCAAGACATCATGAATATAGTAAAATTCAATGTGGTAAGTCTATTAGTAGATTATTAATAGTTACATTAATTATTTTGTGTTTTAATCATTTGTCCATATGTTGTCAATTTTCAGTCATTACTGTATAAACTGAAGTGTAGAAAAATGACTCTTTATTAATAGTTATATGTATATATTATAAAGTCTATTAATAGTTATATAAATGATGGATAAGGAACTATTGCCTAATAGCGAGGGTGGTGGGTTGGGATCAAGAAAAGCTTCACAAAGGAAGTGACTTTGAAATGAGAACAATTAGGTATTTTCCAGGTGGAGAAAGGTATATGATGAGTAGAAGAAAGGAGAGCATTGTATATTGCAGGAAAAAAGAAAAACAAGCCAAGGTGTTGAGGTAGAAAACCTTTTCATACAGGAGCATGTTAAGAATGAAGCACCTAGTGAGTGGTCATATGTCATGGCTCAAAGGGAATTTTGAAATGGTGGCTTCAACAAGGCAGATAATACTTACTTGGTTTCATTTCTGAAAACTGGATTTCCTGGTTCAGGATTGTAGTTGATAAATAGCTTTAGTTAAATTAGGTCAGTGGGGTTAAAAATGAACATATATTATTGTTTTTCCCATACATTAAGACTTAGGAAGTTCACTAGAAAAAAATGTAAAAAAATATTAAAGATGTAACAAAAGTATGTTACCCAATCAGTCTTGACTAACTGAAGACAGTAGCTCCAGCACCAATATATGTTAAATACATAATTGAATGACTGATGTTAATTTATGCCAGGAAAGGACAATGGTTTCGTCTGGGTTGTATCACAGCTCTAACAACTGGGAGTGTAAGACAAAAGAGATAAAATTTCTTTACTCTTGTTATTATTTTATTTTAGAAATTCATAAAGAGAAGACTGATCTTTAATTCAGAAAAAAATAGCTACAGGAAATGTGTTCTTTTTATTCATAAAAATATTTTATTCAGTTGTTAAATGTCTTTAAAATATATCTTCAAAGATGTACTAACTTCTGTCATCTATTCTACAGCTTGTCTTCTGCAAGTTGAAGGTCTATGAATGTAACAGTTCAAATTAAAATTGCTAATTCTAGACTTGAAAAAATAGACAGTGGGAAATATGCAGTCATAGCTTAACTGGCACATTAGACTTAGAACAACTAATTCTGTCAAGTAACAAAGTGCCCAGTACACTTTCTCTTGTGGATGAATGAAAATGTTTTGCAGAATGTTTAAACTCGTCTCATACACAATGAAAAGAAATGACTTGGTGCGGCATCAGTATACAGGTATCTTATCAAAGCAATGCTCTTTGTAAAACTTTAAGAATGGAAGAAGAATGAATTTAATTAGACATTAAGGAGAAAGAATATCAAACACAAGGATGATTATTAGATCGGTATGTGTTAATATCCATCTCGGTTCAAAGATAAATTAGACAATTAAGTACACAGAAAGTTAAATAAAAAGTCTTGTTAGGTAAATAATCTGCAGACCACTTGGATCCACATGATCATTAATATAGGTGTTAACCTCAAGGCACCTGCAAGAGGCACTACTTCCTTATACTTCAGTAATTGCTAGTAATGGGATTCTCTTGAAATCAAGGACTGCCTGTTCAAGAAAGTGATATGATATTTTATGCCATAGAGACTGCCTCATTGCCATTGCTATTTCCTGAATTTACTGAAGGTCTTTATATCCTTCTCTACTTCATCTGATGAAATCTTAGAAGTAAATATTCAATTAAATAGAACATAGTACATGATGAATGAAAGGTTTTTAATGATTGGCTGAATAAATGAAGAAATAATAAGTCAATGAATGAATGGACAAACTAATTGAAAAGTATTGGTAGTCAGGCTAATTATCTTCCCTGATTCCAGGAATGCTTTCATTCATTGATCCTTATCTATCAATAAAACTGTTCCTGTCATCTGCCTTTATCATTCTTCATCTCTTCTCATAGTAGTATCTATTGTCCCTAGGTTTACTTTTGATTCCATTCTCTCAATTTGATTTCTTTCCTCTCCTTCCCTAATCTCACCACCTTTGTCTTCAGTATCTGTTAAATGTCTTGACATTTCAAATGCTTGGCCTTCATCTTCTAAGATCATCATCTTTTCTATAAGTTTATCTACTTCTTCGTTCTTTCTTATTAGTACCTTAAGTTGTTTTTCCTTTAACAAACTAACCTGGCACTCCTTTTCTTTGATCTCTCCATCCTATTCATGTTTCCTTGATTATCCAGAGATTTCCAGGCCCTTTTCTCCTCCATGTCTTCATTTCTTTCCACAATCTTTTACTCCCATCCCTTTCCAGATCACCATGGTTCATCATAGCCAACACTCCATTAACAGTATTCTCAGGACTCTTGTCATAATTTTATGCCAGTTTAGCACCACTGGAAAAAATCTCCGAGTGACTCTAATTTATACTACTGTAAAGTAACGTTCTTCACCTTGTCTGCCATATATTGTATTCTTCCATAGTTCTCCCTCTCCTGTTCTCCAGAGTGGCTAAATTTTGACTCTTCAGATTCCAAGATTTGTCTGTGTCAATCAAATCATAAATGCTTTTGATAATCTTCAAGATGACGTCTTTATTGCTTCCTCCTCTCCTGCTCTATCTTACTTAAGTTATATTTACTGTTGAGGCTGAACTTAAACATCACTTTCCTTATGTAGTCATTCTTTATTCAAGTTAGTGTTCTCTCCATGTTGTTCTTTGCACATTAAAGTTCTTTGCAGTGTTTCAACTTCTGATTTAATTGCACATCTTTCTCAATATATTGATAACAACATAAGAGAGATAAATATTTCTAAGTAAAAACAACTGTTTTTTCCAAAGTAACATATGAAAATGGTTAAAATATCTAATGATACAAAGGTGCTTATGATATTATCCTGCCTCCAAACTACCAATATCCAATCTACTTCTCAAAGTAAATTACATTTAACTATTTAAACTATTAGTATTTTCTAGGATATGATCTTACAAGTTCGTATAATATGCTTATTTCATTGTCTCTTGGGATTTCTATTAAGACATTAGCAACAGTCTTTCTACAATAACAGATCAAAATTTAACTTGACTAACCAAACTCCTCCATTAATTTACATTTCTATTTTAAAATTGCACTTAGAATATCTTTTTATCTTTTAATAACATACTCAGGTTTTTATTTCATGATTTGTTGTTTTATTTTTGTGGTCCAGGATCAATAGACCAATCTTTGATACCTCAATTTGTTACATGAAGATACAGAACCTGAACACATCTTTCTCTTCTTGTTCTCCATCGTCCTCCAACACTCTGAGAATTCTTCTTTTAAGTGTTACAAGTGGATAGCCTATACATCCTCATATTTAAAATTAAGTCTATAATTTCTAGCAATGTATAAAATGGCCTTTTCCTTTATACCAAAAGAGCTGACAGATACCAAGTATGGGGCATCTATAAGGTGACCACATTTGTTTCCTGACTGTTACCCTATCACCTTTTCCAACTCGTCTATATAATCAGAATATTAGTATGTACAGAAACAAAAAAATGTATAGATGTTTTATCATAGTATTGTGGATATCTAGGGTCTTTGTATTCCCTCAGTATGTGGACTCTGTGGTATATTAGTAAACTGTTTCTTTAAAAAAAATTAAGGCTTTTTTGAGTATTTACAAATTTGTGTGGTATAAATACTTAGAGTGTGTCAGTCTACCGACTTAATATCACAGAATGTTTTGGGGAAGAAATATGCTGAATCTGCTCTTTGTAGTCACTACAAGCTGGCTCCAGGACACCACTGAGTAGATACAAAACAAAAAAACAAAAAAACAAAAAACAGCAAACTTACCGACCCTTGAGTCTGCAAAGAAGAGATGCTGGCCTCTCATTTTCCAGCTGGATATTTCATGTATCATTAGAAGAAGAGTAAAACCATGTAGAAACATTCCTAAAAGAATTTGACAGGTATCCTTTGTTAATCAGAGGTACACATGAATATAGAGGCTGCTGTCTGCCTGAATCATTCTAGTCATAAATTCAGGACAAGGAGAATGGGTAGTGATGACACAGTCTTCAATCTTTTTATCTGTATTGGTTATGTTTCCTCACTTCCAAGGAGATGCAGAGAAGTTCCAATTTGCCTGAGAGAACCTAAACAAGAAGGTGGTATAGGGGGAAAGTGTGGAGGAGGAAAAAGTTTTCCTTTACCCTCTTAGAGACCTTGGCCAGGTCTGAAAATGAAATTGACAAAGATAGATGAATAGGGAGAAAAGCATACACATTTATTTAAGTTTAACATGACATACATAGGAACCTTCTTAAGGAAATGAAGACCCCGCAAAATGGTTAAAACAGTGTTTTTATGCCAGGTTTGATGAAGAATGGAAAATCACGATGGGGCAAAGCATAAGCTAAATTGTAAATAGAGACACTTAGCAAGGCCTGTTCATTTGGATTCTTTTCAGCGTCCCTTTGTCTTGGAGATCAAGATGTTCCTTTTCCCCAAGTATAGAGAGTGCAACTCTCACATGAAAATCATAACATGCTTCAGGGGAAAAGGAGGGGGAAAGTCAGAGAGAGACCTTCTTGTTTCTGTTGTGTTCTCAAACAGCTTTCTCTCTCAGGTTACAGTATTCAATATGCCTAAATGGAATATTTTGGAGTAGCATGTGCTGAAGCCCATCAGCTGCCAACCAGGGTTAGGGGAACTTTGCAATAGAATATTGTATATACAACCTGGAAGAGGAGCTGGTAAAACAATGGAGAGCATCAGGCCCAGATGAGGAAACAGAGCAGGGTCTAGGCTGGGCTTCTCACATCTGTGCTCCACGAGAGAGCTGGCTTTGAGCCACTTCTATTATTCCAGCCATGAAAGAAAGAGGACAGTTGGAAGACACTTCCAAGAAGTTAACTTACAGACCTCATTCACAAAAAAGTTGCCAAAAAGACACACTGCCTACAGGAAGAACTGATATACGTAGTCCAGATTCTGTGCAACATGTCTACTAAAAATTAGAAGGATCATAGGACATTAATGGACATTTAGTGTCTCTGTCACACACATTCTTACTTGTACCATGCTATTTTCTGGTCATACATTTTTCTCTATAGCTGCAGTCAGTTCTTCTTTAAATTGTTAAGCCTATGCTCAATTGCTAGTCTGGACAAGAAAGCATGATGTCTATCTTGATGAGCACTGAAGCCTCAGCATCATCTATCACAATCTCTAGTAATTAGTGAAGGCTCAAAATATATTTGCTTGCTGAAGGAGTAAATGAATGACCAGAACCAAAAGCAACTGGTGCATAGTAGTCACTAAATAAATATTCATATCTTTTATACTTCCTATTTCTAGGAAAGTCAATTTCTATGGGCATTTAAAACAAGGCACAGGGGGGTCTGGGTGGGTCAGTTGGCTATGTGACCAACTTCGGCTCAGGTGATGATATCAGTTTGTGAGTTCAAACCCCATGTCAGGCTCTAAGCCTGGAGCCTGCTTCAGATACTGTGTCTCCCTTTCTCTCTGCCCATCCACCACTTATGCTCTCTCTCAAAAATAACTAAACATTTAAAAAAATTTTTAAAGAAGGCATAGCTAGTTTTTCTGAATATTACAGATATTAAGTTACACACATATTTATTAAAATGTGAATTCTGTCATGGCACCTGGGTGGGTCAGTTGGTTAAGCATCTGACTTCAGCTCAGGTCATGATCTCATGGTTAATGAATTCAAGCCCCGCGTCGAACTCTGTGCTGACAGCTCAGAGCCTGGAGCCTGTTTCAGATTCTGTGCCTCCATCTCTCTCTGACCTTCCCCTGTTCACGCTGTCTCTCTCTCTCAGAAATAAATAAAAAACATTTAAAAATGTGAATTCTGTTTAATTTAGTTAAACTTAGATACTCTGTTAATGGAATCATAAGTTGTAAATATTCTTTTTTAAAACTATTTTTTAGAGAGAGAGAGAGTGCAAGCTGAAGAAGGGGAGAGAGAGGGGGAGACACAGAATCCAAGGCAGGCTCCAGACTCTGAGCTGCCAGCACAGAGCCTGAGGCAGGGCTCAAACTCATGAACTGTGAGATCATGATGAGATCATGACCTAAGCCAAAGTCAGACCTTTAATCGACTTTAGCCACCCAGGCACCCCTTAATTTGTAAATATTCTTAAATGTATCATTTTCAATATTTTCTTCTCTAATATCTTTATAGGAATTGATACAGGTAAAAATCATAAACTAATGTATTGTTTGATTTTTATCCAATGTATAGATGATTTTTATCATCAGTCACAACAGATGCAATTCTTCAGGTCAACTAGCCAAAAACAATGACAATTATCAACCAAAACAATAAACCATGGTCTAGCAATTATAACATTTTCCATAAAATTTAATTCATAATTATACATGTGACATGGACGAAATTGAGACTGGAAAAATTTCACGATATTCCAGGATTCATGCAATTACCTGCAGCTGAGCAGTAAGAAACAATTCTAAACCACAGCATTAGCATTATTTAAAAGATAAACCAGATAGATCAGAAATTGTGAAATATTTGTGTTAGCAAAAACACACAAATCCATTCATTTTCTAACAAAATACAATATGTAGGATGTCAACAGACAAACTTCCAGATGCTAAATTAAAATATTTTTTGCCCATTTTAGGGCATGAATAATGATATGACTATGTTAGGACGGGTTTCAGAATTAGTCAGATCGAACACTTATAAAATCAGCATTATTGTGATAAATTGATGTGCAATATAATTCATTGGTATTAAGTTTATGAGACAATGAGTTTTAACAATGTATATACTTATATATATAACAATCTTACTAATTGAGATATAGAACATTTTGTAACAGTTCCCTCATGCTACTTTGCAACTAACCCCCTTCCCCCACTCCTGATCCCTGGAATCCAGTTTTGATTTGTCTCAACTGTTTTCCCTTTCTAAAATTATATATAAATTCAAATATGTAAGTATGTGTTTCATTATGTCTGATTTTCTTGTTTTAGCAAAATGCTTTTGGGATTCATCAATTTTTTCATAAACAACTGTTTTGTTCCTTTTTATTACTAAGAACAGTAGATTCAATTCTCTGGATATACCCTATATTGTTTATTGATTCAGAATTCAGAAGAGTTTTAATTTTTTTCCAGTTTTAGCTATTATGGATGAGGGTGTTATAAAAATATGTCTAATTCTTATGTGGACATACATTTTCATTTTCTATGTATAAATCTAGGACTGTGATTTGGGGATGGAATGAGTTTGTGTTTAACTTTTGATGGGACCACCAAACTTTTGTTTGAAGTGGTTGTACCATTTTGTATTTCAACCAGCAACATGTGAAAGTTGCCTTTGCTCTACTATGTTGTCAACACATATATTGTCAATCTTTTAAAAATGTTAACAGTTACAAACATATGTAGTTTTATCTCATTGATGTTTTTGTTTGCATTTTCCTATAACAAATGGTGGCAAGCATCCTTTTGTATCCTTATTTGCCATTCTTTGGTGAAGTAGCTTTTAAAATATTTGCTCAGCTTTCAATATGGTTGATTGTCTTCTTACATTTGAGCTGTACGTTTCATTTTTTAACATCCTACACAAGTCTCTTTTGAAATACATGTTTTGAAAATACTTTCTCCCAGCCTTTTACTTTTCTTAACAAGGTCATCTGATGAAACAAAGGTTTTCAATTTAGATGAATATTAATTTATATACATACAGTTGTTGTTAAAGGTTCAGACTTCTCATGTCCTAAGAAATTTTAGCCTAACCTAAGGACACAAATATTTCCTCTTTTTTTTTTTTTTTTTAGAATGTTTATCTTGATTGTTTTAGATATTTTATAATGTTTACTTATTTTGAGACAGAGAGTACACAAGAGTAGGGGGAAGGTCAGAGAGAGAGGGGAGAGAGAATCTGAAGCAGGCTCCATGCTTTCAGCATGGACCCTGACACAAGATTCCAACACACAAACTACGAAATCATGACCTGAGCCAAAATCAAGAGTCTGACATTCAACCTACTGAGCCACCCGAGTACCCCAGTTGTTGTAGTTTTAGACTAAGTCTTGAAATCAGGTACTTTAAGCCTTCTAACTTCCTATATTTCAAAAATTATTTTGACTATTCTAGATAGCTCCCATTTCCAATTACATTTTAGAATCAGCTTTTAGTTTTAACAAAAATTTTAATATCTAGAAAATTGTCAAATTATTAAAAAAGGGACAGAATTTATTATCTCTGTTGCTCTGGTTGGTAGGGATTTATCAAACCTACCCATGTTTTTTATTTATGAAACAGAAAACATATTAAATTTATAAGAGACTTTCCTGAATTAATAAGATAATGATGATAAATAACTTCTCAGTTCATCTGCTAGATTTTAGACTTTCTATAAATGTCATTTCTTTTTATTGTGATTTTTCCTTCTCCCAAAACATAAACAGCCTTGGCTCCTGTACACTGACTGTTATTGGATTTCACCTGTTTGAAATTCATATAAAGATAAATTTAGGTACAAATCTAAGTTCTTGAATTTCACTGAGTTTCATTAACAATTGTTACATAGATCTGTTGTAAAGTTTGGTGCATAAAACTAAAATCAGCTGACACAAATATAAGTGCCATATGGATGGATGATTTTTGTAATCAATGCAATTACTGTTGAATGGAATTGAATAAAACGTATTATTCTTATTCTTCATGTCTCTGAATAGAAGTATATATTTGTTGATAATTTCTCCTTCTACTGTGCATTTATAAAATGCTATTTTAGCAGATTTTAAAGGCAATATTAAAAATTATTTGAATTCTTCTAGTTAGTGATTTGAATAGAAATAATGGATTCAATCTGTAACTCTGGGCATGAGGAGCTGAAGTTTTACATTCTGTTGAAAACTTGTGTTTACTTGTCAAAATCTTTACATCTTCTTAGTGCCTTTCCATCTCCTATCCAGAGAATCTGTTTCCCTCATACTTCCTTGCTTTAAGAATTTACATTTATCAGATTTGGCTTTATTTTGATGAAAAGCATAATGCAATAGTGTGAAAAAAGCAAAAGCAGACAAGTTCTGATAGTGAAATCTAATGATATTTGCTAATTTACTTTTCATTATATATTGGTATTCCCCAGGGTGCATACACATTCAACTTCCATCCTTGCCAGTAAACTCTCTCAAAATGATCACCCTCACTCTAAGTGTTTCAATCACCCCTGATGTAGATTCTGATAAATAGATACCTGTAGATATCCATGACTCACACTAACATTTCTAAATTCCAGTTAAATATATTTTCTGGATGTCTTTTGGCAACTGAAAATCAGCATGTCCAAAGAAATGATCTCTTTTCCTAGTCTGCATTCTATGATCTTTGTCATTATATTCAATTGACTTTTCTTGTTAATAGAAACTATGTAAATTCAATATAGATAATAGGAGAATAGTAAAACTGTAAAGATAAAGTATAAATCACCTTTGATCTCATCACTTAGCAGGATTCACTTTTCTTTCTTTCTTTTTTTAATTTTTTAATGTTTTTTATTTATTTCTAGGAGAGAGAGAGGGACAGCGTGAGCAGGGGAGGGTCAGAGAGAGAGGGAGTCACAGACTGAAACAGGCTCCAGGCTCTGAGCTGGCAGTCAGCACAGAGCCCGACGCGGGGCTCGAACCCACGAACCGCGAGATCACGACCCAAGCAAAAGTCGGACGCTTAACCGACTAAGCCACCCAGGCGCCCCCAGGATTCACTTTTCTAACCATCTTTTTTAAGCAAATAAATCTATTGATATCATATATGATATAATGTCTTATAAAATTAAGAGATTGAGATAAAAACATATATATTTTGCCTTATTTTCATTAATCATGAAAAAATTCCATGCCATTTTACGATCTTGGAAAATACTTTTTAGGGGCGTCTGGGTGGCTCAGTTGGTTAAGCATCCGACCGTGAGGTCATGATCTCACAGTTCGTGGGTTCGAGCCCCATGTTGGGCTCTGTGCTGACAGCTAGCTCAGAGCCTGGAGACTGTTTCAGATTCTGTGTCTCCCTCTCTCTCTGACCCTCCCCTGCCCACGATGTCTCTTTCTCTCTCAGAAATAAATAAAACATTAAAATTTTTTTTAAAAAAGAAAATTTTTAATGAGTTTGTAAAATTTTATCATGTGGATAAGCTATTAGCTGGATATATTGGTTTCTATTTCTTACGTTATATATTATGCTCCAACAAACATCTTTTATGCATATAGCTTTCACTAATTGTAACTTTATCATAGGCTCCCTAAAAATAAATTGATCGATGTATAGATTTTTTTTTTTTTTTGAGAGAGAGATTGACACAGGGGAAAAGAGAGAGCAGAGGGGCAGAGGGAGAGAATTCCAAGCAGGCTCTGTACTATCAGTGAGGAGACTTACATGGGGCTAAAACCCACGAGCCACAAAATCTAACCTGAACTGAAACCAGAGGTGTGAGGCTTAACTGACTGAGCCACCCAGCCATCCCAATATGTGGAAATTTTCTAAAGAATATTGTGTCAAATTGCAGTTCAGAAAATGACATTAATATAAAATGATACTCACAAGTTGACTTAATTTTTATTTTCTTTTATTATAATTTTTAAAGCTATTTTTATTTTAATATTTAAATTTTATACATCTATTAATTTCACTTACTTTGTTTACTAGTGAGGATAAATTTTTTTTGTATTTATTTTAAACCATTTATCATAATTTATAGTATTTTAATTTTGAGACTTCTATTTATATATTTTTAATTTTCAAATAACATTTTTAATGACTTATTGGCATTTTTATATGTTTAAAGGTCGTAATCTTTGGTCATGTGTTGCTTTTTTCAAATGTTTCATAAACCACTCACTTTAAATATCTTCTAGATTCTAGTAGAATTATTCATCATCGTTCATATTAATGATCATTCACTTAATTTTCTTTATTATCTTTTGCAGTCAGCTGTCTAAAATGAAGAGATTATTTTGCGTTGTCACTGTGTTTACTCATTTTAAACTATTTTCATCTCTCTCTTAATCTTGGCTTATTCCTATCTACTTCTCACAATTGAATCTATTTTAATAACTCCAAGTATTTCTCCTCTAAATTGTTTCTTACGTAAATTATTTTCAAATTAATGTGTCTTTAAGACCAAGTTCCCTTTTCCTTTACGTCACAAGATTTTTATGGATCCATTGTTGTAGTAAATTTGTTTTATTTTTTCTTCATATTTGGATAGAGAGAAGCCTATTCAGATGTGGTATTTAATAACCTAGGGTGGTAGAATACTAATGGCCACTCTCAGTAGCTATTTGAGTCATGGCTGTTTCACTTTTCAGAGAAGAACTTGCAGGGTGATATTTATAGTTCTCTGGGGGCTACACATCCTCCACTCTGTGGAGAGAGACTCCCATCCCTTAGGCAAATCACACCTGTCTTCTTTCTACCCTGTCAATTACATTTCCCTCAGGATTAAAGGTGTATAGCCTGCTTGGATCAGCTAGTCCTTTTCTCCTTTTTGATATATCCTTCCCTAAAGAGGACACACATTCTGTGCTGTCCTTGCATTCCAAACAAGGGCAGATCCCCTCAGAATAGGTCTATTTATGCTCAGCACTGCCAATGAGTGTGAATGGATTGGTCTAATTTGGATGTGACATATTAGGCAAACCACTTTATCTTTTTTTAAACGTTTATTTAGTTTTGAGAGACAGGCATAGAACATGAAAAGCAGAGGGGGAGAGAGAGAGGGAGTCACAGAATTCTTAAGAGGGTTCAGGCTCTGTGCTAACAGCACAGGTTAGGTGCTTGGGCTTGAATTCACCAACCGAGAGAGATCTTGACCTGAGCCAAAGTTGGATGCTTAACTGACTGAGTCATCCAGGTGCCCCTCTAGTCATAGTTTATAGTGAAATATTTTCTTCTCCTTTTCCTAACCCTAGATATTGACAAAATATTTCACCATTCTTACTCTTATATGTATTCAGGATCTTCTGAATTTATTTTCCCAGTCTGAGTTCTTCCTCTGAAAGTATTTTGAGTCTTGCTGTAAAATCTCTTGACAATTCCATTTCTGATAATATTTTATTGTAATATTATATTAAATTAAATAACTTTCTGGGTATCTATTATAAGTTCTATATCTTATTAAATCAAAATATTAAAATTGCTATTCAATGTCTCTCTTACCTGCAGTGTTTCTATTGAGAAGTCTTACACCCGATTGGGCACTAAATCTGAATTTTATTTTGTTTTATAATCTTAAAGTTTGCTATACTGTGTTTAGACTTTTTGGTGACACTACTCTTGGGCACTCTATAAATGTTTTCAACCTGAGATATCTGATCTGTCTATATCTTTGGGAAATGTATATCCATTCTTCTTCAAATATTTCTCCATTTTATTTGCATTTGCTTCTTTGAGACTCTTACCTTCTAGAATTTTGAATTTTGACTCATATCTTAACATATCTGTCCCTTTTAAGTATTTTCTTTAGTTTTAAGTGTTTTCTGTTACTTCTCTCCTGTTGTCTTCAGCAGGAGATCCTCCCTTGGATCTTCCTTATCATTCTTCTATCATTAGGCTTAATATATTCTACTCCTTATCATTATTATCATTATTTCTCTTTCTAACCATTTTTATACTTAATATCCAATTGGTATTATCTTATTCTGTTTCCAGTGGCTAAGATCCTTTATCTGCTTAAATATATTTATCACGTGTTTTAAATTTTATTTTCCTCTTGCAATGTTTCTGCTGAATCTTGCATAGGTAATACAGCTTGTTTTATTTTGAGTTGTGCTCTTCACTTGCTTTGTTCTCCTCTGTTTTTCACATTATTTCTCTGGAAGTGTGTACTGGGGAATGGTTAAGGCCAGGCTCCATTCGGTATCAGCCCTTGGAAAGAACCCTAGCATTGATAGCTGCGGATCGCATATAGCCATAGTGATGCCTCCCATTTGTTGTCATTTAATAGGACAGGTTTTCTAGCCAGATGTTACTGCTAAGTCTTTATATTACCTTTAATCAAGGACTGTTTCTATCTCCAGAGGATCTGGATTCCAAGAACCTTTCTATGGCAATAACCCCTGTTCTTTGAATTTTATGCAATGTTCTTATCATTGAACATGATTCTTTATAATAAACTCCCTTTACTAGACACATATGAAAAGGGTATTTTCGTCACCAATAGAGCCAGTCTAAAATGTATCTAATTCCAAGCAATAATAGAGGCATCAAGGGAAAATAATTTATATTTAAGAAACATGTTAAATCACTATTGAGAGCTTTCCCTAATATGGTCAAGATGTCAGTTCATACTTGAAGCATAATTTACTGACTGAGAAAGTTTGATATTAATAATGTGGTTGGATCAAAGAGACAGTATTTGCTTCTACTTAAAAAGAAAAAAAAACTGGTAGAAATGAGACATTAAGTGAGCTGTCAAGTGTCACACATTTGCTTTAAGTAGTAACATCAAATATCAGTGACCTATTTTCCTAAGAAGTCAATTTTTTTTCTACTGGCTTATTTAAAATACTTTGATAGCTAATTTTATTTTTAAATGTGTATTTGTAAAATCCATTTTTAAATAGATATTTTCTTTACAAAAAAAAGCAAAGAAAGGATGTTATTCTGTGAAATATTTTCAGGTGTCTAATCTGCATTTTTAATGATTTGATGTTGAATTTGTAAAATTTTTTCTCTAGTTACAAAGTAAGACTCTTTCCTGCACATCAGCATGATCATGATTCATTTTCCACTCATTGCTGAGACAGGAAAACAGTCGCTTTATGATGAACAGTAGAAGAATCTATCAGGCTCAGTCACTTTTCATAAACTAAGGACTGATGTCAGTGACTGTCAGATACAAGCGATTTTCCCCATAAATCTCGTCTTCCTTGCGAATCGAATCATTGTTCCCTTACATTGCGCAGAGTTTTGTTCAGGTTTTCTGTTGTATAAAATTTAATGAGAACAGGCCCACAAAACACTACAAGCTGAGTATGTGTCAGAAAGAAATCTGCAAGTATGTTGAGATACCTTCACATAATTACCTGTGATTTTCTTTAGCTAGCACCTTTTTTTTTCAGATGCAAAAAATCCCCTTAAAGATCCAACACTGATACTAATTCCCACATACCGTGCATGTATGCGCCTGTGTGTGCTGTATATGTGTGAGTGTGTGTGATATATTAAATAGATAAGAAAATAACCTACAGACTTGGTTTAATAATAATCTGAGACATAAAATTTGACTCAAGTTTAAAAGATGTGCTGGTAGAATATACTCCCTACCATGGGCAGGCCCAATTATGAGAATCTTTTCCTTTTTTCTCTCTGCAACAGCAGTCACTTGCTTGACTGCTCCTATTGTCTGTTGCCAGGGTCAGGCACCTTGAGGCAGGCAGCTGGGCCTCCTTGATGGAAGATTCCCACCTCTATAATTCACCCAGACCCCTCTAATTCACTCCCCCCGACATCTGCCAGAGGTACAGCTTTACGATTGTTCGAACATACCACAAGATATATCTGTTTGCTTTGCCCTTTGGGTACACTAATCTTTTTTTCCGAGACTGTGTACTTATTGGGGGAGAGGTTATTGTTTCTAGTCAGGAGGTGTGAAGACATAATGAGAATGTGCTTAATTTATGGTCGCTGTTTCTATTTGCCTTATCTGTGCCATGTCCTTTCCAGATATTTCCCAAAGGAACACTTAATTCATCTAAAATATTTCATACATAAATCCACACTTACGTGGTAACTTCACTGACACATGGTATAAACTCATTTCTTTCTATTTGCCAATTTGGTTCAATATGTTCTGGAAGGAAAGTTTCCTTGATCAAATGGAAGAAACAAGGAACTCTAACAGAAAGAATATAGGTCCCCTTTCTACTACAATTTCCACATTCTCTCCAAATGAAACCCATAAAACACTTGTAGTTTTATTTTTGCAAAATAATAGAGGGTAAGCTGTTGGATAGAAGGCGGAACTAGTTTAAAGGCTTGCTGATGTTGGAGATTTTAGCTCTTTATCCTCAAAGTTAAAAGCCTTTGGAAGAGGGAAAGATTATATCTGTGTCGGCATTTTACTATGGTGGAGATCAAATGCCACTGATTCATGCTCATTAGGGCTGCTTCTCCCTCACCTGGGAGGCTTAAAGAAGTCTTTATGAGAGCTCAGTGAGGATTAACTTCATAGGCAAGAATAATAAGAAAAAATCTGTGTGGTTGGTCTTAATTTGTGAGAGAATGAGATCATTTAGTTATTATGCCCTGGGAAACTTTAAAAATTTTAAACACATTATAGTCAGAAATATACATATTAAATCTTTTAAAATCTGTGAGAGATGGGGTTACTACAATAGTCATTTTATTCTATCTCCAGTGAGAGAAAAGCTAATGTTGGTTATCTTGAGTGGGGGAGGAGGGAGAAGCTGACTACCAATTTCAATTTCTCTTGGTTGACTTGAGCATATCAAAATGATTTCATCCTATACTTGGTGTGTATGCATGTGTTTGCAAGAACTCGTAATTTTAATTCAAAGAGTATTAAGTATTTATCTGTTATGAACACATAATGCATTTTAAATACACATAATGGTATATTTTCTAATAATGATTTGTTGATCTAATTGCCATTTACCTTCAAAATCGTTTTGAATGGCCTTAAAAAAAAAATGACCTCACTGTATAGTTGGAGGAATCGAAGCCCAGAAAATAGAAGGTCATGTTTTGAGTTATAGTGCCAATTAGTGCCTGCTTTTACAATGCCCTGACTACACACCCCATGATACCCTTTAACTTTTTTTAAAGCTAGTCACTGTTATGGAGAGTTAATGTGACTAAATGGTTTTTTTTAACAACCTCATTTTGCTATGCCGATATTTGTCATTCAGTCTATATTTACAGATAAAAATCACTAGAATAAAAATGTAAACAAATGTTACATACTATGTAGTTACTCACTGTTTTGTTTTCATTTGAATTTGGTCAGTTCAAGAAATTAATAAATATTTGCTAAGGACCTACATGCTAGATATGGTGCAAATATTAGAGCAAAAAAATGAGACACATTTCTTGGACTGTCATCAAAGAAATGATATTTCTATGATTTTACTTATTATGTCAGGTAATGATTATATATTTGCAGATCTATCTTTTCTACCCTCTTCCCAAGAAAATTCTAATACTGAATAATACAGATTATACCTTATCAATATAATTCACTGATAAGTAAAATATTTTCTTCAAATGATAACATATCCATATTAGAATATCCTCAATCGAGTATTTATAATTGATTCAACTCCCTATCAAGATCTCCTGACTCAACAGTTTAATGGAAATTTCTAATTTTCTTTCCTTAATTAATACATAGAAATTTTCTCTCTGTCCCTTAATATAATATAAACACCAGAGATATCACTGACCTTCCCCTCTATTAGCTCCCTCAATAATAATGCATTTTGAGGAGGTTAAAACAAAATGTTTCAGCCAGAACTCCTTAGCTCTAAAACAAAAGTTAAAACCAAGCCAAACTCACAGGACAGAATGAAAGATATGACTTAGTAGAAATACAGACATATGAAAATCTCTCCTGTTTCTTACTTCATTGTGTTGTCAGCTATTATGATTTTTTCTTTTCCTCTACTCTACATTCTTTTTTTTTTTTTTTTTTTTTTTTTTAGAATTCAATGATCATAGCCTAGAAAGGGCGTTTCCACCATTCCTTAGAAGTATATATTGGAAGGAGTGCTTGGGTGGCTCAGTCATTAAGCCTCCGACTTCAGCTCCAGTCGTGATCTCCTGGTTCACGAGTTTGAGCTCCATGTCGGGCTCTGTGCTGACAGCTCGGAGCCTGGAGCCTGCTTTGGATTCTGTGCCTCCCTCTCTCTCTGCCCCTCCTCTTCTCATGCTCTGTCTCTCTCAAAAAGTAAACATTTTTAAAAAAGAAAAAAAATTTAAAAAGCGTATATTGGAGGGGCACCAGGATGGCTCAGTCAGTTAAGCTTCAGACCCTTGGTTTTGGCTTAGGTTATGATCTCCTGGTTCATGAGTCTGAGCCCTGTGTTGGCTCTACCCTGATTCTCTCTCCCTCTTAAAACAAATAAATAAACTTTAAAAAAGTACATATCAACTTGCCTTTTATGCTGAAAGATATGATTTCAGCAGAGGGATGTTAATCTTTATAGATTTTGCTCAGACTTGCTATTGACTATAGTTGGATTTTGTGTAATGTACCCATTTGTAAACAAGATTAGGTTTGCTTTAGGACAGCAGATGATCAGCTTCCATAAGTGTTTCACTCATGTACACTTGAAAGAATGTATATTCTGTCAACATTGGATGCTATGTTTCAGAGATGTCAGTTAAGTCCATTGTATTCTATTTGTTGCTCAGATCCTCTATATGTGTATGACTTGTCTGCTTTTTCTATTAGTCATGGAGACAGGTGTGTTAAAGTTCCCGCTATGTCATGTGTATATCTTTCTCTCCATTTTGTAACGTAAAACAATGCTTGTTTTACATATCTGAAGCTATACATTACATGCGTAAAAATTTATCAGTTATTCCATTTCATCATAAAGTAAGGTCTTCTATATCTCTAGATCCATTTCTTCCTTAAAGTCTTTTTGTCTAACATTAGCATAGACAAACGCGATTTTGTGTTTGGAAAGAGGGGAGAAGAAATAGGATAACTGTGGCATGTATCTCTCTCATATTTTTAATTGGAAATTTTCTATGCATTTATTTCTTGCAAGAAAGATATTGTCTTAATTTTTATAACACTACTTCTTCTTTTATTTAGAATTCAAATACATTTTGTACAAATACTGACATATCTAACAGAGAGTTAGTTTGTTTTCTTATCCTGTTTTATCTTTTCTCTCTTCTTTTGCACTCCTCAGATGAATTTTATTATTCTATTTCTCCCTTTTTATCACTTAAATGATTTTTTAGATAATTTTTAATCGATAGCATGGGATAAAAGTATGTTCCAATCCTCTGTATATTTTAATATATATTAGTGCATGTATCATTTCCAGACAAGACTAGAACTCTAGAACTATTTAACTCCATTTGATCCAGTCTGTGTTATTTTCATATATTTGAATTTTATTAATATTTTAAGCTTCACAACGTAATATTCACTTAAAATTTCCTGACTGCTTCATCACTTCTGTGGTTCTTTATTTTTTTTGGCATTTCTATGTTTCTCTCTGAGTAGATTCTCCTCCTCCTGAAGATTTCCTGTTAATATTTCCCTTAAAGCAGGCACAATGGACAAAAATTCATTCTCTCTCTCTTTCTTTTAATCTGATTGTCTCCTTTCACCTTTGCTTTTAAAGGATATTTTTGCTTGGTATAGAATTTGAGGTTGGCCCTTGTTTTTTTTCAGTGAATTAGAGATGCCATAATGTGTCTCTGAAACTTTATAGAGTCTATTGAAACATCAACATGAATTCAAACTTATCATTATTCTTCTGAGTAAACTGTGTTTTTTTTTTTTTTTTTGCACCCACTAGCTAATATAAATTTTTCCTTTATTCTTTGGCTTTCAATAATTTGATTATAAATTGTCTAGATATGTTTTTCCTTGAAATTATTCTGCTTCAGGTGCACAAGGATTTTTGAACTTGTGCTTGAATTTTTTCATATGTCTTGAAAAGTTATGTCAATATTTATTACAATTTCACATCTTCCCCATTCAGTCTTTCATTCTAGGATACAGTTTTATATATTTAAAATATTTTACTATACTCAACATTTATCATATATGGTTTTCTCTCTTCTTCCACCTGTTTTGGACTGTATGCTTCAATCTGGATACTACACAATCACCTATTTCCGAATCACCACCTACCTATTTTGCTGTGTCGAATATGCTCTTTAACCTATCTATTAACCCTGAATTTGGGTTTGTGAGTTGTGCAAACTTATAGTTTCTATTTGATATTTTCATTTATTACAAATCTCTATGAAAATTATACATTGTAATACCAATTTTCTTCAATATGTTAATCACAGGCATTTTAAAGTACATTTCTATTAACTCCAATAATTTCTGTCTCTATATTTTTGACCTTTTCTTTCTTTTGGCATACCTCATATTTTTAAATGTATGCTGATATGCATAATAAAACTTAGAAGATCTGCATGATGTATAATTCCTCAAAATATGGAAAAATTTTTGGAAATGCACAGACACCACTTCCTCTATAAGTAGTGCTTTATCCATTCATCATCAATTGGTTTCCTGCCGTATTTGGTATTCTGCTTTTCCTTGATCATAAAAGCAGTAGTATAGCACTAACATTGTTTTTGTTGTCATTGTTGTTGCTGTTTTTTGTTTTGTTTTTGAGAATACAGAATATGATGCAGGAATGAAAATATTTAGGCAGCTATTTTTCATGGATTGTGCCAAAGAGTAATAAAGCAAAGCAAATAGCTACTAGACAAGCATGAAAGGGAAAATTAGTCTGCTGGAAAACGGAGAGCAAAGAGGTAAGGTGCAGAACATATATGGAGACTTCTCTGAGATTTACTGAATTTAAATTTAAATATGAGTTAGCCATAAACATTGGGGTACATGTGCCCCTTTGACACTATAAACAATAGCCAAATTATGGAAAAAGCCCAAATACCTATCAACTGATGAATGGATAAAGATTATATATATATAATATATATTTATATATATAAATATATATAATTATTCAATTATACATAATATAATTGAATAATTATAATATAATTCAATTATACATAATATAATTATATATAATATTTTCAATTATATATAATATAATTATATATAATATTATATATAATATAATTATATATAATATTATATATTCAATTATATATATATATAATATATATAATTGAATGCTACTTGACAATCAAAAAGGATGAAACCTTCCCATATGCAACAACATGGACGGAACTAGAATGTATTATGCTAAGAGAAATAAGTCTGTCAAAGACAGACCAATATCATATGATTCCACTCGTATGTGGAATTTGAGAAACACAATGGATGAACATAGGGGAAGGGAAGGAAAATTAAGATAGACACAGAGAGTGAGAAAAACCATAAGAAACTCTTAAGGACTGAGAACAAGCTGAGGGTTACTGGAGATGAGGTGGGTGGGGGAAGGGCCAAATGGGTGATGGGTATTAAGGAGGACATTTGTTGGGATGAACACTGGGTGTTATATGTAAGTGATGAATCCTGGGTTCTACTCCTGAAACCAATAGAACACTGTACGTAACTAACTTGAATTTAAATAAATAAATAAATAAGAGTTAGCCAGACAAATTTAGTGTGTGTTGGGTAGAATGGGTGGCTCATTCTAAGCAAAAGTGACAACTTGAATAAAGGGAGAAAATGAGTGTATATGGGGACTGAAAAAGTGTAAGATGGGTAATAGTAAAGATGGAGCTTGGGAGAGAACACAGAGCAACCCATGAAAGACTTTGTAATCATTTCTCTTTATCTGGAGTATGTGAACACCTTGTTGGGAAGCCATGGGTGTGATTTACACAAGTGAAAGGATCAAGTCTACATATTAGAATAATCTCAGCGAAAGCAGGGTAGGTGACAAATTATCAGGGGATAATAGTTGAGGCAGGGATGCTTGTTAGGAAGCTGTTGAAGTAGCATAGTAAAATAGCATATTAAACAAATATTTAGGACTTGGATACAAGGTAAATGGGTATAGAAAATTAGGGAGAATATCATCAGTGTGCTGATGCTGGTATGTGAGAGTCAAATGAGTGTGCACCTCTTCCCAAATATGTGTTAAGTTACATCTATTTGATGGCTTGAAACCTGCCATGGTGGCTCTTAGCTACACAAAGATAATTGGCCAATACCAAAAAATCAAAATTCTTCTTGTAAAGGAACATTTAGAACATAATGCTAGCAGAATGGATTACCAAATGTTTAGAAGGAAGTTGTAAGACTAGGTGATTTAGTATATCTGGAGGGTGAGGAAAGGATGAGTCAAATTTATCTGTCAGTCTTTTCACTTGGGGGAACAGATGGATACTGTTTCTATCAACTGAGATACAACCTAAGAGTATGATTTAGGGAAGGGTCTTAAATTTCAGATAAAGTTGGAACATTTAAGTCAAGGTATTTAGCAGGTGATAGGACATATGAAGTTTTGAGTCATCAGCATGTAGTGAAATTAAGATAATTTCACTAGAGGAGATTGTCCAGGAAGAGTGTGCACATCAGAATTTGAGGAGAAACTTTAGAGGATTTCCAAATGTTACTGAGATAAAATAGAATCCAAAAGGAGGCAAAGGCATGCTAGTTCTAAAAACTAGCAAAATATGTTGTTACTATAAAAAGCAAAATAAGAGTTTTTCCAAACTGGGGGAATGATCAGAAATGCTAAATACAGTAGAGACGGTCACTAGGACCCTCGACCTTAAAACATGCACTGAATTGGATAAGTATGAAATCATTGTTGATCCAAATAAATGACATTTCACAGTTTGAAGAAAGTGAATAGGTAGTCGTGGAGTAAATATAGTAATTGTGATCAAAGATTTGAGTTGTTCTGTATGAACAGAGTAAATGAAAATTGAAACAGCCTAATAATGAACATGACACATCCAGATAAACATAAAGAAGAGGAGCAGAGAGGAGGCTACATCAAAGAAGGTAGGAGGTGAGGAGATATGGTTTCGGGAAGAAATGGATCTGTGGGTGCTGCAGAGGGGAGGGAGCTGATTGTGGAGAAGAATGAGAGAGAAGCACACAGGGGAATGCACAAGGGGAATGTTTTCTCAAAGCCATTGGCTTGGAAAAGAACCAGGGTTCAGTTTTGTGAGTTCTTACAACAAATGGGACTTAAAGTCTGGAATTTCAAAGGTCAGGTGGCTTTGCTGGGATAAAGCCTGGAGGACCTCTTGGAGAGGCAGGCAAGCTACCTGGGTGTCTGATAATGTGGAAACAGGAAACTGAGGAATTCCTGGGGCACACAGCATGGAGATTACTCAGTCTTCCTGGAACCTGTCCCTTAGAGTTAGCACTCAGAGAGAGGATTCTCTAGGAACATAGGAGCTGGCTGGTACCATTTCCTTCCCCAGCCCCTCCCTCAACATAAACACAGAGACACATTTGGAAAACAGGCTAGCACCATCCTTAACTTGCCTACACCAAGGCCTATCACCCTGCACTCTGGAGGACCTGCCCTTCTCAATCAAGCTGCATCAGTCCCAGCACACTGACTGGGCCACTACGCCAGAAGACCAGCACAAACACCTGTCCACATTATATCCTCTGACTAGAGAGTTCTTCAGGGCATCATTTCTGGTGGTTGGTGTCAGGTCTTATTTCACAAGCAGACCAGAGTACACCTAGTTAAAACTCACCACATTTAAGCCAAAGACCAAACACTGCCCATAGCAAGCGAACACAGCCTCCCTGGATGACTGGCCTGAAGGACACAGCAGCCAAAATACAACAGCAGAGTGTACACACAACACACTGGAGACACTCTGAAGAGCCAGGCCCTGGGCACCAAATGACCTCTTCTTCCTAAGGCCATTACCTTCAGGAGCAGAAGACCTAACTGGCTTTTATAACACAGAGAAGAAGACAGAGACTTAGACAGCATGTCAAGACCAAGCAATTTATCCCAAATGAAAGAACAAGATACGGCCACAGCCAGAGACCTAAGTGAAACAGATATAAGTAACATGCCTGGTGTAGAATATAAAGCAAAATCATAAGGATACTCACTGGATTTGAGAAAAAAAATAGAAGACATCAATAAGACCCTACCATAAAGATAAAAATCAGTGATGAAGAATGTAGTTAAAGAATTTGGAAACAGGCTTGATGCAAAGAACAGCAGATGGAAGAAGCAGAGGAACAAATTAGTAACCTAGAAGACAAAATAATGGAAAACAATGAAGCTGAACAAAAGAGAAAGGATTATGCAACAAGAATTGACTGCATCAAATATAATAACAGTAATAACACAGGAGTCTCAGAAGAGGAGACATAAAAGAGGGAAGAACATTTATTTCAAGAAATAATAGAAGAAAACTTCCCTAGTCTGGGGAAGGAAACAGACATTCAGATCCACACAGAGAACTCCCATCAAAATGAACAAAAGCAGGCCAAAATCAAGACACTGTAATTAAATTCTCAAAACAGAGTGATAAAGAAACAAACTCAAAAGTAGCAAGAGAAAGAAGTCCTTAACTTACTAGGGAAGACCCATAAGGCTAGCTGGAGAGTTCTTAACAAAAACATGGCAAGCCAGGAGGGAGAGGCACGATATATTCAACGTGCTGAGTGGGAAGAATCTGCAGACAAGAATCCTCTATTCAGCAAGGCTATTATTCAGGATAGAAGGAGAGATAAAGAGTTTACCAGACAAGGAAAACTAAAGGAGTTTGTGTCTACTAAATCAGCCCTTCAAGAAATATTAAAGATACTCCATGAGTAGAGATAGCAAAAGGAAGAAGACAAGAAAGAACTAGAGAAAATCTCTCAAAACAATAACAAAGCAACTAATAAAATGGCACTAAATGAATATCTATCACTAATTACTTTGAGGATGAATGAACTAAATGCTCCAATCAAAAGACATAGAGTGTCAGAAAAATATAAGGCTCAACTATATGCTGCCTACAAGACACTCATTTTAGACCTAAAGACACCCACAGACTGAAAGTGACAGGATGGAGACATATCTCTCATGCGGTGGAAGTAAAAAAAAAAAAGCTGGAGTAGCAATACTTATATCAGACAAACTAGACTTTAAAACAAAGACGGTAACAAAACACAAAGAAGAACATTACATAATCATAAAAGGGGACAATTCAACAAGAAAATATAACAAGTGTAATTATTTATGGGAGCACAAAAATATATTTTAAAAAGTAATAACAAACATAAAGGAACTAACGAAGAATAACACAATAACAATAGGGTACTTTAATGCCTCACTCACTTTAATGGACAGATTATCTAAGCAGAAAATCTATAAGGAAATAATAGTTTTGAGTGACAAACTGGACCAGATGGACTTAACAGAGGTATTTAGAACATTCTCTTCTAAAACAGGAGAATACACATTCTTTTCAAGTACACATGGAACATTCCCCAGAATAGACCACGTATTGGGTCACAAAACAGGCCTCAACAAATACAGACTGAAATCATACCATGCACCATTTCTGACCACCAATCTCTGAAACTAGAAGCCATCCACAAGGAAAAATTTAAAAAGACCAAAACTACATGGAGGTTAAACAAAATAAAAGTAAACAATGAATGGGTAAACCAAGAAATCAAAGAAAAAATAAAACAATTCATGGAAACAATGAAATGAAAAAACAATTGTCCCAAGCCTGTGGGATGCAGCAAAGGCAGTCCTAAGAGGAAAGTATATAGCAATACAGATCTACCTTGAGAAGCAAGAAAAATCTCAAATATATAACCTAACATCAAATAAAACCTAAAGCCAGCAGAAGGAAATAATAAAAAAAAAGAGGAAAAATAAATGATATAAGAACCCAAACCACAATAAATCAGCTCAATAGGAGCTGGTGCTTTGAAAAAAAAAATTGATAGCCCTGTAGCCAGACTTATCAAAAGAAAAGAGAAAGGACTTATAACGTCACAAATGAGAGATGAGAAATAACAACCAGCACAACAGAAATACAATTAGAAGAGAACATTATAAAAACCTATATACCAGTAAATCAAACAACTTGGATGTAATGGATAAAACCCTAGAAACATATAAAGTACCAAAACCGAAGCAAGAGCAAACAGAAAATTTGAACAGAATGATAACTGGCAAAGACATTGAATAAGTAATCAAAGAAAAACAAAAACAAAAAACTAGCCAGTAGGGGCAACTGGGTGGCTCAGTCAGTTAAGCGTCTGATTTTGGCTCAGGTCATGATCTCACGGTCTGTGAGTTCGAACCCCACATCAGGCTCTGTGCTGACAGCTCAAAGCCTGGAGCCTGCTTTTGATTCTATGTCTCCCTTTTTCTCTGCCCCTCTCCCACTCATGCTCTGTCTCAAAAATAAATAAACATTAAAAAAATTTTTTAAATAAACTAGCAAACAAAAGCCCAGCACCAGATGGCTTCATACACAAATTCTACTCAAGCTCTAAAGAAGAGTTAATACCTTTTCTTTTCAAACTATTCCAAAAAATAGAAATGGAAGGAAAACTCCCAAATTCTTCCATGAGACCAGCATTAACCTGATACCAAAATCAGATAAAGACTACCAGAATAATAGAACAAAGGCCAACATCTCTGATGAAAATGGATGCAAAAGTTATCAATAAAATACTAACATACTAGACCCAACAAATATATTGAGAAAATCATTGACCATGATCAAATGGAATTTATTCCTATGTTTCAAAAATAGTTCAATATTCACAAAGACAATATGATATACCACATTAGTAAAAGAAAGGTTAAGAACCATATGATCATTTCAATAGATGCAGAAAAAGCATTTGACAAAGTATAACATCCATTCAGGATAAAAACTCTCATCTAGGTAGGCTTATAGGAAACCTATCTCAACATAATAAGGGCCATATATGAAAAGGCCCACAGCTAATATCATCCCCACTGGGGTAAAACGGAGAGCTTTTTTTTTCTATGGTCAGGAACAAGACAATGATATCCACTCTTACCAATGTTATTTTTTTAAATGTTTATTTATTTATTTTGAGAGAGACACAGAGAGCATGAGAGGAGGAGGGACAGAGACAGACACACACAGAATCTGAAGCAGGATCCAAGCTCTGAGCTGTCAGCACAGAGCCCGATGCAGGGCTCGAGTCCACAAACCATGAGATCATGACCTGAGCTGAATTTGGACACTTAACCAACTGAACCACCCAGGTGTCCCTCACCCATGTCAATAACAACTACTTGAATTCCTAGCCATAAAGGGCATCCAAATCAGCAAGAAACTAATAGGCAACCAACGGAATGGGAAAGATAGTTGCAAATGACATATCAGATAAAGGGTTAATATCCAAAATCTATAAGGAACTCACCAAACTCCACACCCTAAAAACAAACAACCCAGTGAAGAAATGGGCAGAAGATATGAACAGACACTTCTCCAAAGAGGACATCCAGATGGCCAACAGACACATGAAACGATGCTCAGCATCCCTCCTCATCAGGGAAATACAAATCAAAACCACACTGAGATACCACCTCACGCCGGTCAGAGTGGCTAAAATGAGCAAATCAGAGAACTCGAGATGCTGGCGAGGATGTGGAGAAACGGGCACCCTCCTACACTGTTGGTGGGAATGTAAACTGGTACAGCCCCTCTGGAAAACAGTGTGGAGGTTCCTCAGGAAACTAACAATAGAACTCTCCTATGACCCAGCAATAGCACTGCTAGGAATTTACCCAAGGGATATAGGAGTGCTGATGCATAGGAGCATATGGACCCCAATGTTCATAGCAGCACTCTCAACAATAGCTAAAGCATGGAAAGAGCCTAAGTGTCCATCGACGGACAAATGGATCAAGAAGATGGGGTTTATCTATACAAAGGAGTACTACATGGCAATGAGAAAGAATGAAATCTGACCATGTGTCGCAACATGGATGGACCTTGAGGGTGTTATGCTGAGCGAAATAATTCAGGCAGAAAAGGACAAATATCATATGTTTGCACATATAGGAGGATTGGGAGGAACTTAACGGAGGACCATGGGGGAGAAGAAGTGGAGAAATGGTGGGGGAAAGGGAGAGAGGCAAACCATGAGAGACTCTTGAATGCTGAGAACAAACGGAGGACTCATGGGTGTTCGGGGGAGGGGGGAGATGGGCATGGAGGAGGGCACTTGTGGGATGAGCACGGGGTGTTATGTGGAAACCAACTTGACAATAAACTATTTGTAAAAATAAATAAATAAATAAATAATAAAATGTAAATAAAAAAGAAATCAGCAAGAAAGTAGGTAAACATTCACTATTTGAAGATGACATGATACTCTACATAAAAAAAAAAAAAAAAAAACTCCACCAAAACATTGCTAGAACTGGTATACAAATTCAGTGAAGTGACAGGATACAAAATCAATGTACAGAAATCTGATGCATTCCTATACACCAATAATGAGGCAGCAGAAAGAGAATGTAGGGAATTAATCCCATTTATAACTGCACCAAAAAACATACGACACTGAGGAATAAACTTAGCCAAAGAGGTGAAGGACAGGTACACTGAAAACTATAAAACATTGATAAAAGAAATTGAAGACACAAAGAAGTAGAGAAACATTCCATGCTCGTAGATTGTAAAAAACAAATATTGTTAAAATGTCTACACTACCCAAAGCAATCTACATGCTACACATTTAATGTAATCTCCATCAAAGTGTCTTTCACAGAGCTAGTAAACAATCCTAAAATTTGTATGGAACCAGAAAAGACCCTGAATAGCCAAAGGAACCTTGAAAAGTAAAGCAAACTTGGAGTCATTATAATTCTGGACTTCAAGTTACATTATAAAGCCACAGTGATCTGAAGAGTGTGGTACTGGCACCAAAAAAGACACATAGATCAAGAGAACAGAAGAGAAACCAGAAATAAACCCCACAACTACATGATCAATTGGAAAAAGACAGTTTCTGTAACAAATGATGTTGGGGAAACTGGACAGCAACATGCAGAAGAATGAAACTGAACCACTTTCTTACACCACACACAACAGTAAATTCAAAATGGATAAAAGACTCAAATGTGATACATAACACCATAAAAATCCTAGAAGAATTAGCCTCTTTGACATCATCCATAGCAACTTCTTGAGGCAAGAAGGGACACAAAAGCAAAAACAGACTATTGGGATGTCATCAAAATAAAAAGCTCTGTACAGGGAAAGAAACAATCAATAAAACTAGATGTGACCTATGGAAAGGGAGAAGACATTTGCAAATGACATATCTGATCAAGGGTTAGTATTCAAAAAATATAAACAACTTATAAATTCAATACCCCCAAATCTAATAATCCAACTTAAAACTAGGCAGAAGACATGAATATATATTTTTTTTCAAAGAAGATATACAGGTAGTCAGTAGACACAAAGTCTATGCTCAACATCACTTACCATCAGGGCAGTACAAATCAAAATTACAATGATGTATCACCTCACAGATGTCAGAATGGCTAAAAATCAACAACAGAAGAAACAACATATTGGCAAGGATATGAAAGAAAGAGAACAGAGGAGGCGCAGAGAGAGAAGGAGAAAGAATCTCAAGCAGGCTCCACATTTTCAGCTTTCAGTGCAGAGCCTGACGTGGGCTCCATCCCACAGTCTATGAGATCGTGACATGAGTCAAAATCAAGTTGGATGCTTAACCGACTGAGTCACCCAGGTGTCCCCTGTACAAGTCTTTTATAAAGTAGGGTTGTGGAATGCATGCTGGTGGAAAAGCACGATAATTATGACCCATATCTGTGAGATTCTGAACCTCATTTGGCTCTCTGTAACAACTATGAGGCTACTTTTTAGCACTTACCAAGGAAATGTATTTTAAAGTACTTAGTACAGTTCCAAGGAAAGATTGCTTCCACGAGTTAAAAGAAACTTGGCAGCATGGTTTGTGACCTTGAATCACAAAAGGATCAATGTTTGCAGGTTAAATAAGGCCTCTGAAAGAGAATGTCAAAGATATACACACTAGTCATATAACTTTAATGATGTTCCTTAATTTTGCTCACAGCCTGTACCTAAGTCTTAACAATGGGTCCTCTGCTTGCCTTGAAAATGAGTTTCAGTCTTGTTCAAAAATTCTATTATTTAACTTGCTATTTTTTTTGCTCCATGCAGAAGTTCTTATCTTTGCAATCTGCAGGCCCCAAACTCCTGAATCCTCTACGTGTATTCCCCAAAGATAGTATATGCTCTATTTCATTTCGCTTTTCCAAATCTTACCTTTCCCTTAATATCTGATTCAAGTTCCATCTACTCCTGAAAACCTTTTTTGTTTAATCTCATCTACTGTAAGAGAATATTTCCTTGACAGTCAGCCCCTATTCATCTTTAGTTTTCCTTGAATACCTAATATTTTTGTGACTTCTCTTGAATCATGTATCATGTTTTCATTTAATTTTCAGTTCGAATTTTAATGTGTTGCATGTCGTCTCTTCAACTGGAATGTATGTTCCTTGTGGAGTTATTTTACTTTATATCCATCCAAAGGAGCTTCTAATAGCATCATACTTATGATAAAATTTTAATAGATACCTTTTGAATACTGATCATCTATTGAATACTGTATGGTTACTCTAAGCACAGGATGTACTTATGCTGCTAGTAAATCCTTTGGGACTATTCAGATACCCTGGTCACATAGACACTACATTAAGGATTTTGAAATATTATATGTGAGAACAACTTATCTCAAATTCTCACCATGGCAACAGCTGCTTATTTCACAAAGAATAAGGCTGATTTCAGGTTATGTAAAACTTATTGTAGATAATGTAAAGCCTGATACTTGAGAATGTATTTTGTTTTTTAAAGTGGAGTTATACACACATTCCTACAATAGTTCCATTTAAATAGATTACGAGTGTAAAATTCAATAGGAATCAGTTATGTTTAGAACTCATTTCAGAAACATATTTACCCAAAAAAATTACAGCCATGATCTAACTTTACCTTAATGTTAATGTTAATCTTCTCTATATTAAGCCAAGGACAGAAGTCTTTGAATTATCCACATAACAAAATCACTTACCAAGGATTTACCTGATTCATGGAGTAAAATGAGAGGGTAATTTTGGGAGTAACTAAAAATTAAGCACATCTAGTAGGTGTCAGTATACGCAAAAGTATTAATGCACAGGAATAATCCTTTCTGTAATGTTCAAACATTTAGAAGATTACATTTTAGGCTTTCTATGAAAATATCTCATTATAATTATTATTTTTTAAAATTTTACTATAGCATTGTCATGGTTAGAAAATCACCCCCAATTTAAAATCTATGTTTGTAGATACCTCTAACAATAATATCAATCTTCTCATATGCACAGCATATCCATGGACACTTTTATGTCTTTTCCCTGAGGCATAATCAAAATTACCATTCTAGTGACTTCTTTCCAAATTCTTACCTAGCCCAACTCAGTAGAAATTCATTTCTAAAAATTTCAAAGAGATTGGAAGAAAGAGACACAGCTTTTATTAGGAAAGCTATGGATGTATGGCAATTTTTACAGGAAGTGTAGTGTTTTGAATAAGAAATATTAATTTTATAATGCCACCTGAAATGGAATGAATTTATCGTCTTCACTGATATGAAATAGTATATGAAAGTCTAAAAGAAGTTTTGGCCTCCTGATGGTATTCTAAATTCATATCAAGTATTATAATATTGTATATATTTTAAGCACTAAAGTATCTTACTGGCATCTGAGTTTTGACTTTCCTTGGAAAACAAGATTTCCATTCAATTGTAAAGTTAATAGAAAATATTTTCCTGGATTTGGACGCAACAGAATCCTACTGGTATTTTCAATACCAAAATGTTTTTTTTGGGAGGAGACACCTGGGTGGCTCAGTTGGTTAAGCGTCCGACTTTGGCTCAGGTCATGATCTCATGGTTTGTGGGTTCAAGCCCCTCGTCGAGCTCTGTGCTGACAGCTCAGAGCCTGGAGGTTGTTTCAGATTCTGTGTCTCTCTCTCTCTCTGACCCTCCCCTGCTCATACTCTCTCTCTCTCTCTCTCTCTCATAAATAAATAAAACATTAAAAAATATACCAAAATATTTTTTGTTGTTGCTGTTTTTGTCAGTCTGGTGCTGAGTTACTACTTTTAGAAAAAAATGCTTGAAAATGGATAAATCTATGGCCATTAGTCTTTCCAAAATGGAGTTTATATGTAGCAGAGGATACAGGATTCAATTCATTGCAATATTTTCATTGCTGTAACTCTATGTCCTTGGCCTAGATACTCTGGATACAAAGATGAATTAGAAATTGTCACTTCTTTATAAACCTCTTAGAATATTTCAATATGAAGAAAAAAATATAATATAATATGATGAGTGTCATGATAGAGATATGCCTCAAGTAGTAGGAGAATAATGATAACAGATTATAATTCTGAGTGGTGAAAGAGTGACAGAAAGTATGCCTAGAATGAAAAGCAATATCTCAACTAGGTTTAGAATGAGTAAGATTTCCCAGGGACAAACACTTGTTTTTCTTTTTTTATATTAGAAATATTAAATCTCTTGCCTAGTAACTTTCACAAGTCACAAATCATTTATATATTATTAATCCAGGTTCATATACTCCTATTTCCTATTTATATCCCAGGAAGGAAGGAAGGAAGGAAAGAAGGAAGGAAGGAAGGAAGGAAGGAAGGAAGGAAGGAAGGAAGGAAGGAAAGAAAGAAAGAAAGAAAGAAAGAAAGAAAGAAAAGAAAGAAAGAAAGAAAAGAAAAGAAAAGAAAAGAAAAGAAAAGAAAAGAAAAGAAAAGAAAAGAAAAGAAAAGAAAAGAAAAGAAAGAAAAGAAAAGAAAGAAAGATTCCATGAAAACTACTCTTCCAATGACCGTGATTTAGTTAGAATGGCTACATGGAGAAACAATTCTAAGAAAGTCACTACTATTCTTGGAATTTCTGATCTGCCTCCCATAGTATCATCAACAAATAGGTAAAACATAGAATTTGTCAAAAATACTAAATTAGATCATCATTGAATTTTCTTTCACCCAATACTAAATCCAGCCAGCATTACCCTGGAAACAAATTGTTAGTTTGTCCTCTCTTTTCTTTCTCCTCTATACTCTAATTCTGCTTCCCTATGTGAATAATAAAATGAAGATAATCAGAAAATAGCTTTGGTAAATTCCTACCAACACAATTTACCCTTCTGCATTTGTGCTTTCTCTTGCATTGTTATAGGCATATGGCTCTTTCTCTACTTGAGGCCATTCCATGGGGAGTACACTGGCTCCCATCTACTCTTGTTTGCTCATGGGCACTCTAACTATATTTTTGCCTGTCATTCTTCATATTCAATATTTACTTCTTCACTAATAGTTTTCATTGGCAAACAAAATTGCTGTTATTTCTCCCACCTTAAAAGACAAGGATAAAAAATGTAACTTATAACTTCATAACTAATCAATTACTGGGTATCTGCTGCCATCAAAAGAAAGTTCCTTAAAAGTAAATTATGTATTTTTGACATCAGCTTTATTCCTCCTATTACTTTTAAATTTTGAGGTCTAATTTATGTAAAATGAGATGCTCGTTTCTTAAGTACGAGCCTACCTTCATTTGATCTTTGCAAACACCATGTTTTTTTTACAAATTGAAAGTTGTTGGCAACCCTGTGTCAAGCAAGTCTATTGGCATCATTTTTCTAATAACATTTGCTTGCTTCAAATGGTCTCTGTGTCATATTTTGGTAAATCTTACAATATTTCAAGTTTTTCATTTTTTGTGTGTTATATTGATTTGTAATCAGTGATCTTCGATGTTACTCTTATGATTGCTTTGGGATTTCATGAACCACACCCAGATAAAACAACAGATTTAATCAATAAATGTTATATTTTGTTATACATTTGTTATATGTGTTCTGACTTCTCCACTGACTGGCCATTCCCCTATCTCTCTTCCTCTCCTCAGGCTTCCCTATGCCCTGAGACATGACAATACAGAAATCAGGTCAGTTAATAACCATACCATGGCCTGTGAAAGTCACAGCTAAATCAAAAGCTAAAAATGATTAAGCTCAGTGAAGAAGGCATGTCAAAAGCAGAGACAGGCCTAAAGCTAGGCCTCTTGCACCAGTTAGCCAGGCTATGAATGCAAAGGAAATGGTTTTGAAGGAAATTAAAAGTATTACTCCAGTGAACACACTAATGATAAGAAAGCAAAAAAGACTTAATGCTGACACAGAAAAAGTTTTAGTGGTCTGGATAGGAGATCAAACCAGCTACAGTATTATTTTAAGTCAAAACCTAATCCAGAGAAAGGCTCTAACTACAATTATATGAAGTCTAAGAGAGGCAAGGAAGCAGGAAAGAGAATGTCTGAAGCTACAAGGGGTGGCTTCATAAGGTTTAAGGAAAGAAGCCATATCTATAACATAAAAGTACAACTGTAGCAACTTACTCTGAATGTCTAGGTAGGATAACTAATGAAGGCAGCTACACTAACCAACAGATTTTCAATGTGGATGAAACAGTCTTATATTAGAGGAGCATACCATCTAAGACTTTCACAGCTAGAGAGAAGTCAATGACTGGCTTCAAAGGTTTAAATGATAGGCTGGCTCTCTTGTCAGCCACTAATGCAGCTGGTCACTTTAAGTTGAATCCAATGCTCACTGACTATTCCATAAATCCTAGGCCCCTTAAAAATTATGCTAAATCTACTCTGTCTATGCTCTATAAATGGAAGAACAAAGCCTGGATGACAGCACCTCTGTTTACAGCATGATTTACTGAATATTTTAAGCTCACAGTTGAGATCTATTGTTCGGGGAAAAAAAGATTCCTTTCAAAATATTACTGCTCATTACATCTGGCCGCTTAAGAGCTTTGATGGAGATGTACAATGAGATTAATGTTGTTTTCATGACTACTAACACAACATCTATTCTGTAACCTATGGATCAAAGTAATTTCAAATATCAAGTCTTATTTTTTAAGAAATACATTTTGTAAGGCTTTACCTGACATGGACAGTTATTCCTTTGATGGATCTAAGCAAAGACAACTGAAAACCTTCTGGAAAGGATCCATCATTCTAGAAGCCATTGAGAACATTTGTGATTCATGGAAAGAGGTCAAAATCTCAACATAAACATGAATTTTAAAGAAATTGATTACAACCCTAAAGGTTGACATTGCAGTGTTCAACGCTTCAGTGGAAGAAGAAGCTGCAGATGTGGTGGAAATAGCCAAAGAACTAGACACAGAAGTGGAGCCTGAATATATGACTGAATTGTTGCAATCTTATGATAAAACTTGAACAGATGAGGATTTGCTTCTTATAGAAGATCAGAGAAAGTTGTTTCTTGAGATGGAATATACTCCTGGTGAAGATACTGGGAAGGATGTTGAAATGACAACTGAGGATTTAGGAAATCATATAAAGTTAGTTAATAAAGCAGCAGCAGGTTTTGAGAAGATGGATTCAATTTTAAATCAAGCTCTACTGAGAGTAAAAGACTATCAAACAACATCCCATTCTACAAAGAAACCATTTGTGAAAGGAAGAGTCAATCAATGCAGCAAGTTCCACTGTTGCCTTGTTCAAGAAATTGCCACAGCCACCTCCACCTTTCAATCACTACCCTGATCAGATGTTAGCCATCAACATTGAAATAAGACCCTCTACCAACAAAAAGATTATGTACCAGTCATTGAAAGCTCAGTGGTACTCAGCATTTTTTTAGCAATAACGTATCTTTAAATTCAGGCATGTGCATTGTTTTCTTAGACATAATGCTATTACACATTTAATAGAATACAGTGGGATATAAACATAATTTTGATACGTACTGGGAAACAAAAAAAGTTCATCTGATTTGCTTAATTGCAATGTTTTTCTTTATTGTGGTGGTTGGAACTGAGCCCACAATATCTTTGAGGTATGCCTGGTTAGGGTTTGATGATCTTGATAATTGATACATCCATGTAGCAACAATTCACAACAAAATCTAAAACAATTTAATCACAGAAAATTCTCTGAAGTTCCAATCAATTCAATCTCCTGCCACCAGGCAAAGATGATACTGCATTATGCATAAAAGAACAGTAATAATTCTTTTATTTGTTTTTAATGTTTGTCTATTTTTAAGGGAGAGGGAGAGAGAAAGAAACAGAGCATGTGCAGGGGGAGGCGCAGAGAGAGAAGAAGACAGAATTTGAAGTGGGCTCCAGGCTCTGAGCTGATGGCACCAGAGCTTAACACAAGGCATGAACCCACGAACCAGGAGATCATGACCTGAACCGAAATTGGACACTTAACTGACAGCCACCCAGATGCCCCAGAATCATCATAATTCTTATACTGAAAGATGGATTCAAGAATTGGTTAGAAGTTAAAAAGTCAAAAGTGTCCAGGCAAAACACCAGACTCCAGTGCATAGGAGAGGGCTTGAAGAGTGAATGTCCATATTTACATTCTTGAACTAGAAAAATAAGAGCTATTCACACACTGGGAAAATATTGATGTGAAGATGGATTTTTAAATTGAGGTCAAACTGTGAGTACAGGTAAATGCAAGGAATCTGAAATGAATTTGAGGTTAATCTGTAGTAAACTTATAGACAATGAGTCTTTGTCTTGTTTTCATTAAAGGTCTAGACTTGTCTTCACAGGTGTACTTTCACCTGTCCTAAAGGCGTATGTCCCTGAATTTTATTAAAGTTACTCAAATGCAGTTTCTAGAGAAAAAAATGTAAGAATTTTGTGAAAGTGGGTTCTAATCAAAAGCAAACAACACTGATCTTCAATTAAAATTAGAATCTCTTCTAATTAAATTTCCCTTGCTGTAGGCATGCATGGATATTCATCAGTCATATGCAAAAATGTTCTTTTAGATGACAGTATGTTCTCCTTACAAAGCAGAAAAAGTTTATAAATCTCTTCCACAAATCAAAATTCAGATGTCTTCTCTCTGATTGATTTATTACTGTATATTAGAGTCCTTGGGCACATTTGAAATTACACAAGCCATGTGATATATACAAGACAGTTATTTTTAACCTCTGCAGATATACTTCGATATTTAAAATTGAAGAAATTTTTCAGAGCACTTTCCTTTCTGTTTTATGGGCTGTTATCAAAAATTCTAATGCCATTTGTCTAAACTGTAAATGTTGATTTTCCTTTGACCATTACAGGTCATATTCTGAAATCTTGGGGGTGGATGAAAGTTAATATTCTTATGGATCAGTTTATTTTTTACATGAGTATAGCCTTTAGCTAATATTTGCAGGAAAAAACATAAACTTCCATGTAGAGATATTAATGAAAATGGGTCACTTAAAACCATATGTGCCAAAGAATAGCAAATGTCATCCTTCAATATAGAATGTAACAAAATTAAAAACTTGATTTGGGATGACATCTGTAAGATTATGATAATAAACATAAATCAATGAGATATAGAGTAAAATACAGAAATTGTTACTACTTGATGAACAACTAAATATGAAACATCTTTTGAGGAAGATAGAAAACAGACTAAGAAAATCCATAAATGTACTGCTTTAGTTATTTAAAATTAGCAAAAAAGAGGTTAAACCGTTTGACTTAAGAAGAGGGAAAAGGGAAAAAAATGTCCAAGAAATTGATAAAGGATAAAAGTAGTGATTGAGGGAGGAACTTTTCAATAAATTTAAAACTTAAATTTATATATCAGTCAAGAACTGATTGTTAGAAGTAAATAAAATAGTCATAGAATTTGAGTCTCACCATAATCCTTAAGTAATCAGGACATGTGATAATTGGGATAAGGACAGATATGCAAATCAACAGCACAGAATAGAAAACCTTAAAATGAACCCACACATATAAGGTCAATTTACTTTGATTGTAGGTGCAACATAGTTCAGTGGAGGAGAGGAAAGGATAGACTTAAAGAAATACAGTGCATGAATAGTTGGATTTATCTATTCAGAAAAAAATAAACCAGAAAAAAAAAAGAACAAAAGAAAGCCTTAACACACACAATGTAGAAAAAAATAATCTTAAAATTGATGGGAGTTTCAAAGTATAGGAATTATTTAAAACAATAGCAATACAGCTGCAAGTCTAATGATAAGGAAATGTCATGTTCATTTTCAAATTAATTCAAGAAAACTGAAGAACTGGGTGACAAGAAAAAAGACAACTTTGTCCTAAGTTCTACAGTGTGACAAATTGGGGAGGGGGGGAACAGGAAACAAAAAAACCAACACCAGCACAGATTTTTTTTGGCCTCACATAATTGGAACCAGTGTAGCTGTATGGGACTGACAGTATAATCCTGAACTTGAGCTCTCAGACTCTTTGCCTCTTATCACCTCTTCTGTCTGGAGGTCAGCAACATTCTCTCCTGCTTACCCTGGAAACAAGGTTTATCTATGGGCCCATTTCTTTGCAGCATCGGGAACAGCAATGAAAGGACAACTTGCTGAGGCTACCTTTTAGATAACAACATTGGGGGACATGCATGCCCCTCTAGAAACCAATGCCTGGGACTAGGCATATGACATCTATAATCTTCCCAGTGTATGTTGTTTGTTGATTCCTATAGATAAGACGAAGTGGGTTCTTTTTATCAGAAGGATGATTAAGTCACATATGGTAATCACTCCTTTGGTCCAAATAACTTGTATAGGTAGTTTATTTAAAATAACTAAGGAATGGTCCTTCCTCTTAGCTTTTAGTAACTGAACCTTTTTGTACATTATGTATCTTAGAGGAAGAAAAAGCACACCTTTCACTAAAAGAAAAAAGAGAAACAACCACCCTCTTCCTTTTCTTAAGGTTACAGATCATCATTGGCATCTAAGAATTTTGTTAAGTGGTAGAAAGCAAATGATCTCTGGTTTGGGGAATAACATTCCAGAGGAGTCTACATTGTCAAAATTTATACAGAAATGATTTTACAAAAATGACTTTAATTTTTATAGGGCTATGATAGACCTTGGTTCAATGTCACAAGGAAGAAAACGCTTATCTGGGGTTCTTTCAGATAGAGGATCCACAAAATAAATGTAAGATGTTGAAGCTGACAGGGGCGCCTGGGTGGCTTAGTCGGTTAAGCGTCCGACTTTCGCTTAGGTCACGATCTCGCGGTTCGTGGGTTCGAGCCCCGCGTCGGGCTCTGTGCTGACTGCCAGCTCGGAGCCTGGAGCCTGTTTCAGTCTGTGACTCCCTCTCTCTCTGACCCTCCCCTGCTCACGCTGTCTCTCTCTCTCTCTCTCCTAGAAATAAATAAAAAAAATTAAAAAAAAAAAAAAAAAAGATGTTGAAGCTGACATTACAACTAATGCCTCCCACACAAGTAAAAGAAAAAATAATATGGGCAAAAAACAGCAAACAAGGAATGAATTATATACTGTTCTCATAAAATGTTATGGCTATATTTCATTCACAAATTTGGTTATGAGAATCTCCTCATTCTTTATTTATTCAAGGGCTTAGACACATGAAATAAGTTCCACGAATCAGATATTCCTATCAGCCTGGACTTGGGAGTTGTTTACTGGGAGTTGTTCCTGGGCATAGGAAGACCGCCCTCTGGTGGCCACGTCAGTTATAGGAAGACAGGGTCCTGGAAACTTGAGAGAAAAAGGAATAATGTCAAAATTCATTGTCCAGAGCTACAGTGTAGGTGGTGATGAAGTTAAGAGAGCCCAATGTTTACAGGAAGTAGTAGAGATTTCCTAACTAAAACAAATCCACTGTATGACTTTGAAAATTATTCCTGCTTTTCAATCAAAACGCTTTCTCTTATTTTCCCAAAGGTTAGTGAGCTGCTCAATGATCTTTACTAAGTAACTTATGGTAAAATATTAAAATACTTCAAGGAGTGGTTGCTTTCACTTATATAATTTCATTAATGTTGGATATCTCTTCTCTAAATTAGTTCAACTTTTATATACTATAAATTGATATTTAAGCCATGATGCATATTTATTAAAACTCATCAATCCTAAACAAATATATGTATATATGTATATAAAATGTCTATGTATACATATATAAGCACATATGCACACACACATGCACAAATCAACAATTACAATAATAGAGATGTTAAATGTCAATTTAAATAGTAGTAAATGGATCATATTATTAATTAAATAATGGCTATGTGTTGGCCAAGTAGAACCTATTCCATAAATACACTGATTAATAATGGAAAATATATTAATAGATTTCAACATATTAATACCTAAAAGGCAAAGAACTCCATAGAGCTATGGTTATCATTGTGAGAAATGGATTGGAAAAGTGGGAATATCTGGGGCACCTGGGTGGCTCAGTAGGTTAAGTGCCTGACTCTTGGATTTGGCTCAGGTCATGATCTCATGGTTTGTGAGTTCGAGCCCCACATCTGGCTCTGTGCTGACAGTGCGGAGCCTGCTTGAAATTCTCTCTGTCTCTGCCCCTCTCCTTCTCATTTTCTCTCTCTCTCTCTCAAAAATAAACAAATAAATTTTAAAAAATTATAAAAGAAAAAGTGGGAATATCTAATAAAGAAAAAGATCTTAGAGAAATATAAGGTAAAAGGCATTTTTAATGTAATAAAGATCTTACTGTTATAGATTAATAACAAAATAATGAAATTCTCTCTACCAAGAAAAAATAAAGAATGCCTGCTGTGATGATAATTTTTAACTCCCATTCCTCTTTGAGTTGAAATATAATATCAGAAATGGAAAACATTATTGTAATAAAACAAATTATTATCATTCATAAGAGAAGCCTTTATGTACTTTATGGAAAATTCTAGAGAAATAATTCATTACATTTCAGACTTAATTAGAAAATTCAGTGGTCAGTTAAAAATACATTAAAATCAATAATAATTTCAAGGAAAAATATATAAGACTTTTGGTAGAAGGTGATGAATTGAGCTGAAAAGGATGGAATGCTCTTTCTAAGCTTTAGAAATTCTGGATGAAATATGTAGAACATGTTTTTAAATTAATTGGTAACATTGTGAATGGAAAAAGAAAGGAACATAGCATGCTAGAAACTCATAAGTAAATTAAAACATTGCAAGGAAAATATGATACTTTGTTATCCCAAACTAGATTCAAATCAGGTTTAGCCCAGAGGGCTATGGGCTAAGAGACGTTTAGACAACAGGCATGCAGCCAACATCAGAAGTGTTACTTCCTTACCCTTTTAATGGCTTAGAAGAAAATAAATCCCACCCCCTGACCTACAGAGGCAGCAGGGAATCTTAATCTTTATCATGTATTTTGAATTGTTCTCTAACAAATAATATATATGTATATATATCCAATGCTTGTTCACACAAAGAAAACATTACAGAAAAGAAATTCAAAATGCTTACAAGACATGGAATCCACAAGCTATAAAACATATAAGAAGAATCTAAAGCTATTAAAACCTGGGTGAATTGATGTAATATGGAAGCATTTTCGCAATATAGGACATATAGGATTCACATAGAATACACTATCTGATTACAGTTAAAGAAAACTACAACTTGTACAAAAACATACCATGAAGAGTCAGTTAATAGAAGAAATGAAATACTCAGTGCCCCCAAATATGGAATAATAGAACATTATGAAAGGCGCTCTTAAATTAATTAAGTTTAAAATAATTAAAGTGACAAAAAAAATAAATGATGAGGATAGTCTGATACAAGAAAAAGGCAAATTTAGAAAGATCCCAATAAGACTTCCCACAATGAAAAAGAATGCTGAAATAAAATATTTAATGAATGGGAAAAGAGGTATACTAGACACAATAAAGATCAGGTAAATGATGTGAAAAACAGTTAGGGGGAAAGATCCAGTATGTGTCACAAAGATATTTATATTATCAAGATGGGCTCAAAAGATATAGGGAATAGTATAAGAATTGCCAAAATCATTTTAAAAGGAGTTAAAACATGAAAGAAGAAATGGGATAATAATGTTTCAGATAAAAATTACTAAGAAGTTTTCAGAATTGATTAAAGATTTCAATCTTCAGATTCAGGCAGTATCACAAATCAAAAGTGGGATGAAGGCTAATGAACACAGAGATATCTTGGAGAAAGTACATATTCCAGAAAAACAAAATATGTATATATCTATATTATAATGTTAATACATTTACATGTATTTATTTTTATATATTTACATGTTCAGTCCATAACTATATATATATATGTTATACAGTTATATATAAAGTTATTACTGACTGTATATAGTTTTATAGTGCTGGTCTACATAGTTATGAAATACATGTTTGTGTTCCTCCAAAATTCATTTGTGGAAACCCTAGCATCCAATGGGCTTATGGGAAGGTCCTTGGGAGGAAATTAATTTATGGGTGTGGAGGCCTCGTGATGACATTTATACACTTATAAGAAGGGAGATACCAGATAGCTTGCTTCCTCTCCCTCTCTGGTCTCTGTTATGTGTGGATACAAAGAGTAGATAGTCATCTACAAATGAGGAAGTGGACTCTCTACAGACATTGGATCTACTGGCATCTTTATTTTGAATGCCTTGGTCCCCAGGCTGTCAGAAATAAATACTGTTTAAAATACCCAGTCTAATGGACCGTATTTATAAAAAAAAATAAAATAAAATAAAATAAAATACCCAGTCTACCACAGTTTAGTTAGAGCTGAGTGAACTCAAATATATGTATGTGTATATATATATGTGTGTATACACATGTGTGTGTATATATATATATATATATACATACATATATGAGCATATATATATACATATATATGAGCATAAATGAACAAAGACATGATTTTGATATGGAAAAATTACTCTCAATCTTGATGTCTGCACACACCACAATTATCTTTCAAGCACAAAAGTACACTTGACTGACTATAAATTATTGACTTCATGATTTACAAATCCTCACTAAAAATTATTTAAAATGCTTTACTAAGAAAGAAGATAAATTCAAAAGAAAAGAATGGAATTCAAGATACATGTGAAAAAGAAATCATATTAAATATGGATAGATGTGTTACTATTTCCTAAGAATCATATCAGTCCTCAAATTATATATACCTAATTCTTTCTTTCTTTCTTTCTTTCTTTCTTTCTTTCTTTCTTTCTTTCTTTCTTTCTTTCTTTCTATATCTATCAATCATCTATCTGCTCTATATTTATTTGACATAACTACAAGGAGAAGTTGACAAATCTATAATTATATTTGGCAAATGATAAAAACTAACCTAAAGACAAATAGATGAAACACTCAAAAATTTTGGAAAAATATGATTTAACAATATAATAAACTAACTTTGTTCAACGGACAGATAATAGAAGTCTGAGCAAAATGAATTGTGGTTATGAAATTGGTTCCCCAATGTGACTTTAAGGTTCAAATATAATCTGTCCCCATTGCCAGCTGACTGACCTGGTTACCACGATTTCCTCATCTATACAATAGTAGTAATGATAATATCTATCTCATAGTGTTATTGAGAATTAAATATGTTAACACAATTAAATGTGTTAAGAACAAAGTTGAAATTATAGTAAGTATTCAGTAAGTTTATACAATATTATATTTATGGACTCCTAGGTTTACCTAAATATATTATATATGACTAACGTATTTTCATAATTATCACATATTTATAGAATTTCAATTCTTATCATTTCAAATGAGAAAAAACAATTGTACAACTTTGAACATATTTATTACAATAAATTCTGTTTGCCAGGGTATTAGTTATAACTGTTCTTACAATCTTACAATAGATTATGCTAGAAGCCAACTAGATTCATACAGTAACCCAAGAAAGCCAAAATGACTAGGACTCAGGAATGTTTGGATCAGGGACTAAAAGCCACCAGGAATCTACTATGTGTTATCACCTCACTATTTCTCTACTTCAGTGTACATTATCATCTTTCCTTTGTACTTCTCTGTGCTTGTTTGATTGATTCTTTGATCTCTATAGTCTGGCTTTCAGCAGCTTCTTTTTCTTTTTAAAAATAAATTTAATGTTTGTTTATTTTTTGAGAGAGAGAGAGAGACTGTGAGTGGGGAAGGTACAGAGAAAGAGGGAATCACAGAATCTGAAGCAGGCTCCAGGCTCTGAGCTGTCAACACAGAACCCAGCATGGACCACCGGATTATGACCCAGCCACCCAGGCACCCCTCACCAGTTTGTTTCTTATGCACATATTTTCCCCTTGGCTCTTAAATTTACATCAGTTTAGTACCCACTGCCAACAAACACTACAACTTAGCCCAGATTCCAGACACGAGAAAAATTAGTTTAATGGTTTAAACTTGGGTCAGGAATCTGACTTTCTACATTCAAATACCAGAAAACTGGGGATAGAAATTTTAACCATCAATGGTAGATCCTTAGAGTAAGAGTCACCATAGCCTGGAAGAAAATCACAATATTATCTGCTATAATCCAACCTAGTCTATCAATCTTAGAAGATATACTATCATGCTTTGTTTTTAATACCATACAATAATTATTTAAAAATAAATTGGTGAGAATCCATGCTGTCTTAGAAAATTACATCTGTAAAGCAAGCAAGCAAACAAACAAAAATCTAAATTCAGGGACTGGTAGCTATCCTTGATAATAAATCCAGCATGAAAATAAAGCATTATTTTAATATCCAGAATGAACCCCCTATATATTAAGATAACATAATCCAAAATATAATCATCATTGTGTCCTTACATATTTTTTCCAAGTTAAAACCCATCAGCATTCTAGTTTTGATTATGTATGTAAAAGGGCAACTAGCTATAATACTTATAAATTCACTGAACACAAGGCTAGAATATACTAACTTGGTTTTCAACAAAGGTCCTAGGTACTCACTAATGCATTATATTTCACTCAAAACTTCTAGGTTGACCTAGAATATGTGTTAATATATCCAATATTATTTTTATTCAAGTTAAAATGTGTTTCTGATGGGGGAAAAAAACTTTATTATGGGCCTTGCAGAGTTCCAAATACTGATCTAAGTGTTTTACATACATTAACTCATTCAATTGTTATTACAATTGTTTGAGGTAGGTTTTAGAGTCATCTGTTTTAAAGATGAGAAATCTAATAAACAGTTATTAAATAATTTCCCAATGTCACACATCTAACAATAACCAGAACTAGTGTTTAAAGGCAAGCAGTGTGTTGATTCAAAATCTGCATTTAATTCCTCCATGTGTGCATGTGTGTGTGTATGCGCACACGCGCACGCATGTGTGTGTGAGCACAAAATCACGCAAATGTTTACACAAGTACAAATCCGGAAGGAAACAGGGAGACAGAGAGGGAGAGCCAGAGAAAGAGAGAGAGCTTCTTATGCAGGGTTGAGATCAAAGAAATGAAAAGGATGATGGAGAAAAAGAGGAACAGAGAAAGGGAATGGAGATAAAGTAGTTTTTCATTGGCACACTAGGAAACTTGCTAGCTGATACACACAATCTGATAGATAGCATGCAGATTTTTCAGTATTCCTATGAAAGGTATATACTGTGACACATTGTTTCACTTTTAAAATTAATCCTTCCAAACGGTTCTTTAAGAGTTTTCAGTAAATACAATTATATATGTATCAATAAAAGCATAAATATAAATAATAACATTAGCTTTCAAATGTATAAAAGGAAATACTGCTTTATCTAATTTTCATACTATGTTCTCTATTCCAAATTTTATAATGATTTTGTTTAAGTACCTTTATTAAGCAATTACCTCATCCCCATTTGGTTATTTTGAGAGACATGATATTGAATTAATAAAAACAGAAAGGGTTATGGCTACAATTTGAGAGTAACATTAAAATATATTGCTTGTCAACAACTTTAACATTTTTCTTTCCAGTCTATTATAATGTTAATTAAATTAACTTAAACTAGAGGAATTGGTATATGTGTCAGTACTAAGTTATTAATGCTGTTTAGTACTCATTAAATCAACATGGCTGGATTCTAACAATTTTTCAATGAAAAAGAAAGATTTCTTTTAACATATGCAATGTTCAGTGGTATATTGGGCCCGCTGAGTTATGATATTATATTAAATTAATAATTACAATTCAGACAGTTTTATTAATTGGATTTTTCTTGGTAAATTAAATCCAATATTTCTATTATCTCTATTCATATCAAAATACTATAGATATTCATAATTTATCAGAATTCATATATAAGATTCAGAGCATTATTTTCCAGTGAGAAGCCAATTCATCACCTAACATGTAAATACAATATAAATACAAAAATTTTAATGTGTCTTTTCACCAGGCTATATATTATGCTTCATGACTTTGCCCAAAGCCATGCACATTTGGCCACGCCAATATTTAGGTAGCAGTTTACAGAAGGAATTCAGAAAATACTGCTGGCAGTATGGTTGTTTTCTACAAACAAAAAATGAAGTGTGAATTTGTAAAGAATTGCGTCTTCCAAAGGGAAAGTAAAACTGTAAATAATGCAAATTGGCAGGATTATAGAATATAATGATTCCAAAGAATATTCCGAGTTATAATTGGAAATCATATTGAAGGAAACAGGTTACTCTATTTTATGTGTTGCTAAGCGTTGAATATGTAGCTTGCTAAGGATTTCAACTATACCAGCGAAAATGAAAAATATACTGCAATATTATACTCATTTAAGAACCATTATTATACAACAGAGTATACTCTAAGGCAGTTGAGGAATAATATTTTCTGGTGTTTTTAAACTCTTAGAAAAATATAAAGTGTCTCTAAAACTATGAGTTACTTGACTTTCTGGTTGCACTGGATTTAAAAACATATTTGGTATGTTTAGATATGAGGATATCATCCACAGAGAATGTAGAACTTTAATATTCTGGCAACCTGTAGGATAGATTGCAGCTGAAATAAACTAAAATGAATGGAAGTCTTCAGTTGTTTAGGAAATAACAGAAATCGTTAAGGGGTAGGAATAACTCTATTAAGAGGCTGAAGAGTACAGTTTTCCTAACTAAACGTGTTTATTTTAACAAATGAAGATTACTTCATTCAGAAAATTGCTGTCCTGGGAAACATTCTAAATTTACAAAAAGTAATTCTCAGTGCCCTCTTATGAATGAGGACATCACAATATTATTTCCAAAGCAGAATGCAGGCATTTCTGCTGTATATGCAAAAATGAGAATGAGTGGTATTAAGCCTTATCAAAAGAAAAAAAAAAAAAAAAGAATATCACCAAGTTTTGAGAGCTAGCAAAAAGGCCAAAAAAAAAAAAAAAAAAAAAAANAAAAAGGCCAAAAAAAAAAAAAAAAAGGCATCAAATTTCAGATAGGACTCCTAAGGAGTAGATAAGGTATGTCTAGGCAGGTTCCTCTCAAAATGATTTCCAGGGTTGTGGAGATGGAGACTTTTCTAATGGAGAGTTCCAGAAATGATCACCCCCCCCATGCCCCACCCCCTTGCACTTTCAGCTCAGCTTTGGAATCTTTTTTCTTTATATGGTGCTTCATTCAACAGGAATGGCTCCGCTCTGAAGAGTGTTCACCAGGTATAGATTACTCTAATGTTCTGTGTCAAAAAGTCATGAAAGAAACTGAAACAAGTCTGATGAAAACAACAGGAACTAAACACAATGTGCAGTGAAGCAGAGACGAACAGAGATGCTACCTCCTAGATTTGGAAACAAAAAGAAAAAAAAAACTTAGTTTACCTTTTCTAGTCTTCATTTTTTTTTAAAAATCATAGACTATTAGGTAAAATTTGAATAATATTTTGTTTTATATAAAAGATAGCAAAGTCTAATTTTTTTACCAACTCTTGCTGAAAATTTTTCAGAAAATATTGCCTTAGAAATAGAAAATCAATAAAACCAATTTCAATGTTGACCAAACTCAAGACCACTCAGTCCCCATACCATTGATTATTTCATGGCATTGGTAGAATGATCAATACCAGTGAATGGCTTGAGGCTATAGGAAGGAAGATTTTGGAATATGAAGACTCCAGAATTAGGTTAAATCAATCTATCCATATTTTAGATGGAGAAAAGCAGTAAGTATAGGTGAAAAAGAAGTTGAATAGAGAATATTCATTCTCCATCATTTGTATGGTTTCAAAATGGTTACCATTATCTAAATATAAGCTATTTTGGATATTTGCAAACATGCAGATCACAATAATATCTGAAGTAAACTAAAGATCAAAACTGAAATATATGTTTTCATACTGACTTTATCTTTTAAGGGTTATAAGATCCATTTTACCACAACTCCGATTAATTGATTGAGTATATTTACAGAAATTCATCAATTAATTATTTCATTTAGATAAATGAGCATCAGAGATGTGATATTTTTAAAGTGACGTTTGGTAGCTTTTTCCCATTAAAGTTAGCATAACATAATATCTATTTGAAAAGTGAAACAATGTGTGCCTTTTATCCACAAGATACCCCTGAAGTCCTCTGTTACATAGTTCTATCCTCCAAAAGTCATTGGATGGCCTGAGAGCTGCTATAGATGTCTCAGACCTCAGCCTGCTTAACCTTGGTCTCCTGATTTATTATATCCTTGGAAGTACTAATAAAACTGAATACTGTGTAAAATCTCCCTTTCATTGAGTTTGATTTGAGAATGCAATCCTTTGTGTGTGCTAACTACCACGAGCGATGCTTCTATGAGCATTCTGGTAAATTTCTCCACCTATGTAAGCTATTCTCTAGTACCTATAGTGTAGCAGAAGCTGCCAGTTTTCCCCATGTATGTCTGTGTGGTCCTTCATCTTTTTTATCTGTGGGGATCTAACTACCACACAGAAGCGGATGCATGTCTTTGCCTGACTACTTTCTGTGGCTTTTGAAGCATGCTCTGCATCTTGGCAAATTTGAAGTACTGGGCAACTAATGATGATGGGAAGCAGAACTCAATGATGGAAGCTGGCACATTCATATACCCTCTGCTTCACCCTCACCCTACTAGACGTGGTTTAACGTTACAGCATATTCTACCTCCCAGAGTTTACTAGTAGGATAGGCTCCAGCTGCCCACAGTGATAACTTGCTTTATAACCTACTTTCCATTTGCTTTGTTCCCTTCTCTGTCTCAGGTGTCCACCTTTTTCTTGGTATCTCTTGAAATCCTTGACTGAATTGGCTTCTAGAGAAAGCTAAACTAAGACAGAAAGTGTTGTTTGTTTCCAAATTATTCTAAAGACCTAGCTCCTTTGGATGTTCCAGACACGTTTTTCTATCAAATCCAGCTCCCTCCCTTTGAATGAACTCAAGGCATCTTCTGTCACCCAGCACACAAATATTAATTTCCAAGGTTCTAATTGCCTTGTATTGACACTAATGTCCAGGGAAACCCCAGCTTCATTTTTTAACCACTCTGGTGTTATTGTAATACACATTATTATCTCCTCCACTAAGAATTCTCTTATTTTTTTCTTCTGAGCTTAGCAATGTATTTATTTTACTATCACAATTTATTTTTCATCTTGATGTGTAATAATGAAAGGTAACTTCAGAATATTTAGTCTTCCTTAGTATTAAAAGATCCATTTTACCACAACTCCAATTAATTGATTGAGTATATTTGCAGAAACTAATCAATTAATTATTTCATATAGACTAATGAGCATCAGAGATGTGATATTTTTAATGTGATGTTTGGCAGCTTTTTTCCCATTAAAGTTAGCATAACATAATATCTGTTTGAAAAGTGAAACAACGTGTACCTTTTATCCACAAGATACTGCAGGAAGTCCTCTGTGTAATGTTGTGTGGCTTTATCTTCCAAAAGTCATGGTAGATGACTCATTCTTTTGCCAAACTTCCTGTGAAAATCCTTTAGCTTAATCATCAAGACGTAATAATTTGTTCTTCCATTGCATTCATTCTTTTTAGCCCATCTGTTTAAGTTTTTATAACCTATTTTTATTTTCCAAGATTGTTTAATTTTTATTACAGCAATCTTTTGTTTTATGGATTTAGTATCCTCTCAAGCCACTCTAAGTTAACAATTCTAAATTCAAAGTATTTTTGTATTGCCCATATTTATTATCACGCTTGTTTTATTTTATCATTAACTCTATTTTTACTTAGATCTTCTTCATGAGTTATACTCCATTGAGGAGTACATGACATGATTTTTTTTAATAAAAATAGGATTCTTTAAATTAAAATTTTAAATTAAATACAAATAACTATCTTGTAAGTTAGAGATTCTCTTTGGGGTAAATTTTCAGTGCTTTCATTCCTACCCATCCCCTTCTTTAAGTTGACTAAGAATTGGGTGTGGGTGTGAGCATTTCCGTAGCAGCAGCAAAGGAAGGAGCATCTGGTGTCCACGTTGTCCTGTAGGTCTTGTCTGGAATCTTTTTCATCCCTGGACTAGTGATGGGTCACTGTGACAGGTCATAACTCATATTTGGCAATGGCATGCTGCCACTCTCATCTGCAGACTGGCACCCTCAACATTTACTTCAATTGTAAATCACTGAAAACTGTGGCCTGTGGCTTGTGACCACAATAATCCTTTGTGGGCCTGTTTGCTCCCCCATTACCTACCTGTTTTCTCACTTGGACACGTGACTGCCTCTGGATCCCTTGAATACAGCACTCAGAAAGGTATGCCAAAACATACCTAAGGCTCTTCTATACACACCTTCCCCTCTCACTGTTGTGTCATTTTCACTGATGTTGGCATGTGGCACCTTTCCGTTTGGTCTGTTTTCAGGTCACCAAACCACAGATGTGATAGGTAGATAGATGATAGATAGATCAAGTAGGATGACTTGGTTTTCACGATGCCTAGGTGGCTCAGTAGGTCAAGCGCAAGCCCCACATCAGGTTCTGCCCTGGCAGCATGGAGCCTGCTTGGGATTCTCTGTCTCCCTCTCTTTCTACCCCTCCCCCATTCACATTGTCTCTATCTCAAATAAATAAACTTTAAAAAAAAACAATGTCTTGTTTTTCTTCAACCTAATTAAAGATCATGCTCTCCATCTCTGAATTTTAGCCAGAGAGAGGAATTCAGGACATACATTGAGAGGTTCCCACTTCCCCATCTAATTTATTATCATACTATAATATACAAAATAAAGTGAGAACATTTTCTTTCATATCCTAAAGACAGTACTTACTATACATCATATTCTGTACTGTCTATATAGTTGTTTTTTAGTCACTGAATGGTCAAGTGGATCCAGTTTGCCTTTGTCATGGGCCAATTAAGGGCTGAATATTCTTTTAAATAGAAACGTTAGCTTTCCACTCCAAATCACAATTCCCATTAGATAAAGATACAGATTAATTTAAAAAAATGTTTACAGGCACATGAGTGGATCAATCAATTAAGCATCTGACTCTCGGTTTTGGCTCAGATAACAATCTCACTGTTCATGAGTTCCAGCCCTGTGCTTATAGCACAGAGTCTGCTTAGGATTCTCTCTCTCTCTCTCTGTCCCTCCTGTTCTTGTGCTCTCCCTCGGTCTCTCAAAACAAATAAAAACTTTAAAAATAATGAATGAATAAGTGAATAAGTACATGTTTAGTAACAGATCACAATATTCCAAAAGAATTTTATTTCCAAACACAGTATTAAAGAAGGGTGAAGAAGCAGGGTAAAATGCTATTATCTGTATCCTCGAAGGAGTTATCAGTTTAACCAAGCAAAAAATTTAAGATCTTCGCAATTAGAGAAATAAAGATGCATATCTTAATTGTTCCTCATACTTTAAAATATATTATGTAAATGTTTAAATATTATTTTAGAAGATAGTTGGGCTCAAGGAAAGGTTTCTGCTTCTAATCTGGCTCTGCCGTTATCTGACTATATAATATTTTACTAGAGTCCTTTCTTCGCTGATTCAGTTTATTTACCTTTAATTAAAAGAGATTGTAAACATGGTTTATAAGTTCCCTTATACCTTCAAAGTAATATGATCCAGCCAATCATGGGAAATTGTATAACATGCCAAATATAAAGATGCTTTGAGGAGTTATATATAAAAACAGAGTTTATGCCAGTGTTAAAGGAGAACAAGGGGAATTTACCATCAACCTTTCCAAAATTCCCTTCAAGTGCTCCTTGAATAGCACACCTCTTCAGTTGTCCCTTTGGATGAGCCAAAACTTTTTAACAGCCTTGACCAGAATTACTTATTATATCTTTCGTTGGATGCTCTCATTTACATTTTCTAAAATGGCCCCAAAAGAATGTGTCAAAGAGTATGTTTAACATTACGGTAAAATGCCTTATCAGGCACATTAGGAAATTGATACTAATGGCACTTCTCCAGAGAGCTGGAACCATGCTAATGGCCCAGCACTTGTCGCCGTTTTGGCAAAGTCTGAAATAGTTTCTAAAGGTCTTTTGTACAACAAAAGATGTTCTTAGAATTTTTCAGAAGACTCTGCATTCCTCTTGTAATGTGTTGCATTGTCTCCATTTTATACAATATTCATCATGCTAAGGTTGCATAAAAATAAAGCATTTATGTAATATTGTCTCCTAAAAAAACATCTTGTCAGAAACTTAATTTGTCTTCAATGACAACACCTGAACTTAAAAAAAAAGTCAGAGACACATCACATAATAAATCCTGAAAAGAGCTATTGAATTATAATGTCACATTAAGTCCCTGTGCCCTAATAAAGTGTCTGCTTTGTAAAATCATACACTGGTGAATCGGGGTCCTAATGTTTGGAAGTGAAGAAAGAAAAAAGAAAAGCGGACTTTTGCAGCTTTCATTTGCCATCAATTATACTTGCATAAATGTGTTGGCATTTCAGAATGTGATGCATCAGGTCAGCACTTGTCAGGTGAGTAAAGTGTTCCCACAGTGCAAATTAGAGTTTTGGAAGCAGGTCTTCTCTTTCAGTCCATCGGGGCATCATTTAGCACATTGAAGTGGCAGTTTATTAAATTGTACCCCTGTGGCCTGAAAGAAAGAACGTTCCTCTCAAATTTCATAGGCTATTTCCTGGGACTAGAGAGATTATATGTTAAGACTTAGTTTGCTGTAGTGACTTCTACTGAATAGATCAAGATATTATAAATATCAGAGTAATTATTGCCTATAAATTATAAACAATTTTTTTAAATTCTTTGCATGGTAATTACTTTAAAGTCCTTTAAATCATTTATTGTACAGTTAATTAGTATAGTAAGTCAATACTGAGTAATTAATCAGCTTTTTAAAAAGATGACTTGGGAATTCATGAAAAATTTGGATTCAGATTGGATTATGGTGGTATCCTTCTAATTGGAAAGTACTAAATCATTTCTCAATTTCATTTTAAAGATGACACATGCAGTCTTTATTAAGATATATAGTTGAGAGAAGGTATTATAAGTTGAAACAGATTTTCTAATTACATTATAATAAAAGATTGACTTCCTGAAAAAGTGTCTAGTATCCAATGCTTCAGATAGACTTAGTAAAGCCATATTTAATTGATTAACATAACTTACAAACGTTTGCAAAAGTCATTTGAGCGGACTAAAACCACATGAAAAATTATTTAATAATAGAACCTATTGTTGAGTGGATAGGGAATGATTTGAGAAAAAGTATCTTGTATATAGCAGAAGGAAATCAAGTTTGTTAGTGGAAATAAAAAGCTAATACTCTTTTTTCTTATGGGGGGAGAGAGAGAGAAAGAGAGAAAATCTGCCCATTATATTTCCGCCTAAGTAAACCTAGTGGTATTTTTTTCCAAGTAAGTTTAAAAATCAACAGATGCCACATAGTCCAACTTACAATCTTGGGTGGTCTGGACATAGTCTTCTTTTGAAGTTTAACTGAAATTTCATATATGGAAAACAAAGTGAAAATGAGCTAAACACCTAAAATAAATATGTGTCAATTACAAAAGATAGTAGTTCCAAAAACATGAATGGTTGAATTTGAACCCAGATCTCGCTGAAGATTTTTTGTTTGTTTGTTAAGTTTTCATCTTTGAAGTTTCCTTTTTAAGTTTAATGTGTTTTATTTTTGCTATTTTTGTTAATGATTTCAAGTTTATGCACAAAAATATGACTTGTGTTTATATAGGTATTCAAATATGTCATTTTTGAGGCCTAGTAAGTTAACTTGAAAAGAGCATGTAATCATTATGATAAATCAATGTATGTGGAGGGGAAAGGGAGCTAGTTACACAGAATCATGAGTTTATTCAATAGTAGAGGTAAAGGTGGGTTAGGGATCAGTGGGCTCATTCTCTTTCTTTGGCAGCTGAGATAACCAAGCCTGAAAGTGACTCAGTTGAGGGTTAATGAGTTTTAGAGGGAAGACTGCTCTACAAGTCACCTGAAGTCCAGTCTAGTGTTTTCAGTACATTTTCCTGGGTCATAAACTCTAATTGCAGAAATGTTTGCAGAACACAAGAGCTCATAAAAAAATCTTTATAAAAATTTTGTCATATATAAACAGTGTAACTTAATTGGCTATGGATATTTTTTTGGCACATTCTTAGATTGTGATCACTTGAACATAAGTGATTCAGCCAGCTGATTACTTAGTTTATATAGTCAAATTGTGAAAAATAATCAAAGAGAATGTATTGGTATAACTGCGCAATCACGACCCATGATAAATTATTTTTTTTTGTTTTATTGATTTCAAAGTGTTTATAAGTCCTTGGCGAAATTTAGAATTATAATAAGACATCCTCGAATCCATGTACACATACGCATTTACTCAAAGGACAGATACTGGATGTATAAGTACTACAATGGGTCTCTGTATAGACCGTGCAATTATTTTCATGAGTTAACATTATGTCAATATGTATGCAAATACAAATACATATACACATGTAAACACACACATATACATATATGCATACATATAATTTATTTTGAACGGGTTATAAAATATTGATTTTTATCATTGCCATATGCTATGCTATGAGTGAAAATTCACTCTGTTGTTTTAATTTTAATAATATGATCTTATTTCTATTCTTCAACACCCATTATAGTTTGTATCTTGCTTCTTTTAGTCAGTGGTTTCTGGCTTGCATCCTACTTACTTGTAAATAGAGTTTAAAGGAAAGTGGCTGTCGCAGGCAGAGTTTTCAACTGGGAGGCAGATGATTTGAATTAGAAATCTGGACCTTCCAATTTTTGACCACAAATAATCACTTCCCTGTTTTAAACTTATTATTTTTTCATCTAAAATAAAGAACAGTAATACCAATCTATACTTTGAGCAACTTGTCACATCCTTGTCAATCTTTACTGGTTGGAAATTCCATGTTCCCAATTGGGCTATAAGTTACTCAAAATCAAGGACAATTTGGGATGCCTGGGTGGCTCAGTAGGTTGAGCATCTGACTTCGGCTCAGGTCATGACCTCAAACTTCATGAGTTTGAGTCCCATGTCGGGCTCTGTGATGACAGCTCCAGCCTGAGCTTTGGATTCTGTGTCCCCCTCTGTCTCTGTCCCTTCCCCACCCACTCTTTGTCTCTGTCTCTCAAAACAAATAAACGTTAAAAAAAATCAAGGATAATCTTTCAGTGTTCCTGGCCCAACCACAGTATCTAGCCCACAATTACAACTAAATACTTATTAACCACTTCTGAAATACTGAGTAGTTTTTAAAAAATATAAAACATTCTGCTCATCAAGGTTTTTCCATTTTGTTCTAACTACTCTTTTATGCCATTTACTTCTTCTAGGCAGAGAGACACAACCCACTGTACATGTTCCATCCTCCTCCCAATTCTGACATGAACTTTAGTATATATTTAACAAAATAATATTTTGAGAGTGAGTGTTCATACTTCTAGCACTTATGTCCCTTGGTGATTCCAAGTGCTTAATATAAAATAAACCTATTTACTCAATATATCTTGTCAATACTTCTCTTTTAAGTAATATAGCTTTTATTAATATCATTTTAGAGGAGAAAAATCTGCCACCAACAGGTCCAATATATGCCTAAAGTAATGCACTGAAAAAACACACATCTAAATTGGAAGCCAGCTTTTGTGACTCATACCTTGGATTCTTTTCAAGGATAAGATTATATAGTCCCCTACAGAAAATATGCATTGCCCCTATTTGCTTCTCTGAAATTCCATCCTTAGGAGATGCAATATGTTGACTCATAGGTCAAAGAACTTCATTATTAAAAAATTTTAATGTTGAATCTGAGGAGCAAATAAGTTTCCTTCCACATATTACTAAATGTATGTCAAGACAATTTTTGCTTTCATTTACACTGTTCTTGCCACTCCTCTCCCTCAGTTCCCAGAACACCTGTAAATTGATTTCACGCGCTACAAGTAGAAAATACATTTTAGTATCCAATCGCTACCCTTTGTTTCAATTCAGTATTTGTATAGCTGAGTATTCAGGTAGCAGCTGCATCCCTTGGTACTTCCAGGTACTAAATATGAAGAGAATAGGCACAATTTTTCATGATTGTTGTATTCAAGAATTGATGTCATTTACATATGTCACAAATATTGTATTTTTAAATCCCTATGCTAGTACAAGCCTTGTGTTCTAATGCATTTGGCTTTTTGAGATCTAAGTAATTTCAAATTCAGTTCTGACTCCAAAGAAGTGCAGAAAATCATCTACCTCCTCCAGTACCCCTCCTAAACACATTTACTTCACTGAATATGCTAAACTGGACCTTGAATTTGCTGTCTATGTATATGAGAATGAAAACCAGATGTCCATTGATAATGGTATTGCTGATGCTGACACTTTGTTAAATGAAAATTCTTGCAGTGTTGCTGAAGAAGCAGAAAGTTTAATGTCTCTTATTTGAATGAGTTTTACCTTTTTGTCTGGAAATTCTATAGAGCTGAGTAGAGTCACCGAGATGTAAGTATTCCTGGGTTCAGGAAGACTATAAACAGTTGCCTAATGGTATCAAAAATTATTATTCTGATATGGGGTTATATAAATTCTAATTCTCTAAGACTATAAGGCAAAGGCTGTATAACAAATTAGACCACCTTTACAAAGAACATAGGGCATGCTCTATTTTCTTTTAACCACGGTTTAGATTTAATTTTTTAAAAAACAGTTAAAACATACATTCAAAATGCTTTATAAACACTGTGAAATATATAGTATGCTGAACTGTTCTGACCTTTTTAAAATTCTTTATCTCAGTTGGCCAGTCATTTTAGTCTCTGCAACAGGTTACTGTACTTTTTAATGGGAGAAGAAGGGAATGGTCAACTCTTTCGAAATCTTGCTTAGAATACTGAAAAGGTCAACAAACTACAGCAGAGGAATGTAAAAATGAGACAATTGAAATCTGATACCTCATTTTTGTGACGGAGATTTTTGCAAGAATTGAAAATGTCACAACATGAAGTCAATTTTCAGGAAGCGACTGGGACACAGCACACGCTGAACCCATCTCACCGCACCATTAGCCTGTGATCTCAACTTTCTGATTAAAGAACGCCCTGCCTTAAAACACACACACACACACACACACATACACACACACACACACACACACCTTTTCTTTTTGTCTTTGTCTTTTGTTATTTTTATCAAAGATAAAATGTTCTATGAGAACATAGAAGAGAAAGGAGCAAAATTTGACAGTTCTCAACCAGAACAAATTTTGTTCCCACAGGAAACAATTGGCATCTGGTCATGTCCGTAGACATTTTTGGTTTTCAGGACTGGGGTGGGGTGGGGGGCACTAGAATGTGTTGAGTTCAGGTATGTTGCTAAACCTCTCACAATGTATAAGACAGCCCCCTACAACAAACAAGTAGCCGGACCAAAATGTCAACAGTGCTGCTATTGGAAAGCCTGGAGACAGAATAATGTATAGCTTAGCAATATTTTCATCAGTTACATTCCCCTTCATCATTATATTATGTTTGTACCTAGCGAAGTCTTCTATATACTGTTGAGCCACAATTAATGTCTGTTGCTGCTACTGCTGCTGTTTTTAGATAAAAATGGAAAATGCATATAATGAAGAACAGATATTAAGGCTTTATAAACCACATATCATGAGTTATGTTTGAAACAGCTCCTCCCCTAAAATGGGTAAAGTAAAATACTTAGTAATTAATTTGATAAGCAAAAGGACAAAATATCAGGCAGCATCAGTGTAAATGGTGTTTAAGTTGAAAACAGAAAAGATGGGGCGCCTTGGTAGCTTGGTTGATTAAACAACCAACTCTTGATTTTGGCTCAGGTCACGATTTCATGGTTTGTGGGATTGATCCCTGCATTGGGCTCTGCACTGACAGCAGGGAGCCTGCTTGGAATTCTCTCTCTCCCTCTCTCTACCTCTCCCATGCCTTGCACACACGTGTGCATGTATGTGCACATGCACTCTCTCACTCTCTCTCTCAAAACGAAGAAACGCTTAACAACAAGAAAAAAGAAAACAGAAAAAAAGGGAACAAACTGGACAAAACAGATACAAAGCACTTATTAAATGCCAGGGTAAGCATTTATTGACATCTCCAGTCTATAGTCCTACTGGTAACAAAGTCAGCTTCTGGAAAAGGAGAACTGACCATGCTAACTCTTGGCTCAAATCTTTCATGAGCTTAACTTTGCCCAGAGGAAAGTTCAGAAAACTTCTCCTATAAGAACTTGGACAGTAAATATTTTCAGCTTTGCAGGACATATGGTTTCTGGTGCCTCTACTCAACTCTGCAGGGGTAGCATAAAAACAGTCATGCCAATATGTAAACAAATGGCATGTCTATGTCCCAATACATCTTTCGTTATAAACAGAGGTAAGGTTCTATTTGACATAAGGGCCATAGTTTGTTGCAACCCTGAGTTAAAATCTAAAATCTTTTCTATGACATACATTTTGCCCTTTTCAATTCTTGAGCTTCATCTCAAATGTCTTTTTTTCTCCAACCTCTGCAGTATCCTGTGTTCCAGGAATACAAAACTGTTAATAGTTCTTTCAACATATCAGGTGGTTTTGTGCTTTGTGACCTTGCAGTGCTCGTCGCCTGGTAATGGCTTCCAGGTGTTCAGTAAAAGCTATTCCTATTAAACACTCTGGTGAAGCATCACCTTAAAGACCTTTTCCATCCCTGTCCCTAGCCTCATATTGATAGGCTTGATCTTCCTCTGCTGTGCCTCAATGTACCCTATTAGACTGCTATTATCCAAGTTTAAACACATAACTGAAATTTATTGACATATCTCCCCTTCACTAGACATGGACAAGGAGTGTAACAAATTAGAATATAACCTCTTGCCTGAACATCATAGCTAACTAATAATTCCTTTTTAAACAGAATCCCTTTCGGTCCAACGTAAACATGAAAACAATTTTCTGCCAAGATAGACTCTATTGAGCTTTATAAAATATAACCATATATAAAATAGGGCACTCCTTAAAGTGTACAACTAATATATGTAAATCATGATTAGTCATGATAGAAGCACTTCAGCTTTAAGATCATGTGTTACTTAAAGTAAATAGAAATCAGGGTGCCTGGGTGTCTCAGTCAGTTAAGCATCTGACTTTGGCTGAGGTCATGACCTCATGGTTTGTGGGTTTCAGCCCTGCATTGTGCTGACAGCACAGAGCCTGCTTCAGATCCTCTGGCTCGCTCTCTCTCTCTCTCTCTCTCTCTATCTCTCTGCCTATCCCCCACTTGCATGCTGTCTCTTTTTCAAAAATAAACATAAAATTAAATTTAAAAGTTAGAGACATAGGAAATTAAGACCATGAAAATATATTTTAGAAATCTTAAACAAATAATTAAAAAATGGGAAAAACAAAATTCACATGGAATTGGAGGTTAAGGAAAGGAAGGAAAACCTAACCATCAGTCTGTGGTACTCCAGGTTCAAGGTCTATCTTTTGAAAGTTCAAGTAGCAATCTTGTATTTACCTTTGCACTTCCTTTGTCTCATTAGCAATTTACCAAGCAGGCTGCATCCCAGCAGTAAACTGTTACCTTTTAGCCACAGAAAATTCTAAGTCTCTTACCATGAAAGAGTAGATTCTTTTGAATATACCTTATCTCAACATTCTCAAGAGTTGGTGACTTTTCCCACATGGCTTCTGCATCAGATGATCAAGCAGAGATCTATCAGGTCTGAAATTAAATCAATCCGTAAGGTAGAAATCTTACCCTTCCATTTATTTTAACTGCATTCAAGATGTGCATCCAGGGTTTCTTTGTTTGTTTGTCTATTTGTTTTAATTGAAACACGTAGTATCGGTAATGTTTTAAATGGCATGTTTAGAATATAGCCTTGGAGTGCAGGGCCATAATCTTCCTATGTCTGACTTCCAACCATTTCGCAAACAAATGGCTGTTCGGGGAAGAGCTTAAAATTGAAGGCAGGAGAGGAACTGACTAAAACAAGTTTGTTGGAGGCTAATATGTAACTCTTGGGAAAGTGAGAAATAAAAGAAGAAAACATCAGGCGACCAAATGTTTGAAAGTGTAACCCTCACTGGAAATGAGAAATCATTTAGTGATGTGTTCAGATATGGTGTAATTATGAGAAATGGAATGAAGTTTGAGAAAAGACAGTTTGGATGGAATACAGGAAACACTTCCTGATGGTGAAAACTGCTGGATTATGGAATAATCCCTCAAGGGCAGTGGTCGAAGTCATATCACTTGAATAGTTGCAATCAAGAGAGACAAAACACCACTGAAAGTTATTTACTTGTTGATTCTGCATAGCAATTGTTACGGTCGCTAAGGGAACTGTTTGATCAAATAGATAGGATTTCTGAGGCTTTCTTCAGTTGTTCTGTTTCTGTTCTCCAAACTTTATATACAAATAACAACAAAAAACTCAATGTTTTTTTATATCCTAGTTTCTATCTAGTTATATTTTTTAAATAATATAAAGTCACCCTAGACAAAATGTATTCTATAAATGCTATATATGTTGTTTATTTTCCTCCACCTTATGTGGGGGGCGGGCATAGAACTTGCTAATATAGCACCTGGGGTTTGTATCCTTGCTTTAGTGCTTGACTGTATATGCCCTAAGCCCCGAAATCTCTCTGAGGCTTAGGTTCTGCATTCATAAAATGGTGCTCAAAATTGATAGAATTTTTGTTAACAGTTGGATGAATCACAAAGCAATATACAAACATCATTTGGTAAAGGCTAAATGCATATTGTAGTTAACACTATTTTAATCTTCACAATTGCCATTACTATCTCATTCTAAATTGATCATGTATTTAAGTTTCTCTTTTTGGGTAGTGGTAATGACTTGCACTAATATAGAGCACTCTGTCTCATATTCTTATGCCTCAGCCATGGAAAGAGGAGAAAGCATTGGCAGTAAATCTTAGTGAGAGTCATTCAGAATTGAATCATAGCTTTAGTGCCCACAGTAGCAGTGCTTTCTGGTTGAGTTGGGTAGCTGTAGATGTGTGTGCATTTATGTGTGTGAGTGCAAATACACGCATACCTCACAGCCTCTGGTAACTTCACAAATCACTGGATCACACAGAAAATTTTCGACTGTGTTTGGCAAGTCTTCTCAATTTACTGATGGGACAACCTACTTGGAGATTATCCTGAACAGTCCCTTCTTATCATGTCCTACCTGGAGCAGCAGTGAATCTTCAAGACAGATAGGACTGGCTGTTTCTCAAAAATGGCAGAGGAGAAAAAAACGTGCCCAAGTTCATACATATTATTGAATGCCTCATAATGCAACTATAAAACTCTGCAAACCTATTTGGGGTAATTCTAAAGCGGGAGCCAAGTGCAGACCAACAGGAACTGTGATAACAACATCATTTGGCTAATGTGCTGTTTATGGATACAAAATGCTTTGCAAATGGTAAGGGGAAAATCACCAGCAGAATAGTTTCTAAAAGCATCTTAGTTTTCTAAAGCCATACTTATCTAAAATTGTAACAAAGAACAGCAGGAGGTGTGTGACAATGAAGCCAGTACAAAATGAACGAAGTTTCAGCCAAATGTCAAAATATAAGGAAGGAATTTCTGAGGCAAAAGAAAAAAAAATTGTATTGGGAAATGGGAATACAGTAGTTTTATAGAGATTTGAAACTTTAAATTATTCAGAACTGGTACAATCAAAACTAAAACACGTGCATGTGTACCATCTGCTTGCCTCCAAAGAGGAGTCTTTGGAGAATTAATTTCAGCTGCCAGAGTTGCAGGAAAGGAAACTGGTCTCTAGTTTCGCCGAATCATTACTTGAAAACAGGAACTCAAGAACAGAGAAGAGACTCGGGCCGTCTGGCTGTCTCCATGGAGAGATATTCCCTAGAGATTTCAGCAGCTACAGACAAATATGAAGAGAGGTACAGAGAAAAGAGACACAGCCTGTAAAGCCAAATTTAGGATAAGAGAAGTGCAGTGTTTTTGATTCAAAACATAGTTTAGAGTAGTTGTTAGTGCTTAAATAAAGATTTAACTGTCTCATGAATATTTTTTTCTAGAAGTAAACTAAATTTTCTAGTAATGTTAAATCCTGGTTTGTTGAGTCATGCTTAGGCCAGACATTTACTTTTGCTTCTCTTCTGCTAACAGAGATATAGAATCTGGCATTTTCTGGCCAAATAGGAGAATGGAGAATCAATACTCCTGGGAGTTGTTAAGTCCCAGTGTCTAGTGAGTCTTTAATTTAATAGCATTAGTGTTACCAGTTGTGTCACTACTGTCATGTCTACATATACAGTCTTTGCTTACAGAATTAAGCAAAATTAAAAATAGGAATATCATATGATCCAAAAATTCCACTACTAGGTATTTACCCAAAGAAAATGAAAACACTAATTAAACAAGATATATGCACTCTTATGTTCATTACAACATTGTATGCAATAGCCAAAACAGAAACAACCTGAATGTCTATCAATTTATGAATGGATAAGGAAGATGTGATATACACACACACACACTGGAATATTGCACACACATAAGAAAGGATGAGGTTGGACCATTTGAGGCAAATATGGATGGATACAGAAGGTATTATAAAATTAGCTAGACCAAGAAAAACAAATGCCATATGATTTCATTCATAAGTGGAATCTAAAAAAAGTAAAAAAAATGCTTCCCCAAAAAACAAAAAAAAAAAAAAAAAGAAAAAAGATAAAAGATAAAGAAATGAGTAAACAAAAAGCAGAATCAGACCTATAAGTTACATAGGACAAGCTGATGGTTGCCAGGGGTAGGGACTGGGAAATGAGCAAAATGGGTGAGGGAGAGAAGGAGGGTGCAGACTTTAGTTACAGAACGAATAAGTCTCCAGAACAAAAGACACAGCACAAGGAATACAGTCAATCGTAGTGTTCTGTGTGGACAGATATAAATGTTGCCGCACTTGTTGCGGACACAGCGTAATGTATAAACTTATTGAATCACTATGTTGTAAGCCTGAAACTAATGCAACATTGTACATCCAGTAGACTCAGATAAAAAAAAAAAACATAAAAACAAAAAAACAACAACCCCCCCTCCATAATTCAAAATACATCAAAAGACATCATATAACTAAATACTTGGCAAATCTACGCCTTATAGGTATTGTCTGTCCAAAGAAAAGGTGAACTCATGTCACTTATCATGACTGCCTAGAGATCAAATTTGACTTGAGTTAATGAAAAAGGTTTCAACAGTGAAAATATACTATGGGGAATCCAAAGATGGGAAAAAGATTAGCTTAGTTCACAAAGGAATATGATGGAGAAATTAAAAATAAATGGATGGATGGATAAACAGATAGATAAATATAACTTTTTCAAGTCTTTCAATTCCTTTAGGTAAGATATTTAAATGTTGAATAAAATTTATCTTTAAGAGTCCAGAATATTCACCTATTTTTGTGAGCCATATAATTAGCAAATAACAGTATCAAACACACACTCATGCAAAAAATCTTGTTCAAGAACAGAACTGAAAACTAAATTTACAAATGGGCATATTTACTAAAATGTCAGTTCAAGCAAATTGAGATAGTAAACACTAAATTATACCTAAAACTGTATCCAACTTAAGTAGCAGAGACTCAGTTGGGGGCCTAAAATCAGCTTCTGAGCCCAGTAAATTATATAATTAGCGCACAAGTTGGTGCTGTTGTTTTCTATTTTCTTTCAATTGGTAAATTTATACTTGGGAATGATAAAGAGGATGTGCTTGGTAGTAAAAACAATGTTCATGTATTGATGTATATATACCTATCCCATGCTTTCCAAAAGCCTGCTTTATATCATTTCAGTTTTATGAAAGAATTACATTAGCACCTGTTTGTTCCTGTCTGAGCTGTCAGCACAGAACCTATGGAAAAGTAAAATATTAACACCAAATCTTTATTATTTATTTGGCTAAATAGATTGAGTATAGGTGATAATCAATGTTTTCTAGTACTTTGACATCACAACAGCATAAATCATTGACAAACTAACTCTCAGCTATAAAGGATCTCCTTAGAAATAGAATAAACAATAAAGAAGTATCAAAACTATAATCTTATGGGCTGATAAAAGAGGTAAATTTATTTTAGCCTCCGACACAGGAAAAAGAAATATAATGGGATAAGAGAAATCACAGGAATCATAGATTTTATGCTCATGATAATAGGGAGGCTGTGGTCCAGGTCTCTGTATAGAAGGCCACTTACAACCACCTAGTGCAGTTCATTCATTTATAGGTGAGAAATTTAAAAGGCTAAACAATTACCTACTCTCAGAATCTCCTAGTCCATAATTGTGATAATTCTTAAAACACACTTGAGCAGTATAGTCCTTACATAAGCTCTTCAAAAGTGATTTAGGAAAATTTAGTTACAATTTTTAGCAAAAATATTTTAGAAAAATCTTCAATAATTAAGCTGAATTTGGTTTACTATTAGTTCTCACACAAAGTTATAGAATTTGAAGTACTTCCAAAAAGAATTAGATGGATTGTGTTTTTTCGTTTATTGTTTTGTTGTTGTTTTCTAACTTAGATATCATATCAATGATAACAAATGTACTACATATTAAAGTACCAACCTACCCACCTCCTTACATTCACAGATGGGTTCTGTATCTATGTCAATATGAAGACTTAATGTTTGAGAAATTTAGGTCTAGCTCTAACTATCGTGAAAGCCATCATGGCAATGAACATGATCTTTAAAAAAAATCAGAGTCCTTGAATGTTATTTTACATATCCTTAAAACTCTAACCTATGAATAATATAAGGCATTGCTGACAGTAACTGTCCAAGAGAGAAATCTGGTTTTGTTCCCAACCTACTGCTATCCACTTCTTCTACATCACAGGATAGCTAAACAAAAAATTTTATTTTCAGTGGCACAAACCAGTTTTTCCATTGGTAAATGTCCAATTTCTACCACCACCTGTGTGTGAAAATTATATTACAGGGACTTTAAGCCCAGCAAAAGTCATGGGATTGTAATATAGGCTTGATGTAAAAGAAAATTAGTTGGCTACAGGCAGGAATTCAGACCAGATGGGACAATGGCCTCTTACAATATGGCAACTCCCCTCTGCCTTTTTCTGTCAAAAGGCTAGTTATTCCTACACAAGCCATCACAATGGTAAAACAGAGATAGTAGGTTTGAATCATCTTAAAGCTCTGTGGAAGCCTTCAGAACAATTTTGTTTCTTCAAAGTAAAATGAAAAGCGTCTTTGATTTTCTTAAGCTCCTTCCAGTTTTACAGAAATATTAACATGTAACATTTGCCTTCATTACAGTCATTAGATAAATGCCAACTTAGTGTTAGAAGAAATGCATTTTCAGCTGAAACGGAGCCAAGTTGTCCTAGTTAGTTATGTTAAAGAGAATCAGAAATTAATCAGTCTACTATTAGGGCACAGCTGTTTTGAAATGTTTCTTTGATTTTCAAGAGTTTACGTTTTAAAGAGTTATTATTAAACATAATGGTAAGCCTAGAAGTTGAGAACGAAGCACACTTTAAGCAAGCTGACAGTCCAGGAGAGCAAAACAGCTCCTTCCTTCCGGTTGTGGCCTTTGAGCAAGTCCTTTCTCATCCCCAAGTATACTAAGTGGAGGTATTATGTTATGACGAAATATAAGCCTAGAGGAATCAGGTTTATACACTGAGAGAACTCAAAACTTTGACATGTTTTTCTGAAGTTCAGAACCTGCAGAAGAGAATTCTACACCCCCAAGTTATTAATACAATAACAAAATTCATTAACTCAAGGTAATGACAGTAATAGTCTTCGAGCCAACAATAAATACCTTTTTATAAGCACTGTGTTTAACTTAATAGCCCTTTTAGCTCAAAGGCAAAGGTTTGTGTCATCCTTAACTGAAGCACACTTATATTGTCTCTTGCTGAGCAGCTGAGAGCAAGCTAATGCACTGCCATGATAGTATATTTTTTAAAACTTCTTTATTTTTCTCTCCCTCAAACGATTGAGGCTAGCATTTACATCAATGTCATGACACATGGTATAATTGGAGGGTTCTGGGCCATGAATACATATCAAGCTGTTAGACCCCTGATATTTGCTTAAACAGTATGGGTACTAGAATCGGAACAGATGCCCTAGTTTCGATGCCAACGCATCATTTCATCCCCTTAAGCTCCCTTTTGTAATTGTCAGTTCAATATCAGAATCAGGGTCAGAAACTGTAGAGTTCATTACAGATGCCCTTCCTTCTAGTAACCTACGAGAGCAAATAAGGGATGCGTGAAATGTATTAATTGTCCCATGTTTAATCTTTCATTTTAAACTAGATTACTAAGTTTTCAAAAGCTATACCTATGTCTTTAAAATGCACAGTTCGGCAGTCACAACTACTTCTTATACATTCCTGGAATGGAGGGTTTTAAAATTTTTCAGAGCAAGTAATAAAAGGTACAAAAGGAATTAGGTGTTGCTCAAAGGATATGCAAATTGTTCCTTTAATCCACAAGCAGGAGTATTTAAAAAATACAATAATGATGCATATGTTTTATAATTAAACTGATAAATAACTACGTTCTTTAATCTTCTTAAAAAAACACAACCTTGCCTGCCCTTAATATTTCTGGGTATAGACACTGACAATTAGAATAAGTAAAGATAACATATTTCTTGAGCAGATAGAACCCATATGTTTCACTACAATAACAAACATGGACCTGTCACCATGTCAAATATTTACATGCATGCTCTCACCTGCATCTCACAATAGGCCAATACAATTTATCTTATGTTTATTATTATCTTTTTATTTTGAGAGAGTGAGAGAGAGTGAAAATGTGAGGGAGGAACAGAGAAAGAAAGGTAGAGAGAGAGGGAGGGAGGGGGAGAGAGAAAGAGAGAGAGAATCCCAAGCAGGCTCCCGGCTGTCAGTGCAGAGCCCAATGGGGGACTCCATCTCACAACTGAGAGATCATGACCTGATCTGAAATCAATAGTCAGATGCTCAACCAACGGAGCCACCGAGGCACCCCAGGCCAATACGGTTTTGAGATGCATTTTATGGATGAATAAACTGAGGCTCAGAAGTTGAGTTTCTGATTACCAGAGGTCCAGCAACTGTCAGAGCTAGAATGAGAATACAAATCAGCTTCACACAATGTCCATAGTGTTAATTAATCAGTATTGCTTCGTGACGAGGACGTATGTCTAGACTAGGCATCATGTCACACAGATTCATAGACCAGACTCAGACTAGTAGTGGGTCTTACAAAAATCTCTTTCCCTTAGATCTCCAGAATCCACCTCCCTTGGGTCTCTCCAATTCTAAAATCCCATGTACTATTATAAACTAAATGAATCTTGTAAGATCTAATTAATCTATTTTCCTTTCATTCAAAAGTATGAATACTTAAAGTCTTGGATTCAATTAAAGACCACTGCACTCCCAAAGTAATGTATTTTCAGGGTCTACTCAGTGCAATTTGAACATTTCATAAGAAGTCACATAAGCAAACATTTCTGGGTCAGCAGCAGTGGTTGCAAAATCAAATAAGATGCTGAAGTCCATAGAATTCTCAGTGTAAGCATCTAAATGCTAGTTAACAGCTGACTGAGCAAGAGTTCCTGGGATTATACTGAAGAATCTTGAAAAAAAATTTTACTGTATGAAAGTACTTTTTTCTTTCACGTCAGAAAAAAAAGTGCTCATATCCATACCTAGCTAATATTAGTGTCATAAAGTGAGATATGGTGGTGTGTGAATTTACCTTATCCAAATATATGTATTTAATATTTTGGCTCACAATTTCATGGAGAGAAAGAAAGAAACAGGCAGGATATTGGGAATATTAAATTCTCTATTTCTTCTCATTTTATTTTAATATTCCATAAATTTTCCTAATACTTAGAGATACAGGTTAAAGATTTGCATTTGAATCCTAGATTTTTATGTAGCATTTCAAAATGAGGTTACAATCTCTTCAGTGTGTAAGTAGTACAAAATAACTGAAAAGCCTATAGGTTTCAAATTTGGGAAAGCGATTTTAAATCTCTGTGGACACCTTTTTTTCCCTATAATTCTATGGTTATCAGTGAATGGTAGTCTTTTCATATTTTCATTTATTTTTAGGAATATTTAACCAATATTTGCCCTCCATTATCCCTTCTATGAATCACAAAAGTAAAATATTTTCATTTATTGAGTGTATTTTTATATACTATTAGCTATGGATAATTTGTCTTCAGAAGGTAGTTACTCTGAGGATACAAGACAAGAAGAAAAGGAGAAAAGATAAATGTGTTTCCAAATGAAAATGGAATAGTGTGAATATATTTCGGTTTGTTTAGAAAAGGGGCCATAAATTCTATTTGCATTTTCATCTAAAGCACAGTCCTGAAAGCTCCTTGGACGCTGTTGTCCCTAGACACTTGACTTGGGCACCTGGCCCTTATAGTCTATTTGGAGAAGTTACTGAATGCCATGAGACAGAGGATAGATGCCTAATAATTATTTCAGTATGCACTAAACCATTGTGGTAAGGCATTGGGACTCTAATAGGCGATGATTCCAAATAAAGGATAGGCTTAGAGATACATTGTATAATGAGAATGGTACTATTTCACAGGATATATTATGAAAAGTAAAAGTTAATATATATATAGGATTCTAACAAGGTGCCGGCATCATACTGAGTACTAAATAAAAGGAAGATGTGATTAATAATTAAGGTGGAATTGAAGAAATGAGAAGCGGACCCATGGTGGTAGAAACAGGATTTTAGTAAAATATGACAATTTAATTGCTAAAAAGTAAGGATACCAGACTTTCCCTTGAGGGATTTATAGTGTATTAAATAAGTAAGTGATTAAATATAGAGTGAAAAGGTAAATAACAATATTAAATGTGGAGTAATATGGGAGACATCTTCAATCTAGGTTTAAGAAATCAGGAAACACTCCCCAGAAAGTGAAGTATAAATCCAAAATGGGAGGTTAATTCCACCATATCAGCTCTTTACATTTTAGAAAGTTAATTTATTTTTCTAATCTATGTTTCAGGAAAAACAGATTTCAACTACTCTGTATATCTTGTATAAGTGGAAACATACAGTATTTGTCCTTTTCTGGCTGGTGTATTTCAATTAGCATAACATCTTCAAGCTTTATTAGCATGTGTCTAATTTCTTTCCTTTTTAAGGCTAAATAATATTCCATTGTATAGCCAAATTATGGAAGCAGCCCAAGCGTCCATCAAAAGATAAATGATAAAGAAGATGTGGTATACGTACAATGGAGTATTAGTCAGCCATAAATAAGAATGAAATCTTGCCATTTGCAACAACCTGGATGGAGCTAGAGAAATACTGCTAAGTGAAATAAATCTGTCAGAGAAACACAAATACCACACGATTTCACTCATAAGTAGAAGTTTAGAAACAAAATAATCAAGCAAAGAAGAAAAAATAAAGAAACCAAGAAACAAATTCTAACTATAGAGAACAAACTGATGTTTAACAGAGGGCGATGTGTGAAACAGGTGAAGAAGATTAAGAGCACAGTTATCATGATGAGCACTGAGTAATGTATAGGCTTGTTGAATCACTATATTGTACGCCTGAAACTAATATAACATTGTAGGTTAACAATATTGAAAATAAATAAAACACTTAATAAAAATTCAAAAAACCCCACAAAACTTCGAATAAAGGTTTATGAAATAGAAATGTTTATCTGTTATGGATAAGTTGTATTACTTTGTGTTTAAAGTAATTTTAAAATAAAAACTTTCCAAAATTTAAAGAAATATATTCCATTGTATGTCACTGTTACATTTTTGTTTACCCACTCATTGGCTGATGAACACTTGGGTTGTTTCTATCTTGGAATATTGTACATATTGCCACTTTGAGCATCATTGTACAAACATCTCTTCAAGTTCCTTCTTTTGATTATTTTGGGTATATACCAAGAAGTAGAATTGCTGGATTTATCTGTTAATCTTGTTTTTAATTTTTTTGGAAGGAGGGCTGTACTCTTTTTCTTAGCGGTCGCACCATTTCTACTCATACTAAAAATGCCTGAGGATTCAAATTTCTCCACATCCTCATCAACACTTGTTATTTCTGTTTTATTTTGTTTTGTTTTGATAATAGTCCTCATAAGGGGTGTGAAGAGGAATCTCATTGTGGTTATGATTAGTTTTCCCAAATGATTAGTGATTTGATTTCTTTTCATTTGCTTGTTAGCTATTTGTGTATCTTCTATGGAGAAATACGTATTAAAATCTTTTCCCTATTTTATAATTAGGCTGCTTGCTTTTTGTTTGTTCTATATAAAAAGCTACACTCTGGATATTAACTCTTTATCTGATACAGGATTTGCAAATATTTTCTCCCATTACATGGGTTGTCCTTTCACTTTTCTGAGAGTCTTTTATTGTAAAGAGTTTTTAATTTTGATATAGACCAAATTGTCTATTTTTTTTCTTTTTTTGTCTGTGCTTTTGGTATCATATCCAAGATATCAATGCCAAATCCAATGTTATGAAGACTTCCCCCCTGTTTTCTTCTGACAGTGTTAGAATTTTATCTTTTATATTTCGGTCTTTGATCAATTGTCTAGTAAAATTTTGTATGTAGTAGAACATAAGGAGTCAACCTTGATATTTTGCATGTGGATATCTAATTTTCCCAAGACTATTTGTTGAAAAGTTTTACCATTCTCCAATAGTCTTGGCATCACTGTCATAAATAACTGAAACATGTATGTAAAAGTTTATGTGTCTGTATACTCTTCCATTGTTCTAGAGTACTAGTTTTTTAATGTTTTATTTATTTTTGAGGGAGCACAAGAGAAGGAGGTGCAGAGTAAGGGGGAAAGAGGATCCAAAGTGGGCTCTGTGCTGACAGCAGTGACCCCAATGTGGAGCTTGAACTCTTGAACCACAAGATCATGACCTGAGCCAAAGTAAGATGCTCAACAGACTGCACCACCAGGTTCCTCTAGCATACTGTTTTTACACCAGAACCACATTCTTCTAACTTGGAAACCAGGAAGTATTAGATCTTCAACATTATTGTGTTTTTTAAAATATTGTTTTGACTACTCAGGGTCACTTGAAATTTGATATGAATTTTAGAATGGATTTTTCTATTTTCGAAAAATATGCATCATTGGGAATCTGTAGATGAATTTAGCTAGTATTGACATCTTAACAATATTATGTCTTACAGTTCATGAATATAGGATGTATTTCTACTTATTGGTGTATTCCTTCTTTCAGTAATGCTTTCAAAGTTATGTTTTTCAAGTCTTTGGTCTCCTTGGTTAAGGTTATTTCTAAGTAATTTATTATTTTGATGCTGTTATAAAAGGAATTATTGATTTCCTTCGCAATCGCTTGCTGTCTGTACATAGAAATAGGAGTGGCTTTTGAGTGATTTTATCCTTCCACTTAGCAGAATTCCTTTTTTTAGTTTTAACTATTGTGTGTGTGTGTTTACATGAAAATTATGTCTGTGAACAGAGATAATTTTTCTTTCCCCTTTTCTTTCTTTTCTTGGCATATATTTATATACTTTAATCAGGCTTTTTTTTTTTTGCCATATCTATTTCTAATACTATATCACTAATATTTTTCTGAATCATTTGGCTATTGTTGATAATGCTGCTATAAACATTGGGGTGCAGGTATCCCTCTGAACCAGTATTTTTGTTCCCTTTGGGTAAATACCTAGTAGTTCAGTTGCTGGAACATGGGGTAGTTTTATTTTTAACTTTTTGAGGAACCTCCACACTATTTTCCAGAGAGGCTGCACCAGTTTGCATTCCCACCAACAGTGGAAGAGTGTTCCTTTTCTCCACATCCTTGCCAAAACCTGTTGTTCTTGTGTTGTTAATTCTAGCCATTCTGAGAGGTGTGAGATGATATCTCATGTTAGTTTTGATTTGTATGATGATGAATGATGTTGAACATCTTTAAACGTGCCTGTTGACCATCTGGATGTCTTCTTTGTAAACGTGTATTCATATCTTCTGCTCAATTTTTAAACAGGATTATTTGCTTTTTGGGTGTTGAGTTTTATAAGTTATTCATATATTTTGGATACTAACCCTTTACCAGGTATATCATATGCAAATACCTTCTCCCATTCTGTAGATAGCCTTTTAGTTAGGTGGATTGTTTCCTTCACTGTGCTGCTTGTTTTTTCCTTTTCAGTTTGAATGCCTTTACATTTTTTCCCTGACTTAATTGTTCTAGAGAGGTCTTCAGTACTACGATGAACAGTAATGGTGAAAATCAACATCCTCATCTTGTTCCTAATCTTAGAGGAAAAATTTTCAGTCTTTTGCCATTGAATATAATGTTAACTGTGGGTTTTGCATGTCTGGCTTTTATTATGTTGAGGTAGTTTCCCCCAATTCCTAGTTTTTTGTCCATATTTTCCGTGAGCTCTCTGAATGTATTCAAGGCAGACATTTGAAAACCGTTGTTTCGGATATTCAACTCCTGTGTTTTTTAGGAGTGGTTTCTGGAAATTTACTTGTTCCTTTAACTAGTCACATTTTACTGTTTCTTGGTGATGCCTTATGATCTTTTGTTGAAAATCAAGAATTTGAAAGAATCAGCTACCTCTCCCAGTTTTTGAAGACTGGCTCTCTGCGGAAAATTTTCACTAATAAGCAGGACATATCTGATCCTTGGAATCAACTTGGAGTTAAAATTTATGATCCTCTTAGGACTTTTCTGGGCCTGTGTTTTTCCTTTGTTTCTCATTCCCCTGAATAGATGGCTACTTTTCAATGTGTTAATTTCTCTAAGACTCTTATCTTTGCTTCTGGTGGCCTTAGCTGATATATTGTATTCCTGAATCAGTAATCTCTTGCTCCAGGCATCTGCTGGTCTGTAGTCCCCTTGAGCTTTCATGAAAATTTCTCTAGCCTATGATCTGAGCTGTGCTGCTTTTGACTGCCTGAGATCCCATTCATGAGACACAGACCAATTTCTAAGGCACTAATCAGACAAATTATCATGTTGCAAATTAGATCTGTTCTACTTTCTCTATTTCTCAGATCATAACTGCGACACAACTGCCACTCCCCCAGGACCACACCAAAACCATACTGAACCAAGAAGAAGGTGAAGCAAAGGAAATTTTGAATGTCTTTTTTAAATGTTTTATTTACTTCTGAGAGAGAGAGAGAGAGAGAGAGAGAGAGAGAGAGAGAGAGAGACAGCATGAGCAGGGGAGGGTCAGGGAGAGAGGGAGATAGAGAATCTGAAACAGACTCCAGGCTCTGAGCTGGTTGTCAACACAGAGCCCTACACGGGGTTCAAACCCATGAACGGTGGGATCATGACCTGAGCCAAAGTCAGATGCTTAACCGACTGAGCCACCCAGGCACCTCTTGAATGTTTATTAATTACACATTTACTTGGTTGCTGGGGTATTTGACAGATTTCTAGAGTTTCTGTAAATTTATTTTAGCCTGTCTCTAGTTGTTTATTTAGAGTTTCCATTAAAAAAAAATTAAGGCCCCAGAACATCCAGGTCCTCCAGCATGCCAAAGTCACTCTCTCAGTAAGTATAGTTTTGTTACCCATTCCTTTTACAGTCTATCTTACTTTTCATCCATTCATTTACTGATTATGTCTATCTATCTATCATCTATCTATCTATCTATCTATCATCTATCATCTATCTATCTCAGGATTTCAGGCACTATGACAATTTACCTGGGACACAGCATTAAATACAATTGACAAAACACCCTGATTTTATTAAATTTCACTTCTACTTAAGTAAAATTGTGTAAAGTAGTACAGTAAGCCAGAAAGTGATAACTGCTAGGAAGAAAAGTAAAGCATCAAAGTGGATAGGAGATAACCAGAAAATAGTGCAATTTTTAAACAGGGCATTAAGGACATATTCACAAGGCTAATCCTTGAGTTAAAAGCTAGTTAAAAGTTAAAAGTGAAAGAGAATTATGAAGATGTCTGAAAAGACTGCATCTCAGGCAAAGGAAAGACCCTACGTAAAATCCCTCAGACAAGTGCGCATCTGGTATGTTTCAAGTAAAGCAAGATAGTCAATGATGTTGGGCTAGAGTGAACAAGGGGCAAAGAGCAGAAGGCATTTTTAAAAGAGGGATTCAGATTGTAGAGCCTTTAAATATTCCTAAGGACCGTGGCTTTACCTCAGTTGGAAAGGTATTGGAGAGCTTTGAAGTATAGGCATGGGATGATCTGAGTTACATTTGAAAAAATCATGGGGGGGTGCTCTGATAAGATTCTGTTCTAAGGTGGTAAATGCATTAACCATAAGGGGGATCAATTAGAAGGTCATATAAATAATATTATATAGATATAAGAGCAATATAGCCCACCCTAGTCACAGTGTGGGTAATGAAGTAGACAGATTTCCTAATAAACTTTGAAGAAATAACAAAAGTGTGATCTTCTGAAGAATTGATTATGGGAGTAGAGGAGAGGAAGAATTGAAGTGTAACTCGACGGCTTTGACCTGTGCAATTTAAAAAATGGAGTTGCCATTCAGTGAAGTAGGAAAAGTCACATGACAGGCATGTTTGAAGGAGAAAAGAGCAAGATCAGCAGTTCAGTTTGGGACTTGTTAATGTAAAAATACCTATTGAAAAGTCAAGATCAGATAGACAGGAAGCAGTTGGGTTTGTGAAGCTGGAGTACAAAAAAGAGATAAGATACTACTATGGGAGGCATTAGAATAAAGGTGATATTTAATTCTTAAAACTACTGGAAATTACCAATGGCTATGAAAAGATACAAAAGATAAAGTTTAGTTTGATGGGTAGAAAACAGGAGAGGAGTTTGAGATGGAGTGGCTAAAGAGGAAAGAGAAAAACAGCACAATGTGGGGTGCTTCAGGCTAAGTTAAAATGTGTTTCAAGGCTCTCGAGAAAGTTGGGATAGAAGGAACCTACTTAAACATCATCAAAGCCATCTATGAGAAGCCTTCAGCTAACATCATCCTCAACGGGGAAAAACTGAGAGCTTTCCCCCTGAGATCAGGAACACGACAGGGATGTCCACTCTCACCACTGTTGTTTAACATAGTGCTGGAAGTCCTAGCATCAGCCATCAGACAACAAAAGGAAATCAAAGGCATCAGAATTGGCAAAGAGGAAGTCAAACTTTCACTCTTCGCAGATGACATGATACTCTACATAGAAAACCCGACAGACTCCACCAGAAGCCTACTAGAACTGATCCAAGAATTCAGCCAAGTTGCAGGGTACAAAATCAACGTACAGAAATCGGTTGCATTTTTATACACCAATAATGAAGCAACAGAAAGAGAAATCAAGAAACTGATCCCATTCACAATTGCACAAAAAACCATAAAATACCTCGGAATAAACCTAACCAAGGATACAAGAGATCTGTATGATGAAAACTATAGAAAACTTATGAAGGAAATTGAAGAAGACACAAAGAAATGGAAAAACATTCCATGCTCATGGATAGGAAGAATAAATATAGTTAAGATGTCATTACTACCTAAAGCACTCTACACATTCAATGCAATTCCAATCAAAATTGCACCAGCATACTTCTCAAAACTAGAACAAACTATCCAAAAATTTGTATGGAACCACAAAAGACCCCGAATAGCCAAAGTAATACTGAAAAATAAAACCAAAACGGGAGGTATCACCATCCCAGACTTCAGCCTCTACTACAAAGCTGTCATCCTCAAGACAGTATGGTATTGGCACAAAAACAGACACATAGACCAATGGAACAGAATTGAGAACTCAGAAGTGGACCCAAAAGTATACAGCCAACTGATCTTTGACAAAGCAGGAAAGAATATCCAATGGAAAAAAGACAGCCTTTTTAACAGATGGTGTTGGGAGAACTGGACAGCAACATGCAGAAGAATGAAACTAGATCATTTTCTCACACCATGCACAAAAATCAACTCAAAATGGATAAAGGACCTGAACGTGAGACAGGAAACTATCAACACCCTAGAGGAGAAAGCAGGAAACAACCTCCTTGACCTCCACCGCAGCAACTTCTTACTTGACACATCCCCAAAAGCAAGGGAATCAAGAGCAAAAATAAACTGTTGGGACCTCATCAAGATTAAAAGCTTCTGCACAGCCAAGGAAACAACCCAGAAAATTAATAGGCAACCAACGGAATGGGAAAAGATAGTTGCAAATGACATATCAGATAAAGGGTTAATATCCAGAATCTATAAGGAACTCACCAAACTACACGCCCGAAAAACAAACAACCCAGTGAAGAAATGGGCAGAAGACATGAACAGACACTTCTCCAAAGAGGACATCCAGATGGCCAACAGACACATGAAACGATGCTCAGCATCCCTCCTCATCAGGGAAATACAAATCAAAACCACACTGAGATACCACCTCACGCCAGTCAGAGTGGCTAAAATGAGCAAATCAGAGAACTCTAGATGCTGGCGAGGATGTGGAGAAACGGGCACCCTCCTACACTGTTGGTGGGAATGTAAACTGGTACAGCCCCTCTGGAAAACAGTGTGGAGGTTCCTCAGGAAACTAACAATAGAACTCCCCTATGACCCAGCAATAGCACTGCTAGGAATTTACCCAAGGGATACAGAAATGCTGAGGCATAGGAGCACATGTACCCCAATGTTCATAGCAGCACTCTCCACAATAGCTAAAACATGGAAAGAGCCTAAGTGTCCATCAACAGATGAATGGATCAAGAAGATGTGGTTTATCTATACCATGGAATACTACATGGCAATGAGAAAGAATGAAATCTGGCCATGTGTAGCAACATGGATGGACCTTGAGGGTGTTATGCTGAGTGAAATAAGTCAGGCAGAGAAGGACAAATATCATATGTTTGCACGTATAGGAGGATTAGGAGGAACTTGACGGAGGAACAAGGGGGAGAAGAAGGGCGGAAATGGTGGGGGAAAGGGAGAGAGGCAAACCATGAGAGACTCTTGAATGCTGACAAAAGCTGAGGACTGATGGATGTGGGGGGGAGGGGGGGTGGGCATGGAGGAGGGCACTTTGGGGATGAGCACTGAGTGTTATGTAGAAACTAATTTGACAAGAAACTATTTGTAAAAAAATATATAAATAAATAAAATAACAAAATTTGTGAGAAAAAAAATAAAATAAAATAAAATGTGTTTCAAGGAACACTGACTGTATCAAATGTTGATTGGAAGTTGTGTACATTAAGGTTTGAAAATTGATTGTTGTATAGAGCAATATGGAGGTTATTGGTGCTATGTCAAGAACAGAAGAGTGGAGCAGTAAGGTCAAATTCTGTCTGAAGTGGAGTTCAAGAAAGCAAGAACAGACATACTTTCTCAAGCAGCCTCATTACAAAGAAAAGGAGAGAATTGATACAGCAATTGGTTTAAGTTGTATATTAGTTTGTCTTTTTCTTAAATGGGAGAACTGTGGTTTTTCTGTATGATGGTGAAAATCAGCCTCTGGAGACTGAAAAACTGATTGTGTTGGAGGTGAGGGAGGGTTGCTTGTACACTGTTCTCGAAGAAAAAGGGAAGGTGATACGACATAAATGGAAGTGCTGGCCTTCAATTTGAGTGTGGAAAGTTAATCCAATATAACTGAAGGAATGGCACAGTATGTGGGCAAAAATGCAGGAGTATTGGTGTTTATAATTGTGGGAGCTTGTGGAGGCTCTCCTCTAAGAGCTTCTATTTTGCCTTTTAATGGGATGGGAATGTAAGAAATTTCAGTAAGAGTGAGAATAAAAGAGAAAGGGTTAGATGCCTAGAGAGAGAAAAGGGCAACAAATTTCATTTGGAAAAGAGAGAGTGAATGGAGCAAGGAAATGTAGTTTGGACCCTAGGTAAAAGGAAGGGCTCAATAAAGTCTGGTGATCCTGAATTTTAAATGAAACAACTCAGTTGACTACTATGCACAGTCACTGAGCATTCGGAGTATAAACGTTCACCAGAGTTGGGATTTTGCCAAAAAAGTATGTGGCTATAATAGAGGAGTAAGAGACCCAAAGGCATATGAGCAGAAATGACTTACAATAATGTTTCCATACATAGACCTCCTTCAATCTCTATGAATCCAATAAATGATTATGGAACATCAACCACATTCTAGACAATATTTCAGAAACTTGGGAAATATTGGTGGAAACAAATATCTCTGTTGTTAGGAAGCTTACATTCTAATAGAAGAATACAGAGAATTGTGAAGGAAAATATATAGTAAATATACCTATATCTATGTCTGTCTGTCTTTCTATCTACCTCTCTATCTATCTATCTCTTAATAAACGATAACTGCTACTTACTGGGGAAAAAAAAGTAAAAGAGTAAAGGAGAATCAACTATTCTCAGTGGGAGGATGAAGCATCTAATTTAGATGGTCAAGGTTTGCCTCATCAGGAAAGTGGGGTTTGGGCAGACATGAAGAAGAGGGAGTTGGCAAGATAAATTTCTGGAGAGAGTGCATTCTCAAACCGTGACTGCCCAAGACAAGTTCCAACATAGGAAGCATGTCTGGCACATTTAAGAAACAGCAAAGAGGACAGCATGCCCATGCTATAGTGAACACGTGAGAACACATCAAGAGATAGGGTCAAAGAAGTAAGAAGTAAGAGTGATAGGAGACGAAAGTCATGCTTGCCATCCCAAGCCCTTTGGCTTTTCATGTGAGTCAAGGAAAAAAACAGTCACTATCATTTTGAGCAAAGCAATGATATGATTTAACCTCACTGTCAAAATGATTATTTTGTTAAGAATAAACCGTAGCAAGACAAGGGGATGAAGCAGGAAAATGTGTCTATTAGTCAGCTTTCACAAGCTTAATCTAAGAATGAAAACTCACCAAAATCTCAGTGCTTACACAAAAAATATCTATTGCTCACTTATGTTAGATGTTGGCTAGGATCAGCTCATGGATCTGTTCCCTGAGACTCATTCAGCTTAGGATCCAGGCTAAAGGAACAGCCCATATCTGGGGCACACCATTCTCACTGCAGAAGGAAAAGAAAAAAATTGGCAGCACACAAAATAGCTCTGTAAGCTTCTCCCAGGAATGCCACCTGACATTCCCAAGCATTTTGTTAGCCAGTTCTTCTGTGGCAAGGAGTGGCATGGCAACCAATCCTGTCTACATCATTTGAAGCCCCCAATGCAAAATCGAAATGTGAGATCTCTTATTCATTAGACATTTCAAGATGGCAGTAGCAGAGCATTAACCCAAATGAAGGTCACACACTCAAGATGCTGGCTGACACTGACTGCAAGATACATGGGAATGGGAAGGTCTGAATAATATTCCAAAAAGAAATAGAAATAGATATGTGGATAATTGGGAATACTAATACCATCTACCACAATTTTATAAATAACTACTGATGTAATCTGAGTGAGTGATTATATGTTGGCTCAAGCCGGGTGATAAGAGTAGTGGAGGCTGAAGAATGTGGTTGGTTGCTGGAGCAATTTTCAGAATAGTGCTTCATATATTATAAAGAGTGGTATTATGGATGACTCCAGGTTTCATGCTGAATAATTGGAATAACAGAGGTTCTGATAACTGAAATGTGAGACTATAGGTGGAGTGGTAAAAAATCAAGAATTTGGGGCATGATAACTTCAAGAAATGGATTCGATGTTCAGTAAAGATGCCAAAAGGAATTGGATGTACATAGCTGGAGTTTTTGAGAGAAATCTGTTTTAGAGAAGTGCATTGGGGAATTACAGGATGACACATGAAATTAAAATCAGATTTGCAATCACCAAAATAACGAGTATAGATAGAAGAGAGAAAAAGCAGTAAGCGGTAAGCTCTGGTCTACTTTAATGTTTAAGGTTCAGGAAAAGAAGGAATAGGCTGTAAAGGAACATAACAGACAGCACCCAATGAAGTAAAAGGGGAAAACAATCTAGTGAATTTGGTAATACGGAAACCACCTAAAGAAAATGTATCACATGGCATCAGCTGTGCCCAAAGCAGCAACAGACGCAGGAAGAGACCTGACTTGAATTTAGCAATGTGGCTATCATCAGTGACTGTAACAAAAGCAGTTTTAAGTGGATGGGTGGCAGCAAAAGCCATATAGCAGTGCATTTTTTTTTTAAAAAAAAGGAAAGGAATTAGAAACAGTGAGTATAGACAACTCTTCAGCAGAAGACTCGCTTTTAAGAAAATCTGACATCTTTTCCTTAGCCCCAGACATTTTGACTAAGTACATCATGGAAAAGTTTCACATTCTAAAAGTCATGCATTTCAAGATAGCCATGAAAAGGGACATCTGGAATTCATTCATGCTAAGATAAGCCATGAAAAAATAGAAACACATTCTTTTTTCTTATTAAAAACAGGAAAACATATTTTTCAATTCAAAACTGACCCAAACATTACCCAGATAGAATTATAATATGAATTTTGAATAATAAACTTTACCCTGTTTTTTTCCCGTTATCCAATTCTTGGGACACTTTGGACTCTTTTACGCACGTTTTACTATGAGTTTACCTATGAGTTACCTATTGCTATGGATTCAGATGGGGTAGTCTTTTTCTTTGACAGCTCCAAAGTAGAGGAAAAAATAAAACTAAAGAAATAGATGGAGCAGTGATTGGGATCATAAGAACGTTTTTCCCCCTTGCTTTCTTTTTGTTTTTCCAAATGGGATAAATAAACACATGTTCGGAATTTATAAAAATGAGAGTAAAAAAAGATCATACAGGAAAGCAAAAGGATGTTTAGTTTTTGTAACCATATCCTTAAATAATTAAGAAGGGATGCGAGAAGAGAGGAACTGGCTTTGGATAGGACTACAAAAATCCATCTATGACTGTAGTTCTCAAAAAGATCATTGACTTATCCACTTACCTCTGCCAGAGAACATTTCACAATGTGTGGAGACCTTTTTGACAGTTATGATTGGGAGGGAGGGGATTTATGCTAACATTTAATGGAGAGAGGCCAGGATGCTGCTAACTATCCTACAGTACATGAAACAGCTCCCACAAAAAAAATATATTATCCAGTCTAAAATGTCGGTAATTCCAAAGTTGAGGCCCCTGACCTATGTGAACAGAAGGGGAGGTAAAGTATATGGGAATGAGATTCTAATTAATTCAATGTTTCAGTGCAGTAGAAAACAAGGTCGTCAACTAAAAAGACAAAGACTGGGGAGCCAGAGAGTAGAATTAAATTTTTATTTGTGAATTTTTGTTATCAAGCAAATCAAAAGAAATGAGAGAAAGGCACAAGAAAATTGAGAGACTATGACAATATTTATATGATTAACCACAAAGTTTAATCTAGCTAGGGAAGGGAGTGGAGATATTAAGAGAGTAAGGAAAAATGAAAATGTAGTGGGACCAGTGAATTGGTGGTTAGATTAGGTATGAGGTCCAGAGAGCAAGTAAGTATGTGTTTGTCAAAAAGGAAGTATGTTAAGACTATGGAAGTGTTGCAGCTCTACCTGAGGCAGGATGGATCATGTAGCAATCTTATCTTGCTGAGGAAAGATTTTCCTCAGATTGCTGAGGAAAGACTTTCAAGGACTAAAGAATTACTTGCACATATGTTGAAATTGTTAAGGATTCAGATGGGGTATTTTTAGAGTAGTGGAATAGGTAGATACCATTATTGAGAAGAGGGGAGTGGATTGTGGGTCAATGAATGACAGCTAATATGAGACGTAGTTGGTGATCTAATATGAAGTATGAGATATAAAACTAGAAGGTGTTAGGGAAGAATAGTATGGAAATCAAAATGGGAATCAAAAATGCCTACATCTTTCCAGCCTGAAGTATAGGCACACCTAGGAGATAATTGTTGATTTGATTCTAACTCACCACAATAAAGTGACTATCCCAGGAAAGGGAGCCAAATGAATTTTTTGTTGTTGTTTCTCAGTGCATATAAAAATTGTTTACATTAGTCTACCTACAGAAGTCTTAGTCTACCCATAGAAGTGTGCAATGGCATCATGTCTGAAAAAAATAAACTTACCCTAATTAAAATACTTTATTGCTAAAAAGTGGTAAGCAATATCTGACTTTTCAGCCATTCATAATCTTTTTGCTGGTGGAGAGTCTTGTCTTGATATTGATGTCTGCTGGCTGATCAGGGTGATGGTTGTTGAGGGTTGCGGTGACTGTGGCATTTTCTTAAAATAAGACAACAATGAATATTGGCACGTTGATTGATTATTCCTTTCAAGAATGGTTTCTCTGTAGCATATGATGCTGTTTGATAGCATTTTGCTGACAGTAGAATGCCTTTCAAAATTGGAGTCAGAGAGGAGTTAACATAGTGGAGAAGTAGGGGGACCCAAAGTTCCCTGGTCCCTCAAACACAGCATCAGTTGGACCAGAAGACTTGGAATTCCAAGGATTCGGGCTACAAAGTGACAGAAACAACTCCTTTTCAGATGGTGTTTGATTGAATTTGCCCAGATCCATCAGAGAAATCACTATTTATGGCAGCCATAGCCTTACAAAATATATTTCTTAAATAACAAAACTTGAGAGTTGAAATTACCCTTCTTGATCCCTGGGATGCAGAATGGATGCTGTTAGCAAGCATTAAAACAGCATGAATCTCCTTATACATCTTCAACAGAGCTCTCAGGTGACCAGTGCAATGGGCTGTATTATTTTGAAAGGAACCTTTTTTTTCTGAGCAGTAGGTCTCAACAGTGGGCTTAAAAAATTCAGTAAACCACATTGTAAACAGATGCACTGTCATCCAGGCTTTTTGCTCCATTTATAGAACACAAACAGAGTAGATTTAGCATAATTCTTAAGGGGGCTAGGATTTTTGGATGGTAAACGAGCACTGGCTTCAAATTAAAGTAACCAGCTGCAATAACTCCTCATGAAAGCTTGCCTATCTTTGAAGCCAGGCATTGACTTCTCTCTAGCTATGCCAGTCCCAAATGGCATCTTCTTCCAATAAAAGACCCTTTCACCTACAGTGAAAATTTGTTGTTTATGGTAGCCAATGTTGTTAATTACCTTAGCTAAGTCTTCTGGATAACTTGCTGCAGCTTCTACTTGATGCTCCAACTTGCCTTTTTATGTTAGAGGGACAGTTTCTTTCCTTAAACCTCATGAACAAACCTCTGCTAGCTTCCAACTTTTCTTCTGCAGCTTCCTCACCTCTCCTCTCTCTGCCTTCATAGACTTGAAGAGAGTTGGGATCATATTCTGGAATTCGACTTTGGCTTAAGGCAATGATGTGGCTGATTAGATCTCTATCTAGACCACTCAAACTTTCTCCATATTGACAATAAGGGTGTTTTGCCTTCTTATCGTTTACATGTTCACTGGAGTAGCACTTTTAATTACCATCAAGAACTTTTCCTTTGCATTCACAACGTGGCTGTTTAGCACAAGAGCCCTAGATTTTGGCCCATCTTGGATTTTGGCATGCTTTCCTCACTCAGTTTAATCAATTCTAGCTTCTGATTTAAAGTGAGAAACGTGTAACTCTTTCTTTTCCTTGAACACTTAGAGGCCATGATAGAGTTATTAATTGGCCCAATTTTATTATTTCAGAATTGTTGTGGCTCAGGGGATAGGGAGGCCCCACGAGACAAAGAGAAAGGGGGAACGGCTTGTCTATGGAGCAGTCAGAACACATAGTATTTATCGATATGTTTGCCACCTTGCGTGGGTGCATTTTGTGGCATTCCAAATGAATTACCGAAGTAATATCAAAGATTACAAGTCACAGTTCACCAAAACCAATATTAATAAAAAAGTTGTGAGAATCATCCAAATTTTATACAGAGACCGAAGATAAGCAGATTCTCTTGGAAAAATGGTGTCCACAGGCTTGCTCGACACAGGGTTGACACAAACCATCAATTTATAAAGAAAAAAAAATACAATATCTGCAAAGTGCAATAAATTGAAGTACAGTAAAATAAGTTATGTCTCTAAAAAACTGAGGGAGGAAACAAGCCACTACCTGACAGGGTGCAGAAAACACTTAGTCCCTACTACAGAGTTAAATTTCTCAAGAGCAAAAATTTTGTGGTGGGAATTTTCAGAAGTAGTTGAAGGATGTAGCAGATTTTACTGATAATGGGCCATAAAATCCATGGTCCCCAGTGGAAGGGTTTCATGATCTTTGGAAGAATGAGAAGGAATAGAGAATTGGGATGAGTGGTTAGCATCCAGGAAGTCTGAGGATTCTTGTAGCAGATACAAGCAACAATAAAGCACCTAATGTGGTTAGTCCCGGAGGATCCACAAAAGATAGTCAGGACTGAACTATTTGTACTGGAGTCTAGGAGAGGGTGGGTTTCTGGGAATTCCCACTTGACTCCTGAAGAATGGGGTGAAAGGCCTGGGAGAACTGTGGTTGTAGTTCCCATGTTCTGGTTTCTTGGGAGAGGTGATTTTACTCAACATATCTGATCGTTGCTGATTCCAGATGAAATATTTAATGACTCCTAGAGAAAACCTAAGTAATTTTTCCTTTCCCAACTCACCCTTATTGAACACACAAATAAAGAGCCTCCTCATATGCCAGTAAAGGACAAATAGTCCCACAAGAAAATCAACAAGAAACATAAAACTGTGTAGTTAGAGCTTGGAAGGTAGAGTTATTTATAAAGCTAGGATCTAAATATGGTTTTGTGTCTGACTCAACCCTTGTTGGTTGTCTGGCCTGGAGGATACTTCATAAGCTTTCCATAAATTATCAGTAAAATGGGAATTCCCATATATCATATAGGAATTTTTTGAGGACTAAGTAAAATAACTCATAAAATAATTTTTAACACAGCGTCAGGCACATGACAAGCATGCGGTGATGTAATTCATAAACGTTAACCAGATGTATTAATTTAAGAAAGAGAAAATGACCAGCAAACTTAAGATGTTTAATCTTATTGCAAGCTATAAGAGTAAGATACAAAGTTTCAACCTATCCAACTGACAAAAACATTAAAAACATGGGTAGCATCCAATTTTTCTGCGATTATAATGGGGAAATAGGCACTCTCATATGTTATCAATGGTAGTATTTGGCATTGCCTTTTAGAAAAATAATCTATCAGCATTCATTAATATTAAAAGTATGTATTTTCTGGAATGTCAATCCAAAATTTAGGAATCAGACCCACAGAAATGAAGGCAAGAGAGTGTCAGCATTCATACATAAGAGAGCTTATCTTTGCTAACACCTATAAACTGCAAATTTGTGTTGTTTCAAGGTGAAAAGAGTTGTGCCTTTCTATCTTCAGGGCAGCTGAAGGCTGGAAGCAGCAGGGAAGGGGACCACTGGCTTGTCAGCCACAGTGGCAGTAAAAGGGTGCAAACGCCAGAGCGACAGCAGGTCAGGAGCTGGCATCACTACCGGCAACTCTGGAGGGAAGTGGGGCCTGAAGCAGCCTCATTAAAACCTGCTGCTGGAGCCCCATGTGAGAGAGAAGTAGATCACATAATTTTTCAAGCAAGGACTGCCTGGATTACAATCCCTGCTCTTCTACTTTCTGCCACTAACTGTCCTCGGGTGAGTTATGTAACTTCACTGAGCTACTGATATATTATATGTAGGATGAGGAAAGCGGAGGGCCTACCTCACAGGAACTTTATGAGCATTATATAAAGAAGTATTTTAAGTGCCTATTATGGTATTTGGTACATAGTAAGCGCTACACAAATGCTTTTCAATTAAAAAATAAAATAAGTTCCAGAAATACTACCTTCCTTCTGATTGGAGACATCTTCTTAGAATTAAAAAGTCGACCTTGGGAATTTGTCATTGAGAGAGCAGTTGACATTATAGCAAAGTACAAACTAATAGATTGTAACATGGGCCCTCAAATACTTTGTTGTTATTATCCATATTCTTAACAATATGTTATGAACTAAAACAATAATAACACCTACCGGCTAGAGAGTACTAGGTCAAATATTCCACCTGTAATATCTAACCTATACAACAACAGTATAACTTAGCTACTGTTATCCACATTTGATAAATGAGAAAGCTGAGACTAAGATAAGTCAACATATTGTGCAAAGTCAACCATTTAGTAAACTGGCAGTCAAGATTTAGACTGCATTCAGTCCAATCCCTGTACTTTCTCCATTATACGGCTCAGTCTGGGAACTGAAAGTTTTATAAGATCATTCTATTATTGTGCAACATGAGCACTGCTCCACTAGAGTTTTGTGGACACAGAGGGAGGTATATCTTCAGGGATTTTAGCTATAGGAGAGTCAGCACTAGTTCAAAAAGGTATACACACAAAACCAGCTAAACTTAAACAAAATTAAACAAATGATAAAACTCTCTGTTACATGATAGAAAGGTGTGATCTTTTAGAAAACAGTATCATTAAGACACTAGAACCAATTAAATGGTCAAGATTCATAATATCAAAAAGTCTAAGCTTGCACATATTTCATGAATCTCTAATCCATATCAGTCAGGTTTAATTAGAGAGGAAGAGTCAAATGATTTCCAGTTGCCTTTCTCCATCATTTTAACTGCTTTTAAATGTCTGGATTATAATAAAATCAGGTTTGAACCAATACTATATCTATTCTCATGTACCCTCAGCTTATTTCCCAGGGAAGTATGAGTGATCTCATTAGCTTTTCCTGAGGTGACTGATCAATATCACACACACATTGGAGTCTGCACTTCTAAATTCTCAGTATAATTAGCTGCACAGATTATACATTATTAAACTTCATTTTCACTGATTGTCTTTTTAAGATTAAGGTATTTAATATCATATTTAAATATGCCAGTTTAATACTACTTAGTGGCTAACATTCCAAGAGCTATTTAACATATTCATATTTACCTAAAAGACATGTAAGTCATTTAGATTAACCTCTATATACAGGGAAAAAATGTTTTACCAATTGGATCCCCAAAATAATTGTGGTTACAACATGCATTTAAAATGCTAATGTTATCCTGCCAAAAAAAAATTATTATTGAATTTAAAATCTATGCTCACTATCCTTACTTACTCTTTATTCCATGTTTCCTAAACATTAAGTACACTATTATCATAAGAGTTTTATGAAGATTTTATTAACCTTTGATTGGGAATATGTGTGTATTTGTTTTCAATGCAGTTAATAATTTTGTATTCACACTAACAAGTAAAAGTGATTGAAATAAAATGGTTTTGACCTGTCTTCTTTTTCTTCACTAATTAACTATAAATACTACTACTTATTTTGGTATTACATTTTACCATAGATTATACCTAGAATCTTTCATTGAAAGTCATGTTCTACTCTTAATATCTATCTGTATGTACAGTTTGACCAATATTTATTAGACTGTCACATCTTCCTTTTTTTGATTGCCACATCTTTCTTTTTTTTAAGGGACAGCAAATGTCAGCTTGTTGGTTCTGATCTGAAGACAGAATTATAGGAGTTATTTTACACAGTATATTCCAATTTAATGGGAGAATGAAGAGCAGAGCATAGAGAGAGAGATTTACTATACATGTTTACAAATATAATTTAGTTATTTTACACAGTATATTCCAATTTAATGGGAGAATGAAGAGCAGAGCATAGAGAGAGAGATTTACTATACATGTTTACAAATATAATTTAAAAGAAAACAAGCCTTTGTTTTGTCTTACTGTTTCATAAACCATTATACTAAACATTGGAGAATCAAAGAAGTAAAATACATGGCTCCTTTTCCTGGAGGAATTCTAATTCAAGAGGGAAAGTAGCATATAGTAAACTATCTGGATTAAAGTTACAAGGAGTTTACATATAGAAGAAAAGGTATTTCCTACCCGAGTTGTTATGGTTATTTGTCCTTAGTTCTTGTAATTTTAACAAAACAAGAAAAACACTTTTAAAACTTAGCTATGTGTGTATTACCAATGAAAGTTGAGAGAACAAGAATATTTGTGGGGGAGACAGTAAGAAACACAGATGAAAGTCTCATATATGTTTATATGACGATAAAGAGACACAGAGGCAGATAAAATGTTGCTAAAATGCATATTAAATTAGGCCTTTAGTGGGGTGTCTGGGTGGCTCATTAGGTTAAAACATCTGACTTTTGGTATTGGCTCAGGTCATGATCTCAACGGTTCATGGGTTCGAGCTCCATGTAGGGCAGCACAGAGCCAACTAGGGATTCTCTCTTTCCCTTTCTCTCTGTTCCTCCCCACCCTTAGATAAATAAATAAGTAAACTTATAAAAATAAACTAAATAAAACAAAGTAAATTAGGCCTCTATAGCCAATCTATTTAGAATATGATAGAAAGGATTTTTTATTTGTTTGTTTTTAAGTGAAGTTTCTGAGAAAACAAATATCTACTGCCTCTTGTATGACACCACTGGATTGTGTTTGTAGTCTCAAATATCTTGGGATATCTGTGGTAGTCTCTCCTTATAAAAAGAAAATTAATGTTTATTTCTCCGCTAGCATGACAAAGATTGGATTACAGCTTAATTAATTTATTTGTGTTTGTTTTTGAAAAGAAACTTATTTCTATCCAATTTCGTGACATATAAGAGATGGTAAAAGTAATTCCTTGCCCATAATGTGTTTGAAATCTATAATATCAGAAATCCAGTTGAATACTGTAACCAATCAAGCTAAATATTCCAGGGGGCTTTTTAATATGCTGCTCTGATGAAGCAAGAGTATTAAATTTATTCAACCATGAACAATTCTTTGATTATCATACACCTCAACTGCTCTATTATATGTTGACCACACAGAGAAGAAAAAATAGAAAGTGAAATGTGATTAGTTCCTGATGAATTGAAGTTCCTTTAACAGATATTGAATGGAGAAAATTTATATTAATAGTTACAATCAAACTTTTAGATTTTTTCTCACTGAGAGTATTCAATAAATGTAACTGACATATGATAACATTCTTAAAGATAAATAGCAGCCTATGGAATAGAATTATTGCCTCTGTATTGTTCCGATAAGGAGAGTTTAAACTATGTAACAGGGAAACTTCATTAATATTCATGCCAATTATACTTTTTTTTAAAAGTGTGTCTACAGTTGCATACCTAGTATTTGTGAATAAAGTTAGTGTAAAGATATAAAAAGCGATAAATTATAAGATTTTAAAATTATTTTGCAGCAGAAGCTCAACAAAGGATTGCTTAAAAAGCTTAAAGGGAACAAAACATGTAATTCAACTGGATAAGACATGATTATATTATGCTTAAGCCACTGTCAGCATATGGAAAAATATAGGGAAGTTTAAAAAGGCCTCGTAATTACAGCATCACCTCATTTTGGCAGCCTTATAATATTCATTTTCCTGTTTCTTAGACAGATGCAGAAGTCTATAGTGCTGGAATTGAATGTCAAATAAAAAAAATCCTGTCGGTGCTCATATGCCATATAGAGATTTTTTTAACAGATGAGTTATTACAACTTCATGTTTTGCTTCTCTGTCTTCACAGTTATTTCACACATACTTTTTGTGAGTAGCTGGAAATGATGAAGCATGGAAATATCACAGAACTCACTAAGAAGTGTGAAATCAAGTTTGAGATGTTGAACATTGTTAATTTATTTGTATCATTGGTAAAGGCAGGACAACACAATTAGGATAAAGACATATGTCAAGCAAGGGGAGTGGGAATAGTTATCTATCAGGCATTATTGAGACTCACCTATCTCTTCTATTCAAATTGTCACTTTTCTGAATAAATTAAATATATGACCAAAACCCAACAATACAATTAATAACATATGCTTGCAAGAAGCTTACAGTCTAATTAAAAGGGAACAATCTTAAACACATCCATACAAGTTTCAATGTAAACTAACAGGGAAGAAATTATCTGAGTACAAAGTAAAATTTCAACCCTTCCGTCTTCTAGCATGGCTTTTAGTCCCACAGACTTTTCTGTGTGGATGAGTTGATACTTTTGAGAAATGACTCACAATCAGTCTCTTTCTCTTTCTCTCTCTAAATCTATCATGTATCATCGATCTACCTATATATCATTTGTGATAAGTAGATAATATTAACACTACTAACATCACATAATATTTTATATATATATACATATACATATATACATATATATAAAATATATATCTTATAAATACATCTTACATAACATGGTATGTATTACATATCTTATACATAATATAGAATATATTGTTTATGTATATCTTATACATAATATATTTTATATAGTATATATTACTATATATATTTCTCTGAAGATTCAAACAGAGATACTGCTTCCATTTCTTTTCTACAGGTTTGATATATGACTATAAAATAATTCTCTTTGGGGCATGAACTTTATATTTTGTCATCATAGTATCATTCCTGTATAAAAATCACTATCTCAGAGTGCTCAGAGTATAATGACCATATGATAAGTGTTATCTTTCTTTCTCCTTTTGATTACATTTATTTCTACAAATATCTTTTCCTAAAAACAAAAAGTATTTATCTTAATTCAAATGCGTAATTTAGTATCAGCTGTTTCTTAGTTTACAGAGGAATTTGAAGAATGGACAGTCAGACAACTTAACATAATGCTCTCTTTCTTGATTAGGGTAGTTTTCTATCTGCTTTTCAAAAAGGTATAACTTTTTTTAGAAAAGCTTACTACGTGAACACAAAAATAGAAATGTGATAGGAAAAATATGGTGCCTGAAAGTATTCCAGGAGTTAGTAGCTAAAGGAAAGAAAGTCAGTACTTGTTTTAATAAGAGTCAAAAATGCAAAAAGAGAGAAAAAGAATGAAATATTTCTGTTTTCTTAAAAGAGGTATTTTGTAGTTTGTTTTCTATTAAAATGTATTTAGTTCATACACACACACACACACACACACACACACACATACGTGCACACAGGGAGTTTTACAATGCTGCTATCCAAGTCTTTAGCTTCTCTTTATGACAATTGCTCAAATTCAGATGTGAGGAAACCAAAATATCATAGTGTGTTATCTTTGAGAAGAATGTGAAGGTCATCTAGGGTGACCTTCACTCTATAGACAAAACATAGGAGTCATCAATCAAGCAAATGGTTGGGGTGCCTGGGTAGCTCGGTTAAGCGGCCGATTTTGGCTCAGGTCATGATCTCACTGTTTGCAAGTTCAAGTCCTGCATTGGGCTCTGTGCTCACAGCTCAGAGCCTGGACCCTGTTTCAGATTCTGTGTCTCCCCAATCTCTCTGTGCACCTCCCCAACTCATGCTCTGTCTCTGTCTCTCAAAAATAAATAAACATTAAAATTTTTTTTAAAAAATTAAGCAAATGATTTACTCAAGGTTATTTCATGAGTTTGAACATATAATGAACTTATCATGTATGATCTGAAAAGGGAACTGAAATAGAATTCAAATATTAAGATCTTTTTATCTGAAAATAATGGTTACCTTTTAAAAACCATTGTTAAAAATGATTTATTTTTAACATAAAAGCAGAGGCATTATAAATATTATTCTTAATATTTGTCACATATTGAAAATATGGTAAAATAATTATACCATGTATGTAAGGTGCAGATAAGATTAATAAAATAAATATCTACTTGTTCACACCAGTTGAGAGAGGGCTTTCTGACATTCATTTCTTATGCTATTTCTTCCTCTTATTCTGCCTATTCATTTGGAGAATTATTAACTAACAAAATGGTCCAAAATTGTACCTATATCAGAATATATATTACGAAGGTATTTTTTCCAGATAATATAACTCACTTCTGAATAGTGAAAATGTTAATAATTTTTGAATTTTCTACTTAATCACTTTGAACATATCCAAAGATAGAATAAATCTGATATTTATTTTGTTCTGAAAAGTTTATGGGTTTTATGTGACCAAAGACAAAAAACTATAAAGTTACATGTGAAGTCTTCATCAAAGATAAAGAGAACAAAGTATTCTGGTATAAACAAAAGGCATAGTGAACCACTAATGTTTTACATAAACGACATTGGTTATAAGTATGAGCTACCCTCCCATGTTTCAGGAAATGACTAAAACTATATTTATAATTTTAATTTCTATTTATTGAAAGCCAGGTTGCTCTCCTCTTAAGCAAATATAAAGGAGAAAATAATGAATCCTAAGCTGTGAAGCCTATGTATCTAGAAAAGAAAACCTCAGCAGGAGGATCTAGCTATAGAATATTGTCCAGGTCAGCAGAGTTTTTCCACATAAAGATGAGTGATTATACAATAAGTATCACAGCATGGTTGGTAATAGTTCAATATTAGGTGAGATGGTCTTTATTTTCAGTTCATTCTATCACCATAATTATTTGAATGGCCCTGTCCTGCTTTTTTGTTCTTGGTTGAACTGAATTTAAACTAATCTGTAATTTCACCTATTGCAGTTGACCACCCCCCACCCATGTCCTTTTATGCTAGTATTTTTGAATATCTATAAAGTCTTCCAGGAATCAGCAGAAGCAGCAGCAGCAACACTTGGGAACTTGTTAGAAAAGGAAATGCTAGGGCAGGACCCCAGATTTCCAGAGTAATAACACGCGGAATGGGTTTCGCCAGCAATCTGGGTCTCACCAAGTCCTCCAAACCACATTGATAAGAGATTAATGATAAAAAAACGCCTTAGAAACTTAGAGGTTGGCTATGAAATGTGATTTGAAAACAGACAGTTGTCGAAGTCCATCAATCTAACACATTTTTGGCAGATGTCTGAAATTGCACCTTCAAATATGCAGATAGACTTGGAAGTGCTACTGGCCTAAACTTTCATCATCTTCCTCTTTTTTATTAGTCAAGTGACATATAACTCTTATCTATTTTCACTCAGGGTCCATGAGTAGATTTTTTTCCCCTTCATACTAGGCTCTGGGAGATGGCCAATGATCAGTTCATCACCAGATCCAGTGGTTCACATAAGTCTCAAACTACCTATCCATGCAATCTCTCTTGGGTTTGTCTATGCAAAACCTATTTTAGGGTCATATCTAATGCTTGCCTGTAAACCTCTATTCCTGGATTCCTGGGTTTTCCTGGAAGACAGAGAAACCATATTAGAAACAGAAGGAAATTTCTTAAACTCTGGTATGCATACCCTAGGAAGTATTCAACATGATTTTAGTGGTATAAGAATAATTCTAACATTATAAACTCCTAAATTTCATTTGCCATGAGTACAAACATAATAGTCAATTGTGAAGTGAAGAACTAAACAAAGAGAAGAAAATTCTACCAGGAAGTTGTAGGTAAACAAATTGTAGTTGAGTTGAATGATCAGCCTAACCATTTTTTCCACTTAATTCTTTCAATATTCATGTTTTTCTCCTCACTGAGTATAATTTCTAGCATTATCTTTAGTAACTAACCTATACTGTCATAAATTAATGTGTTTTGATATTTAATTTTATTATGGTTAATTATTTTTTAATGAATTATTTCATTAAATTATTTCCACAGGGCACCTAGGTAAGACCAGCTTTGATAAAATCAGGGCAAACAGGAAACAAGTTTAGAATAGACATCTAAGGAAACAGAAGTTTAAAAAAATGCCTAAGGAAATAGAAGTTTAGAACAAATGTCTACTGGCCAAAAATAGATGGAGACTAGCAGAAGACATTGTTCATACCCAGAAGGAAGTGGGTCTCTATAGATCTCTGTAATGAGGCAACACAATAGCAAAGAAAGATGGTAAGAAGGCAGAAAGGTTAGTGAAATCAGCTGACTTATTTTTTTTATATTCTACCTGTAATAGGCTTATAATTTATTAAAGAAGGTATGCCACATGTACACACGTGTACATACACATACAACTTACAATGCCAAAATTCTAAGCTTATTCTATAAAAATGTATTTGCATGATCCAGTCTCCTTTGGGAAGGTGGAACTCTTTAAAATAGCTCCATGACAGAGATCCACCATAACTGAGCACAACAGGCCCCCAGGACTGGCAGAGCAGCCAGTCAAAATGCAAATCATTACCCCAAACATGAAGACAGGACTGATCACAAGTGTCTAGCACCTCCAGGTCAGGTAGACAAAGACAGTTAGATATGTCTTTGATGAGAGCACTAAGCACTGGCAAACGGCAACTTGGTAACAGAGAAAAATGAAGAAGTTAAGTCATGGAAGTTGCTGAAGTGGATGGCAGGATCAGGGAGTTCCCATCCCAGTGCCAAAATGGGGGAGGGAGATAACACTAAAGGGATCCAATGAGGACCTTCTCACTTACCTAGTATGTAAATAAAGGTCTTAAAAGAGCCTCTGACAAATCCATTTGCTTCTTTACTAAGTCAGTACCACACTTATTACTCCCTTCGAATTGGTAAGACAGAATCTATTAGAGTTTCAAGTATTTCAGTGAAAGAGAGAAATAAAAAGAATAATTAAGTTGTTACTTGATATGTGAAGGGAAAAATTTCAAGTGGCATCACATTGCAGAATGTCTTCCAAGGGAGGTACGAGAGCTATTTATTTTTCATTGTAAGTTTTTGCACACACACACACACACACACACACAGTGAGGAGGCCTGCTATAGTAGATGACTAAGAGTAACAAGTGCATCAGATATTCAAATGTAATTGAAGTAAATTAAGCTGGACTGAAATTTTTGGATCTCTTACAGCTCAATCCTGATACAACTGGCATTATCTTCTCAAAGTAAAACTGTCTAAAAGGTATCCATTTATTTTCTGTTATATAGACTATGATACCATATATTTCCATTCCTAAATAATCACTTACAACATTATCTACTTAAGTCTGGTAGAATAATTGTCTAGGATTAATTAAGCAAGGATATAGTATTGTACAGTCTTCTTATATAATATTCAAAGGCTACATAAACTGAAATATAATGTATGTTATGTGATACCCTAAATCCCATGCGATTGTAAATCTTAGAAGATTAAACCATGAGATCATGTCTGGACAACATAACATCAAGAATGACTTCTCCTTATCCATATGTTATATGGTGAAGGCAGTGAGTGGAATTGGGGGTTGACTAGAGAACATATTGTAACATCCTAGAAAAATGAGGTTCTCTTTATGTATTTGTAAGGCTAGATCAATGCCTGACTATCACAGCTGGTTAATGTCAAACTAAGTTTCTAAGAGTCACATTATTCTCTTCTAGTAAGCTATCTCAGAGATTTAATGGACCAGGGAAAATAGAATGATGGATCTTGACACTGATAACAGATATCTTTACACAAACATGCGTAACTTCAGGGATGAAATCAGGGACTAATAAACCATCCAGTGAGCCTCTTCCAGTGCCGTTCAGCATCCTTTTCTTGTCACTTACCTATCAATAGGCAGGTCGATGCCTCCAAATATCTTGGCAGCCATGGTTTAGGTTTCCCAGGTATACACCCAGCCTGGGCTCCTGTGACATTGCTGAACTAAACACATTTTAGCAAATACTGGTACATAATACAAAACCAAAACTGATTTATTATTAACATTTTACTTCATTCAGAAATGTATTTTGTCTATTCTTATTGATGAATGAAGCCACTGCTTTTGTGAAATGCAATATAATTTGGACCATTTTACTCTTTGTAAGCTTCAAGTACGCTTTATACTAGTAGGCATCTACTCTCCCTGTTCAAGTAGGGAACATAATTTGTGAAGGTATTCTCTGCATCTTAATGGGATTTTTTGCTTCTGTATTCCTTTTACCAAGAAGAAAATGAAGTTTTGAGAAAAAAACTATTTATCTCACATATACGTGTGTGTGTATATACATATATATGTATATGAGACAAATAGTTTTATACATATATAGTATATATAGTTTTATACATACACACACACATACACACAACATACACACAACACACAGCATTGCAATCCATATGTTAGAAAAAGTCTAAAGCTCTGAATATAATATATTCATAAAAATACATGTTCTATTACAGAATTGTATTTTTTACTGGACAGTAATGGAAAAGACAATTGAAAACTGCAGAAATTTTTGTTTGTTTTAACTCAGGACCCAAAAAGAGCTACACTAGCATCTGACTTCAAGAAAAAATCAGTATAAGCATTTTCAGCCCATTACAAACAGAAACAGCTGCATTACCAAACCCTCAGAGATAGAGCTGATAATGAAAATGTTACAGACCTTTAAGTGGAGCGTCTCTGCCAGACAAGGTTATAATAGTGAACTTAACATTAGGGAAGAAAGCATTCAGTATTTATGATTTGCAATTTTAACTTGTGTTTAAAGTGGTACAGGAGGATTCATGGGGGATTTAATGTTCTAGCAAATCTATTTGGTCAGTACTGTAAGATTTTATGACCTTTCATTAAGACTTGAAAGTTTAACTGTTCAGACTCTGCATTGAATGCAAATCATGCTATTTTGTGCTGCCTGTCCTCTGAACATCTCTAATGCCACAGATGAAAGAGGTAGTTAGAAAAGCCTTGTATTTTAAAGGGGCTGGGATCAGAGGCTATAAATACAATATTCATCAAAAGACTTCAGAGGACAAAGTTTTAAATGAAAAACCCAGAGAATTGTTTATTCTTTTAATATTTACACTCTTTGGAAACCAAGAGAATTACATTTAAAAATCCCTAATATATAGTTTAACATCAAAAATCCTTCTCTAGTGAAGAATATTTTAAATTTGAGGAAACGGTTAAGTTCAACCAATTTTTTTTCATGAAGCCATAATTAATCCTGCAACCATTCTCTCAAAATGTATCACAAAGTTTGTAGTTTGGCAACATCATTCAAATAACATTTAGATTCAAATAAATCTCCCTGAATAAACCAAGTAATGAAGGAGATTTCACATGGGTTTTGTTACTTAATTCTCACAATAACCCTGTGTTTTGTGTATCAATAGGTACATTTTACAGATGGGGAACCGGAGTTCAGAGATGAGGTAATTTGACCAACATCTACTAATCTCTACATGAACCTCCAGGATACTACTGTTGTTGTTGTTGTTGTTTGCCTATTACATCCTGCTCTCCTTGAAGCAAATATGCCCCAAGTTGTATTTCTAGCATTCTAGTATTTGAAAACATTGCTTTGCCATTCATTTTTTCCCCTTCTCTAGTGAGCCTGAGCATGCTTTGCAAGCCAAAACTCCATCTGTATCCGTCGAACAGAATCAGGTTAACCAAAGAAAGGTGGGAATTTTATTCATATAATTGTCCCTTTCCAGAGAGTACTATAAGATGCCAGTGAAAAAGGCAAACATATGCCAAAACAAACAAACAACAAAAACCTAACCTATGGTGTTAAAAGCTGGAAAAATGGTTGTACTTGTGGGAGGGAAGGGACTAGAAGTAGTTCCAGGATTGTTCTAGTTTTTCACCTCTAGTTTTTGGTATCTTTTCCACAGTGTATTCCCTTTGTGAAAATGTAATGATACACACCTGCATTAGACAGCCTCCCATATGTTGGCATAATTCTGGCTTCTGTAACATGGTTTTTATCTTAAAACCTAATTACTCTGGGGCTAGGACTATAATGTCTTTTATGGCTTTAGAATTCTATAAGGATTTAGAATCCCTGTAACCACACATAGCTTCAGATAATGATCCTGATTTATGTTTTTAGACCATGTTGAATAAGAAGAGACATAAAAGCCAAAAATGGATTAAAATATTGTTTCACCTATATGAGTATTAAAGTTGAAATAGGAAAATCAGTATAAAGCATATACTGAACCATTAACTTCCTATTCCTTTCCAAGCTACCAATTAGCTTTTCATATAAAATGAATGCTTCCCTCATGTAAGGGAAGTAGGGCTGTAGAATTCCTTGGAAAATGACAGGGTACCCACTGTCAGCCTCAAATTCTATCAAGTCTGAAAATAAGATTACAAGAAGAAAGCAATCTTCCAGGCTTAAAAGATCTTGGATTCATTTCCAACTATGTTTATCACATGGAGGTAAAGAGATCATTATTCATCGTGGCCAAATACACTATAGCTGAAGCTTTCACATCACTCAATATGGATTATATTCTGTATCTTATAGCTATGAAATAACATTAATATAAATTTTTACACATTAGCATGTGCTTACTATTATCCCCACTGGATTACAACATACCTATTAAGTTATGGATAAATTACCAATGAACGTTACACAAGTAACTTTTCCATTTTGGGATAATAGACCAAGTTACTGGACAACTGTATTTTTATATACAGACAGAGCTCTTTGTGTATTACTTTTCCCTGAAATAACTAAAATACAGAATACTCTTTACATAGAAATTAGCCTTTAAAAATGATGAAGATGTCCATCTCCCAACAGAGGACAGGGCACACCTTTATTGGAACACCGAACAGTTTCAGAGCAAAATGATATATGACCATGAGAGCCTATTGAGAGGAAATTATTTAAATCAGTTTAGAAATAAACTCTGTATGGAATATTTCGGATGTGTCCCTCTAGTAAATCTTAATATAAAACCTTTTATATCTCATCTTCCTTTCAAATCTATCCATCAGTGTCTTTTGCGTACCAGGAAGACAGAAGAGAAACCGATTCTAACCTGGAAGAACATACAAGCTACAGGTGAAAAAGATAGGAAAACACGAAGTTACCACTCATGCTGACCCAGCTGCAGTGGAGATTTGTACAAAGAAGCAGAGAAGCCTGGTAAGGTCACCAGTTAAAACTTCCTGGGGAAATCAAGACAATCTTAAGGGACTGTTTAAGTACAAGCAAAGGGTGAAATATGATGTTACCCTACGAATGTGGGGAGACAGCGATACCAATGGGGAGGACATTATCAGCAGAGTAGATAGCATTGATGGAGTTAACTGCTTTTATCCAATTCCACTGCACACACATATATTCATTCAATGAATATTTATTTAGTGCCTATAATGTGCCAGAACTTCTAGGTTCACATTTAGAAAGTAGAGACAATGTTCCTGCACTCATGCTGCTTATATTCTATCAATGGAGATAGAAAATAAAAGGGAGAGAGGCAAAGCATGAGAGACTCTTGAATGCTGACAAAAACTGAGGACTGATGGATGTGGGGGGGAGGGGGGATGGGCATGGAGGAGGGCACTTTGGGGATGAGCACCGGGTGTTATGTGGAAACTAATTTGACAATAAACTATTTGTAAAAAAAAAAAAAAAAGAAAGAAAAAAGAAAATAAATACATGAACTAATGATTAATTATATAATATCATTTCAGCTAATGATAAATGTTATAATGATAAATTAAAATGACTTAGTGGAGTGAAACAAATGTTGGACAAAGGGTTATTTGAGGCAACTTTCTGAAGTGACCTCGATGAGAAAGAAGAATCAAGAAGGATGACTAGGTCTTAGCTCGGAACTGGGTGAATATGGCATCACTAAGTTTGATATAGAACCTGTTATTAAAAAGGATCAGGCAGGGCACCTGTGTGGCTCAGTCAGTTAAGTGTCCAAATCTTGGTTTAGGCTCAGGTCATAATCTTATGGTTGATGAGTTCGAGGCCCATGTCAGTCTCTGTGCTGGTAGGGCAAAGCCTGCTTGGGGTTCTCTCTCCCCCTCTTTATACACTCCCTCACTTCCCCTCTCTGTCTCTCTCAAAATAAATAAATAAACTTTAAAAAAAAAAAAGGGATTGTGTGTGTGTGTGTGTGTGTGTGTGTACAGATGTGTGTTTATATGGGTGTGATGTGAAAGAGAGAAGGAAAATCTTTGTCTTGTACATGCTAAGTTTAGATTCTGGTTTATGAGATGTTCAGCAGACAGTTACATGTGTCAGTTTGTTTCTCAGTAACAATGTCATACCCAGGCATCTAAATTTGTGAAGTGACATTAATTCCATGAGACTGGAGGAGACATCCAAAAATTTTTGAGCAAATACAATGTAGAATAGGAATGGGATTGAGCACTGAGAAACTCCAATGTTGTGATATTGGGGAGTATCCATCTAGCAGTGGGGACTGAAAGTGGTTAACAAGGTTGGAAAAACATTTGGAGATTGCATTGTCCTAAAGCAAAACTGAAGAGAATGTCTCAAGCAAAGGGTATGAAAAACAGGGAAAATGGGGCAGAGATTACTTAATATCAGAAATTATTAATTGCTGGATTTGTCAAGATGGAATAGGCAAATTAGACTAAAGTGATTTAGTGACATCTTATTGGAACAGATTGTGGAAGTAAAAGAAAATGAGGAAGTTAGACTGGAGAGTCTTGACAAGCTTTTCAATGTGTTAATGGCAGATGAGGCAGAAACAGATTATCATAAAGGGGAGAGGGGCCACTGTAAACTTGGACTAGGTACAGCACCTCCAGAAAGGGGAGAATAATAAGATTCTGTGTGCCCAGAGCATACAAGAAGTCTTAATCACAGGCAGTGAGAGGGGTAGAAGTAAGAGTGTTGAGGCAGAAAACAAAATAGAAAAAATAAGGCAACAGGTTTATAAGAAAATGGGTTTTCTTGTGTTTGTATTGGTATGTTTATTTTTCTAAGATTTTCCCCATTTTCTCTAATAGTCAAATTTATTAGAATAGAGTCATTATACTTATATTATCTTTATCATCATTATAAAACTCTGAAAGATATATGATTATGATTATGTCCTTTTTTTATTTATACTTTTGTCATATCTTTTCTTTGGATTTTACTTGCCAGCAATTAATCAATTTTGTTGGATTAAAAAACAAACCTCTGTGTTATGTTATCCCTTCCAATATCATATTAATTTTCTGTTTTATTATGTTTTTTATTATTTCCTTTAAAAATTTCTTTATGCTTAATTTACTATGTTCTCTAAATTCTATGATTGGGTACCTGTAAGTTATTTAGATCTATAAGTTACTTATTTCTTGATTTTTAAACATATGAGTATTATCTACATTTTTTATTTTTAGTGATTCATACCCACTACGTGTTGTGATCAGAGAAAGTCCTTTATATGATTCCATCCTTTGCTATTTGTTGAGATTTCCATAATGGACTAGAACAGGATTATTTTGTATATGATAACTATATTGATCCTACCTCAATCATAGCAAACAATTATTAATTTTTATATTCAATATTTATTTAGGTTTATCTTCCATCTGAGATCATTTTTCTCTTTCCAAGAGAACCTTTATTTTGAATTTATTTTGCCCGCTTAATACTTTCAAAAAGATAATTTATCTATAGATATAGATATAAATAGATCTATCTATCTCTATCTATCATCTATCTATCTATCATCTATCTACCTATCTATCTATCTTATATATAACTATATCATCTAACTAGCTTTCCCAATTTTTTTTTTCAGTTGGAATTTACCCTCCTATTACTGGAATAAAGAAACTAATTCAAAATCAAAGGAGAATGTCACCACTGTAGATCAAAATTATATTAACTGGATTATGCTAAAAACTTCCAATGTCTCCTTTATAAAACAGGGGAACTATCATTACTGGCTCCCATCAAGAAAGATTTTAGCCTCTGAGCCACCTGAGGGATCTTTCTAAGATCTTCATTTCTGTGGTATTTTTTCCTGCTTATCAACAATATATACACTTTCAGGGAAATTTCAAGATCCAAACATTTTTTTTGCATTTTTCAGAACTAAACTAACTTTTTTCTAGAGTTAGAACCCAATTATACATCATATCACCTTCTAAAACATTCACTATTTACATAAGATTGTCATGGAAAGATAAAGAATAAAAGTACCTTATTACTAAAAAAGGACAATTTGTTCTTCTATATAATAGCATACATTTATACTAATTTCTTTAAAGTTCTTCAATTGACATGCAACTAATTTTAACCTTAATGGAGAACTTTGACAAGCTGTATATCACTGAGGTAGTGAATGGTGTGAAAATAATACTGGTAATTTTCTATAGTGACAGTTTTAGAATTATTCACACTTTACTAAAAACTATCATGGTTCCAATATCTTGCCATGAAACTGCCCAAACAAAATGGCCTAAATATATTGTGCATTGCTTTATTAGACAGTTTTTACATATTTCCCCTAGCATTGTTTCAATTTTGAGACAAGTGCTAATAAATTAGCAATACCTGTTTGAAAAACCCATGTCACACTTGTCAGAAAATATTGCTTATAAAAAAAAGACCCTAAGTAAGATTTGGAAGAAAACACTAATTTTATCTCATAAAATGATAATCCAAGGACTTGGTAGAATTTAGATCTTTATGTGTCACCAAAAATATCACAGACATATTGGATAGTGAAAGGAAGAAAGGCACTCCAGAAGAAATCTACAAGATAAAAAAACATTTAGTCCTGGAATATTCTACCTTATCTATGGCTAAGGTGATATGCTATGAGAAATATGAATTTTAGTATTTTTGAAGTGGAGTATCTAGAAAAAGAAGAAACTGAAAAAAAAAAAAAAGAGAGAGACAAACTGATCCAGGAACATAAAAGAACTGTTCAAGAGCTCAGCGATACAGTTAACCGCAACAACATCCATATCATAGGAATCCCAGAAGAGGAAGAGAGAGGGAAAGGTGCGGAAGGAGTCCTGGAGCAAATTATAGGAAAAAACTTCCCCAACCGGGGGAAGGAAGTAAACGTTGAAATACAAGAGGCACAGAGAATTCCCCTCAGACATAATTTGAATCGATCTTCTGAACGGCATATCATAGTAAAACTGGCAAAATATAAAGACAAAGAGAAAATTTTGAAAGCAGCTAGGGAGAAAAGGGCCCTAACATACAAAGGTAAACCTATCAGATTTGTGACATACCTATTTACTGAAACTTGGCAGGCCAGAAAGGAATGGCAGGAAATCTTCAATGTGATGAACAGAAAAAATATGCAGCCAAGAATCCTCTATCCAGCAAGCCTGTCATTCAGAATAGAAGGAGAGATAAAAGTCTTTCCAAATAAACAGAAATTGAAAGAATTTGTCATTACTAATCCAGCCCTACAGAAATCCTGAGGGGGACTCGCTGAGGGAAGTGTTGCAAGGAACAAAGACACCAGAGACACCACCACAAGCATGAATCCCACAAAGGACACAATGACTCTAAACCCACATATCTTAATAATAACACTGAATGTAAATGGGATGAATGCTCCAATCAAAAGACAGATTAAAAGTAAGGGGATGGAGAAATATATATCATCCTCCTGGAAATCCTAAGAAAACTGGAGTAGCTATACTTATGTCAGACAAACTGGACTTCAAATTAAAGACAATCACAAGAGATGAAGAAGGGCACTACATAATAATTACAGGGTCCATCCATCAGGAAGAACTAACAATCATAAATGTCTATGCACCGAATATGGAAGCACCTAAACATTTAAAACAATTAATCACAAACAGAAACAATCTTATAGAAAAGAATGTGCTAGGGGCGCCTGGGTGGCTTAGTCGGTTGAGCGTCCGACTTTCGCTTAGGTCATGATCTTGCGGTTCGTGGGTTCGAGCCCCGCGTCGGGCTCTGTGCTGACTGCCAGCTCAGAGTCTGGAGCCTGTTTCAGAGTCTGTGTCTCCCTCTCTCTCTGACCCTCCCCTGCTCATGCTGTCTCTCTCTCTCTCCTAGAAGTTAAAAAAAAAAAAAAAAAAAAAGAATGTGCTAATAGCAGGGGACTTTAATACTTCACTTACAGCAATGGATAGGTCAATCAGACAGAAAATCACTAAAGTAACAATGGACTTGAATGACACATTGGACCAGATGGATCTGACAGATATATTTAGAACTCTACATCCGGAGGCCAGGGACTTCACTTTCTTCTCAAGTGCGCATGGCACATTCTCCAAGATAGATCACATACTGGGACATAAAGCAGCCCTCAATAAATATCAAAGAATTGAGATCATACCATGCACACTCTCAGATCATAATGCTTTGAAACTTGAAATCAATCACAGGAAGAAGTCTGGAAAGCCTCCAAAGCCATGGAGGTTAAAGAACGCCCTACTAAAGAAGGAATGGGCCAATCAGGCAATTAGAGAGAAAATTAAAAAATATATGGAAACAAATGAAAATGAAAATACAACAATCCAAACTCTATGGGATGCGGCAAAGGCAGTCCTAAGAGGAAAGTACATTGCACTCCAGGCCTATTTCAAGAAATTAGAAAAAGCGCAAGTGCAACATCCACCAGCTCACCTAATGGAAATAGACGCAGAGCAACAAGAACGCCCTAAACCCAGTAGAAGAAGAGAAATAGTAAAAATCAGAGTAGAAATAAACAACATAGACACTAAAGAAACAATTGAACAGATCAATGAAACCAAGAGTTGGTTTTTTGAAAAAATAAACAAAATTGACAAACCTCTAGCCAGGCTTCTCAAAAAGAAAAGAGAGAGCACTCAAATACACAAAATCATGAATGACAATGGACTTATTACAACCAACCCCTCAGATATACAAGCAATTATCAGGGAATACTATGAAAAATTATATGCCAACAAATTGGACAACTTAGAAGAAATGGACAAATTCCTAAACACACACTCACTACCAAAATTCACACGGGAAGAAATAGAAAACCTGAACAGACCCATAACGAGTGAAGAAATCGAATCAGTGATCAAAAATCTCCCAACAAATAAGAGCCCTGGACCTGATGGTTTCCCTGGGGAATTCTACCAGACATTTAAAACAGAATTAATCCCAATTCTTCTCAAGCTATTCCAAAAAATAGAAGTCGAAGGAAAACTCCCGGACTCATTTTATGAAGCCAGCATCACTCTGATTCCCAAGCCAGACAGAGATCCAACAAAAAAAGAGAACTATAGGCCAATATCCTTGATGAATACGGATGCAAAAATTCTCAACAAGATCCTTGCAAATCGAATCCAGCAGCATATCAAAAGAATCATCCACCAAGATCAAGTGGGATTCATTCCTGGGTTACAGGGCTGGTTCAACATTCGCAAATCAATCAATGTGATCCATCATATCAATAAAAGAAAAGATAAAAACCATATGATCCTGTCAATAGATGCAGAAAAAGCATTTGACAAAATACAGCATCCCTTCTTAATAAAGACTCTCGAGAAAGTTGGGATAGAAGGAACCTACTTAAACATCATCAAAGCCATCTATGAGAAGCCTTCAGCTAACATCATCCTCAACGGGGAAAAACTGAGAGCTTTCCCCCTGAGATCAGGAACACGACAGGGATGTCCACTCTCACCACTGTTGTTTAACATAGTGCTGGAAGTCCTAGCATCAGCCATCAGACAACAAAAGGAAATCAAAGGCATCAGAATTGGCAAAGAGGAAGTCAAACTTTCACTCTTCGCAGATGACATGATACTCTACATAGAAAACCCGACAGACTCCACCAGAAGCCTACTAGAACTGATCCAAGAATTCAGCCAAGTTGCAGGGTACAAAATCAACGTACAGAAATCGGTTGCATTTTTATACACCAATAATGAAGCAACAGAAAGAGAAATCAAGAAACTGATCCCATTCACAATTGCACAAAAAACCATAAAATACCTCGGAATAAACCTAACCAAGGATACAAGAGATCTGTATGATGAAAACTATAGAAAACTTATGAAGGAAATTGAAGAAGACACAAAGAAATGGAAAAACATTCCATGCTCATGGATAGGAAGAATAAATATAGTTAAGATGTCATTACTACCTAAAGCACTCTACACATTCAATGCAATTCCAATCAAAATTGCACCAGCATACTTCTCAAAACTAGAACAAACTATCCAAAAATTTGTATGGAACCACAAAAGACCCCGAATAGCCAAAGTAATACTGAAAAATAAAACCAAAACGGGAGGTATCACCATCCCAGACTTCAGCCTCTACTACAAAGCTGTCATCCTCAAGACAGTATGGTATTGGCACAAAAACAGACACATAGACCAATGGAACAGAATTGAGAACTCAGAAGTGGACCCAAAAGTATACAGCCAACTGATCTTTGACAAAGCAGGAAAGAATATCCAATGGAAAAAAGACAGCCTTTTTAACAGATGGTGTTGGGAGAACTGGACAGCAACATGCAGAAGAATGAAACTAGATCATTTTCTCACACCATGCACAAAAATCAACTCAAAATGGATAAAGGACCTGAACGTGAGACAGGAAACTATCAACACCCTAGAGGAGAAAGCAGGAAACAACCTCCTTGACCTCCACCGCAGCAACTTCTTACTTGACACATCCCCAAAAGCAAGGGAATCAAGAGCAAAAATAAACTGTTGGGACCTCATCAAGATTAAAAGCTTCTGCACAGCCAAGGAAACAACCCAGAAAATTAATAGGCAACCAACGGAATGGGAAAAGATAGTTGCAAATGACATATCAGATAAAGGGTTAATATCCAGAATCTATAAGGAACTCACCAAACTACACGCCCGAAAAACAAACAACCCAGTGAAGAAATGGGCAGAAGACATGAACAGACACTTCTCCAAAGAGGACATCCAGATGGCCAACAGACACATGAAACGATGCTCAGCATCCCTCCTCATCAGGGAAATACAAATCAAAACCATACTGAGATAACACCTCACGCCAGTCAGAGTGGCTAAAATGAGCAAATCAGAGAACTCTAGATGCTGGCGAGGATGTGGAGAAACGGGCACCCTCCTACACTGTTGGTGGGAATGTAAACTGGTACAGCCCCTCTGGAAAACAGTGTGGAGGTTCCTCAAAAAATTAACAATAGAACTCTCATGTGACCCAGCAATAGCACTGCTAGGAATTTACCCAAGGGATACAGGAGTGCTGATGCATAGGGGCACATGTACCCCAATGTTTATAGCAGTACTTCAACAACAGACAAAACATGGAAGGAGCCTACGTGTCCATCAACGGACGAATGGATCAAGAAGATGTGGTCTATCTATACGATGGAATACTACATGGCAATGAGAAAGAATGAAATCTGGCCATGTGTAGCAACATGGATGGACCTTGAGGGTGTTATGCTGAGTGAAATAAGTCAGGCAGAGAAGGACAAATGCCATAGGTTTGCACATACAGGAGGATTAGGAGGAACTTAATGGAGGACTGTGGGGGAGAAGAAGGGGAGAAATAGTGGGGGAGGGTGAGAGAGGCAAACCATGAGAGACCCTTGAATGCTGAGAACAAACTGAGGACTGATGGGTGTGGGGGCGAAGAGGGAGAAGGGCATGGCAGAGGGCATTTGTGGGGATGAGCACTGGGCGTTATATAGAAACCAACTTGACAATAAACTATTTGTAAAATAAAATAAAGTGGAGTATCTTTTTTTCTCTCAGAAATAAGATTTTCCTTATGATAAATGTTCAAGTGACCGAGATGTTTCACAACACAAACTTCACTACAAGGTGACAATTAAGCATACACCATGGGGAAAGGAAGACAACATAGGCCTGAGTTGAGACATTTATGCCAAACTACCAGAGTATCAATATCCTAAGTCACCGTGGCAGCTTCTACTGGTACACAAAAGAGCTAAACTCTCTGAAAAGTCCACTGACTTCATAAGATCAATACGCTGCTCACAAATGGGTCAAAGGTAAGCACAGCATTTCCCAAAAGATTTCACAAAATTATTAGCTGTTAACATGAGATAATAATATGATCTATTAAAAGTTATTACTCAGAAACATAGCAAAGAATTATTTTGTCAAGAAGTGTGGGAATGGTAGAATTGATAAAGGGGATCCTTTACAATAGAATTTCTAAAGCTCGGGAAATGCTAATCTGTGTTTTGAATAACCAAGGAATAAAGTGTTTCACTTTTCCCAAGTGTTTATCCTTCTTCCTCCCCTTAAATTTCAATTAAGGAGATTTGTTTGGAAAAGATGAGATTGCAGGCCTACCTCTTCGGTATCAGAGGTGATGATAACACGTCCATATGGAAGGAAGATTGGATTAGGCTTCCTGGTTTTTCTCATCTATTTATTAAAAGTAGTACTTGGAAGGTGATTAAAATATCCTGCCAGCATTGACTCAGCATTTCATTTTCCAAAATTAGATAAATTCATTTTGAAACATTATCTCTGTTGGAGATCTTTTGGAGAAGACTTGGCACATGAGGCACCTCACAGGGAATTATTCCTTTTTGATCGGGTTTGAGATTATTTTCCTTCGTTTTTTTTTCTTAGCAATTGTGTGTAGAGTCAGAGCTGTTTCTAGAGACATATTTTGAGAAGCGGTGGAGAGAATCTGGGAGATGGGAGGTAAAAGCAGAGGATAACATGGCCCTACGATAAAAATGGTAAAGAAACAAAACAAAAAACCTGGAGCTCATTCGCCAGGTTTCTCTTTCTCTCTCTTTCTCTGTCTGTCTGTCTCTCTCTCATAAACACACACACAAATGTGTTTCCTGAAAAAGTGAAGACAACCGAGATTTCCTGCTTAACAATAGCACTTTCTTTCCATTTTCACACAACCCTTTACATTTCTCCACATATTTATTTGGCTGATATATTTCAGGAAAAATGCACTATACACTGTGCTAGATGTCAAGTGTATTAGGAAGAACTATTAAGTTTATCATTTTCTGTGAGAATCCTACATGAAACAAACAACTAACAATTAACGAGTACATTATTAAAAATAAGAGGGTGCCCTGAGAAAGATAATAGGATGCATCTAGTTTAGACTCAGGACAAAGAAAGAGGTCTAAAGAAATGAAATTTGAGCTGACATTTGAAGGATAAGTGAATTTTAGAACTAAAGGAGAGTGGAAAACAGGAGTTTTCCAGCTAGAGAGACTAGGATGGTTCATTATATGGTGTAAAGAACTTAGAAAGAAGTCACATTCTCTGTCTAGATAATGATATGCATGCTGAAGGGTTCAGTGCACTACTGTTTGCAACTTACTTTAAAATCCATCAAAGAGGGGACCTGAGTGGCTCAGTCAGTTGAGTATCCAACCAGCCTAGGCCATGATCTAGCGGTTCACACATTCAAGCCCGGCATCAGGCCCAATGCTGACAGCTCAGAGCCTGGAGCCTGCTTCAGATTCTGTGTCTCCCTCTCTCTCTGCCCCTCACCTACTGTGCGCGCTCTCTCTCTCTCTCTCTCTCTCTGTGTCTCTTTCAAAAATAAACATTACATTAAAAAAAAACCATCAAACAAAAAAGATGGATCAATAAGCACACAGAGGATAGGAGAGAACAGATTTGTCACAAAGCAATTATAGCAAAATGTTAACTGAAAAATATAGGTAGTGGAGTATAGGTATTCACTGTATAATTCTTTCAATTCTTCTTGTGTCTTTGAAAATTGTAGAAGATATTGAAAAAAAAAAAGAACTTGTATTATTAACACATGAGGTCCAGGGAATTTAAGGGAAGAATACATCGAGTTAGAACTCTGACTGGATGATCTCCAAGGCGTTTTTAGTGTCTCACTATTCTATGCATAAAAATATCAAGAGTTTAGTTTTATTTAAAAATATAGTTATCTCCATCAATGCAACTGAACTACTGGACACAAAGCTTTTAAGTTTGCAAGAACTATATAAATTGGCAATGCATATTCCATTTTCTCAAGAACTTATGAATTAGTCATTTCAGCTACCCATTAGTCTCAGAGCCATCCAAGAATTATTCAGTGATTATGTTCAATAGTTAAGGGAGGAAATCAGTAAAATTGAAGGATTTTGTTTGAGCTAGCCCATTTTAACAGAAATAACTCACCAAAAAAATGTATATATATATACACATATGTATATATATGTGTGTGTGTGTCTGTGTATATATATATACATGTATATATATATATATATATATATACCTACTTTCCATTGCTCAGTGTGGCTTACAAGGCAATAAGTACAATTTTAAAGACTAAAAATAGAGATAAGTATTTTTATTATCATTGAGATTTTTTTCCTTTTTCAAGTTTTTACTTAAATTCCAGTTAGTTAACATACAGTGTAATATTAGTTTCAGTTGTAGAATTTTAGTGACTCATCACTTACATACCACACCCAGTGCTCATCACAAATGTCCTCCTTAATCACCATTGTCCATTTAACCCATTCCCCCACCCACCTCCCCTCCAGCAACCCTCAGTTTTTGCTCTATAGTTAACAGCACCAGTTTGTCTCTCCTTTTTTTTTCATATGTTCATCTGTTTTGTTTCTTAACTTTCAAATATGAATGAAATCATGGTATTTGTCTTCCTCTGACTCCTTTTACTTAGCATAACAGTCTCTACTTCCATCCACATCATTGCAAATGGCAAGGTTTCATTCTTTTCAATGCCTGAGTAACATTTCATTAGATAGATACCACTTATTTTTTTTATCCATCCATCAGCTGATGGACATTTGGGCTCTTTCCATAATTTGGCTATTGTTGATAATACTGCTATAAACACTGGAGTACATGTATCCTTTTGAACCAGTATTTCTCTATCCTTTGAGTAAATACCTAGTAGTGCAATTGCTGGAACGCAAGGTAGTTCTATTTTTAGCTTTTTAAGGAATCTTCATAACTGTTTTCCAGAGTAGCTGCACCAGTTTGCATTCCCACCAACACAAGAAGAAGGTTCCTCTTTTGCCACATCCTTGCCAGCACTGGTTGTTTCTTTTGTTGTTGATTTTGGCCATTCAGACAACTGTGAGGTGATATCTCATTGTAGTTTTGATTTGTACTGGCCTGATGGTAAGTAATGTTGACCATTTTATCACATATCTGTTGGCCCAATGTATGTCTTCTAGGAAAAATGTTTATTCATGTCTTCTGCCCATTTCTTAACTGTGTTATTCACTTTTGGGGTGTTGAGTTTTATAAGTTCTTTATAGATTTTTGGATACTAACCCTTAATCATATATGTCATTTGCAAATATCTCCTCCCATTTTTATTGCTTTTCAGGTTTCCTTATTTATTTATTTCCACACACAGAGTGGAGCCCGACACAGGGCTTGAATTCATGACCCTGAGATCAATACATGAGCTAAGATCAAGAGTTGGGCTCTGAAGGGACTGAGTCACCCGGGCACCCCGCCTTTTAATTTCATCAATTGCTTCCTTCACTGTGCAGAAGTTTAATCTTGTTGAAGTCCCAATTGTTTACTTTTGCTTTTATTTCCCTTACCTCATTAGACTCAAGAAGTTGCTACAGAAAATGTTAAAGAAATTATTGCCTGTGTTCTCCTCTAGGACTTTGATGGTTCTCCATCTCAGATTTAGGTCTTTCATTAATTTTGAATTTAATTTTGTGTACGGTGTAACACCGTGGTAAAATTTCTTTCTTTTATATGTTGCTGTCCAGTTTTCCCAACACCATTTGTTGAAAAAAATCTCTTTTTTCCATTGGATATTCTTTCCTCCTTTGTTGAAGATGAGTTGACCATATAGTTGTGGATTCATTTCTGGGGTTTCTATTCTGTTCTGTTGATACATGTCTGTTTTTGTGCCAATACCATGCTGTCTTGATTATCACTGCTTTGTTATATAGCATGAAGTCCAGTTATAGTTATGGCTCCAGCTTTGCTTTTTTCTTTTTTGTTTTAAGTTTATTTCTTCATTTTGAGAGAGAAAGAGTGCTAGCAGAGGAGGGGCAGAGAGAGACAGAGACAGAGAAATCCAAGCAGGCTGCATGCTATCAGCACAGAGACCAATGTGGGGCTCCATCACAAGAACCATGAGATCATGACCTGAGCTGAAATCAAGAGTTGGATGTGTTACCCTCTGAGTAACCAAGGCACCTGCTTTTCTTTTTCAAGTTTGCTTTGCCTGTTTGGGGTTTTTTGTGGTCTTACACAGATTTTAGGATTGCTTGTTCTAGCTTTGTAGTAAATGCTGTTGGTATTTTGAGAGAGATTACATTAAATTGTAGATTGCTTTGGGTAGTATAGACATTTTAACAATATTTGTTCTTCCCATCCCTGAGTATAGAATTTTTCCTATTTCTTTGTGTCATCTTCAATTTCTGTCATCAGTGTTTTACAGTTGTCAGAATGCAAATCTTTTACCTCTTGATTAGGTTAATTCCTGAGTACCTTATTGTTTTTGATGTAATGTAAATGGGATTGATTCCTTAGTTTCTCTTTCTGCTGCTTTATTATTGGTTTATAGAAATGCAACGGATTTCTGATAAGTTGCTTTTGTACCCTGAGACTTTACTGAATTCATGTATGAGTTCTAGCAATTTTTAAGTGGAGTCTTTTGGGTTTTCTGTACAGAATATCATGTCATCTCCAAATAGTGAATGTTTTACTTCTTCCTTACCAATTTTGATGCCTTCTCTTTCTTTTTGTTTCCTGATTGCTGAGGCTAGAAGTTGCAGTACTATGTTAAATAACAGTGGTGAGAATGAATATGCATGTCTTGTTCTTGACTGTAGAGGAAAAGCTCTCAATTTTTCCCTGATAAGGATGATATTATCTGTGAGTTGTTCATGTATGGCCTTGATGATCTTGAGGTATGTTCCCTCTATACCTACATTGTTGAGGGTTTTATCGATTATGCATGCTATAGTTTGTCAAAGTCTTTTTCTGAAACTATTGATAGGACCATATCTTTCCTATCCTTTCTTTTATTAATGTAGTGTATTATGTTGATTAATTTGCAAATATTGAACAACTCTCATAGCCCAAGAAAAAATCAAACTTGATTGTGGTGAATGATTCTTTTAATGTACTGTTGGATTTGATTTGCGAGTATTTTCTCAAGAATTTTTGCATCCATGTTCATCAGAGATATTGGCCTGTAGTTCACTTTTTCAGCAGAGTCTTTGTTTTTGGAATCAGGGTGTATGGGTTTCTTAGAATGAGTTCGTAAGTTTTTCTTCCACTTCTATGTTTTTGGAATAGTTTGAAATGAATAAGTATTAACTCTTCTTTAAAGGTTTGGTAGAATTCCCTTGGGAAGCCATTTAGCTCTGGAGTTTTGTTTGTTGGGTGATATTTGATTACTGATTCAATTTCTTTGCTAGTTATTGGCCTACTCAAGTATTCTATTTCGCCTTGTTTTAGTTTTGGTAGCTTATATGTTAATAGGAATTTACGTCTTCCAGATTTTCCAATTTTTTGGCATATAATTTTTCATAATATGCACTTGTAAGTGTATTAGATGGTTTGGGTTATTATTTCTCCTCTTTCATCTGTGATTTTATTTATTTGGGTCCTGCCTCTTTTCTTTTTGATAAATCTACCTAGAGATTTATCAGTTTTATTAATATTTTCAAAGAACCAGCTGTAGTTTCATTGATCAGTTCTACTGGCCTGTTCTTGGTTTATGGTGTTTTTGTTGTTGTTGTTGTTGTTGTTGTTTCTACAGCATTTATTTCTGCTCTATTCTTTATTATTTCCCTTCTGCTGGCTTTAAGTTTCATTTTTTGCTCTTTTTCTAGCTCCTTTAGGTGTAAGATTAGGTTGTTTACTTACGATTTTTCTTGCTTCTTGAATTAGGCCTTTATTGTTATACATTTCCTTCTTTGGACCACTTTTGCTCCATCCCAAAGGTTTTGAACCATCATGTTTTCATTTCCATTTGTTTCCACGTATTTTTAAAATTTCTTCTTTAATTTACTGTTTGACTCATTCATGCTTTAGTGGCATGTTGTTTAATCTCTATGTATTCATGGCCTTTCCAATTTGTTTCTTCTGGCTGACATCAAGTTTCATAGTGTTCTAGTGAGAAACTATGCATAATATGATTTCAATCTTTTTTGTTCTTGTTGAGGCCTGGTTTGTGACCTAGTTTGTGATCTACTCTGGAGAATGTCCCATATGCACTTGAAAAGAATGTATTCTGCTACTTTAGGATGAAATGTTCTGAATATATCTGTAAGTCCAGCAGGTCCAGTGTATCATTCAGAGCCATTGTTTCTTTGTTCATCTCCTGCATAGATGATCTGCTCATTGATGTAAGTGTGGTGTTAAATACTCCTATTATTATTGTATTATTAACAATGAGTTCCTTTATGTTTGTTATTGTTTTATATATTTGGGTGCACCCATGTGGGAGGCATAATCTTTATTATTGTTTGATCTCATCAGAGTGTCCCTTTTATTGTAATATAGTGCCTTTCTTTATCTCTTGTTAGTCTTTGGTTTAAAATCTAGTTTTTCTGATATATGTATTGCTCTTCCACATTGCTTTTGATATTCATTTGCATAATAATTGCTTCCTCTGATACTCACTTTTAATTGGTAGGTGACTTTAAGTCTAAAATCAGTCTCTTGTGGGTGGCATATAGGTGAGTCTTTTTTTTTAAATCCTTTCTGACAACCTATGTCTTTTGATGAGAACATTTATTCCATTTACATTCATAGTAATTATTGATAGATATGTATTTAGTGTCATTTTATTACTTGTTTTGTCATTGTTTCTGGAGATTTTCTCTGATCCTTTCTTGTCTTGCTCACTTTCAGTCTCTCCTTTCTACTCACAAAGTCCCCTTTAATATTTCTTGAAGGGTTGGTTTAGTGATCATGAACTGCTTTAGTTTTTGCTTTTCTGGGAAACTCTAACTCTCGTTCTGTTTCGAATGATAGCTTTGCTGCATAGAGCACACTTGGTTGCAGATTTTTCCCATTCTGCAGTTTGAATGTCACTTCCTTCTGGCTTGCTACATTTCTGTGGCGAAATCTGCAGCAAGTCTTATGAATCTTCCCTTATATGTTAGAGACTGAATTTGTCCTTCTACTTTTAGGATTTTTTTAAATCACTCTGTTTTGCACATTGTACTACAATATGTCTTGGTGTTGGCCTGCTTGTGTTGATTTTGTTGTGAGTTGTTCATGCCTCCTGGATTTGAATGCCTGCTTCTTTCCCTAGATTAGGGAAGTTTTCAGCTATTATTTCCACAAATAAACTTTATAACCTCTTTTCTCTCTTCTTCTTCTTCTTCTTCTGGACTCCTATGATATGAATGCTATTATGTATGATGGCGTCACTGAGTTCCCTATGTCTATTCTCATGTTCCATCGTTATTCTTTCTCTTTGATTTAGCTTCCTTATTTTCCACAAGTCTATCTTCTTTTTTAAAATATATTATTAAATGTTTTTATTTATCTTTGAGAGAGAGAAAGAAGGGGAGGGGCAGCGAGAGAGGGAAATATAGAATCCAAAGCAGGTTCCAGGCTCTGACCTGTGAGCACAGAGCCCAACATGGGGCTCTAACCCATGAACCATGAGATCATGACCTGAGCCAAAGTCAGATGCCCAACTGAGCCAGGCACCTCTCCATAAATCTATCTTCTATATCACTTATTATTTCTCTGCTTCTTCCATCCTTGGGTTGGTTTGAATCTAGTTGGTTTTGAATTTCAGTTACTGTATTTTTTATTTCTGCTTGATTGTTTTTTAGCTTATTTATCCCTGTGGTAAGTTCTCCCTGATGTCTCCCATGCTTTTCTCAATCTCAGTTAGTATTCTTATGATTGTTGCTTTAAATTCATCACCAGGCATATTACTTATATAGATTTTGATTAGATCTCTGGTCATGACCTTTTCTTATTCTTTCTTTGGGGATGGATTCCTCCATCTTGGCATTTTGTCTCGTCCTCTATCTTCTTCTTTGAGTTAGAAAACCCTGTTATGTTTCCTGTTCCTTAAGAAGAGATCCATATGGTGTCCCATTCTAGTGCTTCAGGGAGAATTTATTTATTAATTTGCAAATATCTAATTTCCTAAAATGCATCAGGTTTTGTGTTAATTTCTGACAATACAAAAATGAGTAAAACTTTGTCCTTAACTGCATGAAGCTAATAATTTTTTATGAAGGCAGATAAGAAAAAAATAATTACTCTAATGTGTGATAATAGAAATATGCCTGGGCTGACATATACATACATTAGGAAGGGACAGATATAGTTTGTAAAGGGTATTACTTTACACAGCCCAGATTACTTTGAATCTCTTATTTTCTAGAAAGATTATCCTACATTTCATTTTGGAGACAGCTCTTACTCTATTCCATGCGGTTCTGGTCGGTCTGTCAGCCATCGTATATCACTATCCTTAGCTCCATGAATGGTTCAGTATGATGCAGCTCTAGCCAATCAGAAAGTATCACACTTATATACATAAATTGGTATAGAATTGGAGAAGTAACTCAAATAGAATATCTTCCTTAAGATTTTTCCTGGGAAATTTTGGAATTGATGGTCATCAGTATTGAATTCTGAAGAATAAGGGAAAGGAAAGAGAAATCTTTGAGGAAAGTACTCTTATAAGAAAAGGTAAATTATATTAACATGTCATAAACCACCTCAAAATGTAGTAGTTTCATACAACAAATATTTAGCTCACAAGTTTGCAAGTGAACAATTCATGCTAGTCTCAGTTTAATGGTTCTCAGGTTTCAGCTTATCTCAGTTGATCTTGGCTAGGTTCACTTCATACATCTGTAGTCAGTTGTGGACTCACTTGAACTAATTGGTTCATGATATTTCCCTCTGAAAGATGGAGGATAAATGTGGTCATTCTTCATGGATCACTCATAATCTGATAGGATAGTTTCAGGTTTTTAAGAACAAGGGTGGAAGAATGCAATGCTTCTTGTGTCTCTGATTCAGAAATCACAAATGTTCTTTTGTTGCATTCGACTAGATAACACAAATCAAGGGATGGAGAAAGAGACTGTGCCTCTTGATGACAGGAACTAAAAAGAACTATGCTCACTGTTGGCAATTGTCTACATTTGTAAGTGTGGCATGGTATAGAAAGGCAAAAATAATCAGAGATAAAGCTGGTAAATTATACAAAACTATCTGGTTGCCTTTAACAATATTTGACTTTATCTTTGAGTAACAAATAATAATTTAAACAATTCAGGCAAAGAATGAGGTCTATCTAAACCCAGGATGGGACAAAGAGATTTGTACAATATTTAAGTATGTTTTCAGTAGTGATAAGTGATGTTATTTCAGGTTGTTTATCCTATGATCGAAGGATCATAATTTAAATATTAAAATTTGCCATTTGCAGTTCAGGAGCTGATGACAAAAGTTTCCATGTTTTATTTGACAGGTGAAACACCTGTATTAGAGCCTATAATGCTACAGATTTGATAGTAAATTGTGGCGAGGTGCAGACAGTAAATTATGGAGAGTCTATAATCAAGGCTGAATTACAGGTTTGCCATCCTGGTAGGAAGCCCAATATACAAATCTAATAAAAAGTGCTAGGTCCATCTGGGTGGCTCAGTCAGTTAAGTGTCCAACTTCACCTCAGGTCATGATCTCACATTTCATAGGTTCAAGCCCTGTATCGGGCTCTGTGCTAACTGTTTACAGCCTACAGCCTGCTTCAGATTCTATGTATCCTTCTCTCTCTGCTCCTCCACTGCTTATGCTCTGTCTATCAAAAAAAAAGAAATATCAAAAAATTTTAAAAAAATAATAAAACTGTTAAAACATCACTGGACAAATACTGAGTTGAGAAGCCTATATCTAGGAAAAACATGGTATATAGTTAGCAGATATACAAGTGGGATCTCTTTCAGTTACATTAAATTCTAAAATTACAATAAACATGTCTTGCCTTTAAGGAGAAGGCAAATCTAGTCCATTACATAAAGTTTTCAAACACTTAATTATGCAGGCCCTCATGAGTCAGTCTGAGCTAGCATAATCAACTACCACAGATTTGGAGGCTTAAACAGTGGAAAGGTACTTTTTCACAGTTCTGGATACTGGAAATCTGAGATCTGGATGCCAGCATGGTCAGGTTCTGGGGACAGCTCTCTTTAGAAAACTTGCAGCTGGGTGTCTTCTAATTGTGTCCCCACTGCCAGAGAGGTGGTAGGAAGATGGGAGAGAGAGAGAGAGGAAACTCTCTGCTTTCTCTTCTTACAAGGGATACTAAGCCTATCAGATAAGGATTCTACCCTTATAGTCTCATTTACCTTAATCACCTCCTTAGAAGCCCTATCTCTAAATATAGGCACATTGGAGGTTGTAGCTTCAACATACATTTTTGGGTCAGGGTAGAAGCTTGCGGGACACAATTCAGTCCATAGCAAGGCCGATATAGGAAAGAAAAGTTCTTCCACTTTCTTTCCGAAGAAAGTTCTTTGTCCTTTCCTCATGTAACACTCAACCTCCCATTTAAATATAGGTTAGACAAATATTAAGTACGTGATGCCATATAATTAGCTTGCATAAGGTCCTGCTTTGCAGTCCTATTTGATATTATACAAATACCTTATTCCTTGAGATGCTAACTTATAACTAGAGATAGTTAATAAGTCTGTGAGTTTCTCCAATTTGGTAAACAAAACATTTTACTATTTTCAGCCATTCTGAGAAACCCAGAATTTTATGAGAAGTAAAAATATATTCAACTGTGAGTAATGTCTCTGGTATACATTATATATTTGAAATCATTAAAACATTTATTTTGACTTAGACCATTTATCAAGTGAAACAAGATGGTGATTACATGTTTAGATGTTTTAAAGAAAACAAAATGTAATAGTGACATTGCAAATTTAAATTTGTTTTTGTGCATTAGTCATTTATGAAGATTGATACACTGTAATGGAACACACATCAACTTATAATCAACTAAAATATAATTTTATATTGCGACTAGAACCATGAGGATTGAAAACATCTTAATGAAAAAGGCTTTACATATTCCCTGTAATAAATAAATGACACACTGGAATTGATTATTGTTCACTGCCCAGGGGAGAATCTTCAAGACAGAAAAGTGCAATATTCTTACAACAAATTTATCAGATCATAATCCAATTGTACTCAATTCTGAGTTGAAAAATAAACCTTTACCAAGTGATGGGTCAATAAATAATACTGTAATTGTCCAAAAGAACTTAAAGCAATTAAAATTAATATTGAATAATGTCTCTAAGAAAATGTTATAAAAATATCTAAAGAAAAAACTTTATATGAAATCAAAGAATTATAGAGTACTATAATAAAGATGCCTAATGATATGTTTTTTATAGAAAAAAGTCAGGGGAAAAAGGAGCTCAAAATACATAAAAATTCAATTTGTACATATGAAATAATTACTGAATTACTGAAAAATATAAACACTGGGCTTCAAAAAATAAAGAATTTTTACTAAAGTCTCACAATACAGTTAACATGACAATAAATAGAGCAATCTGCTTTAGGAATGTTGAAAAGGTGAAACATCCCAAATCTCAAACCATAAATATGAAGAAATACCAGATACATTAACTCCACCTCTAATTATACATCAGCCTCAATGTTAAAACTTCAACATATAAGAAAATTAATCATAATTGTTAAACTTTCCTATAGTAAAATTAAGGATATCTATCATTAAAGGAAAAAATAAGGATTTTGTTTTTACATCTGTAAAAATAAAAAGGGCATAGTTCCTATGAACGCTGTCCATTTTCAACCAAATCTGTGAATAAAATGGTAGGTATGGAATTCAGCTTTGCCAAGAGTCCATGTGTCCTCTCCAGCTGAGCACTGATATGTATTTGAGAAAAACAGGCTATTCTCTCTGTCTCCACCTCTCTCTCTCTCTTTCTCTCTCTCTCTCTCATACACACACACACACACACACACACACACATACACTGAAACAAAATGAGATAGAGAAAAATTTGTATTCCTCAAATCTATCCAGTATTCTAATTACTTGACTATTTTAATGCTCCTGTATTTACTTGAGAGTCTTAAACAAAGAAAAAAAAAAAACAGTGCTCTAACTCTGATTATTCCTCAGATTGAAAACTGTAGACCCAGTATTAGTCTTCAATTAAATAAGCAGATATGATAGTACGTTAAGTTGACAGAATAGTCCTCCTTGGATCAGGATACTATACATTCTCACTTTAAGATTTTACTAATTTAGATCTGCCATTCATATGATAACAGATGGAGAAAGGATGGATGAAAAATATAAAACACAAATTAAATATACACAAAAAAGTACTAACAAGAGCATATACTTTTATATAAAATTACCACTTTCTTGTTGAAGATCAGACTAGAATTAGAGGGTGAGTTATACACTCTTCGTGACCAAATTCTTAGGATATTTTTCTAAATTATCCAGATAAGAAAGATCACATAACATCAAAATTAAACACTGTTGATCCAAACCGGGCTCATAAGCAGAGCTCCTTCATTGTCTATCTCTAATGCACATCATTCAAGTTGTATAAAATATGAAAGGTATTCCTTGGGTTTGTGCAACACAGCAGCTCTATTCGTGAACTGATTCCATAAGCTCTGTTAGACTTTGTGGTACACTTTTATATCATAGTGAAGGTCACTGATCATTGATGGTACTTAAATTTTATAAACTGGTCATACTAGCCTTACCACTGTTTTAAGTTACCATGATCTGTTATGAGAAATTTGGGTATTTTAAAAATTATATTGTGAATTGCAGCAACTAACCATGCATACCTATGATATTCTTTCTTTCCCAAGCTGAAACAGAGGGTAATATTTTTGAGGACATTTAAATACATGTAAAGAAACAAATTTTAGTGAATGCCCTTATTTTAGGGTTGCCTAGATAAATAACTCAATTGGTTAAAGTCATCAGCAGCTACTTTAAATACATTGCACATGTGCTGGCAATAATAAATGCATCAAAATGTATTCCTTTGACTGGCAGCTGCTGCCTTACTTTGATATCAACAGTAAGAATCATCGACATTTAAGAAAAATTAAATATGATTAAATGTAATTTTATAATCAAGAAAATATATTAACTACATGGTGCACCCTCTCCAAAGTAAAATTCTGTTACTGAAATAAAAGAAAAAAATCTGATTGGTAAAATTTATTGTTAACAGGAAACCCAATAAGAGAAAACCCCGAAATAGAGAATTTATGTTAGAGACTATGGTCATAGCAACACAGTTTTGATAAAATATAATATACAAGTAAATTATTAATTGGAAATAATGCTAGGGAAGTAATATTAAAGCCAATGAGTGTGGACATTATTCAGCAAATCGTTGAAAGATGTTACAATTTTTTATCCTTCAAATATATTCAAAAACAGTTGGATTGCTGTGCTGCTATGAAACTACAGAACTTAAGTTCAATTATTTCTCAAACACATTTTCTTGGTTATCAATTAGGCAAATCATTATCTCTAGTTGAGATCATTTTCTGATCTCCATGTCAATTGAGAAATTACCTACTGACAACTCCTCTTGGCTGACAACTTATTTTCTTCCCTTGGTCATTATTCATCCACTCTGATTTTTAAAATGCTCCCCTTTGTGGTCCCATTATCTTCTTAATTGCACAAACCAGATAATTGTGCTGTTTTTTTATTCCCCATTTTAATAGTTATGTTACTGCATAACAAATTGCCTCAAAGCTTGGCAGCTTAAAACATTGTGAAGAATATTTTATTGTTGTGTGGTATTGCCTCAGGTCCTTTATCAAGTAGCAATTCAATTGTTGTCTGGACCTTCCTCTCATCTGAAAGTCTGAATGGGATTGGAGGATTTGTGTTCAAGATGGCTGATCCATGAGACTGATGGCTTGTGGTGTAAATTCTTACCACATGGATCTCTCCGTATGAATTCTCATGATATATAGCTGATTTCCCTTGGAGAAATCTCCAATAAAGAGACTGTGTGCTCAAGTGGGAGGATCTTTTATAACCTCATTTCAGACGTAATATACCCTCAATTCCTCTGCATTCTATTGGTCACACAGATCAACCTCAATATAATGTAGTAATACAAGGTGTGAATACCACCATATGGAGATCAATCAGGGGCTGTCTTGGAGGTTGGTTATCACATACTTTCCCCTTTACTTCATCTGCCCATGTCCTACCAATTGTGGCTGTAAAATAACTCACAAATCTGTACCCTTTGGCTCTAAATTCCCACTGCTACTTCCTTTCAGATCTTACTTTGCTTCCCAAATTGTTGCTCTGGCAATTGGGTCCTGTACTTAGGTCTCTCACTTCTCCAATCAGTTCTCCTTTATTTTCAATCGTGAACTTTCAAAACAATACTTTTAGTCATTCAAATCTCCTGTTAAAGCCACTTAAGAGCACCCCAGTAACTAAGAAAGAATGTTCAAATTGCTTTGTAAGGCATAAAAAGGTTCTCAAAGCTCTGGATTCTGCTTAAGTTCCTGCCTCATTCCCTGTCATAGGTGATTTCAACCCAACCTCCCCACAACATAACCTCAGAATAAAATTACTTGCAGTTCTCAGAGCACAAAATGCTATACAATTGTTCTGAATCATTACACGTGTTGTCCTTCTCATTATAATGTCCTTTCCAAAAATAAATTTTTTTATTGACCCTTCTTATCATTCTTCATTCATTTGAAGCATCTGCTAAGCCAGAGACAATTTATTCAGCCTCTTTTCTAAGCTATGACTGTTGCTGAACTGATCGTATTGTATCGAGGATCTTCCTAAACTATGTGGCACATCTTTGGTGTGCCAAGAATGGGTTTATAGCTCTCAAGTCTCAGGTATCGATCTCCTCAGGTCCCAGGCCACTTGACCCTGGGTGGCCAGCAACCTGTCTATCCTAAGTGTTTTTGCAAAACTAGAATCATTGGTTCTCACTGAAAAGGATAAAAAATGATACAGGAATATTCTTAACTTAATATTTGGAGCTGAATATACTGTACTTAATGACTTGTAAAATTAAATAATTCTGATGGATGCTCAAACAAAATTCCAGTAATAGTCTTTATAAACTATTTGATTTATTTATTTCCCTCTAAAACCACTTGTTTTAAAATGTTATAATTATTGAAAATAAAATCTTAAATGTAATAAATCTATTATTCCGAAAATTAATTTATTATTATTATTTATTGTTTATTTATATTTGAAAGGGAGGGAGAGGGAAGCAAGGGGCAGAGAGAGAGGGAGACAGAGGATCCGAAGCTGGCTCCGACAGCATAGGACCCAGACTCACAAGCCATGAGATCATGACCTGAGCCAAAGTTGGATGCTTAATTGACTGAAACATCCAGGCGCCCCTAAATTAATCTATTATTAAAACACTAAACATAAAAGTGGAGCCTAGAAACAAAACATAGAAATATGACAACCATAATGTGCTACTCAGAAAATTTTAACTTTTGTGGTTGTTGTTTTAAACTTTTCACCATTTCTTCTAGTTTTTAAAAAAAAAAACTGCAACTATATTTTAACATTGTCTTTAAAAAAACTTCACCTTTCTTTCCTTTGACAATCAATGAATCTCATATTTTTCAAAGCATGGTAGATTCTACTATATTTAAATTATATTTACATGTAGATAAATTGCTCTTGATGTTTTCATTGTAGTCAGAAATACCGTTCCATCATTTTCCTGTTATGGTAATCAAGAATGTGTATTATCATATGATACATTACGTTTTCAGTAATGAAGCTGTGAGAGGAAACATATTGCATACTGCTCATAGTCTGTCTTTTTCACTAATTATTCAGAGGGTATTTTCTTTATTGAGCATCAAACTTAATTACTTAATTATATGATAGACCAGAATGGCTTTGAAGAAGCTATTCCATTCTATGAAGTGCATAATATGTTATGGAAAAAAAATGCCCTAATTACATAATTAACTGATAAAATGGATTGACTCCAAAGGACATACATAATACAGATGTTTAAAAAATGTAATCACAGAACTGCACTATAATCCATATTGGGCAAGCACATAATCAAGATTCTGTTTTATTTGTAAATTTACTTGGAAAGAACTGGAAACTAGGACATATAAAGCTAACAACATTTTTTAAAGGGCACATATACAAGGTCTTGGAATAATTAGAATTATGAGACAAGGATCAACATGAATGATGTTCTCCAATGAAGTCACACTTAGAATGGAATATGTACCCCTTGGAAAAAGTTGTAATTAAAAGAAGCAAATATTTCCTGAAGTGCCACTGAGAATATGGCACTGTAGTCCCTTTTAGAGAATTGTAAGGCTTTGGTTGCCTGGAATTCCTACTCCCACAAATGGTTGGTTGAATTAACATAGGTCAGGGCCCTCAGGGTGACTGCTTATGAAGTCATATCATCTCTCCAGATCTCAGTTTCTTCATCTGAAAAATGAGATTTTCAGTCTGGAATGCCTCTGGGATTTTTTTATGTGTCTGCCTTTTTATTTTTTCCTACACTGAAAAAGAAGAACCAATTGTGACAAAAACAATAAGCAACTGAACTAGTACCTGAAAGGCAGCTAGAAGACATTCTTCAGGAGATACATGTATATAGTCCTTCTATTTACCAATCAAGTGTTCAAATCTATGATGAAGCATTTCTGCACATGGGATAAAAAAACAGGAAGTAACATAGTATTCGGAATAGAATGTAAAAGAATGGCGGCAAGTTTAGGGGGAAAAAAGAAAATAAAGCAAAGGTAAAATGCCAATACTTATATTTTATAAATTTATACAAGGTCTTTATAGGCCAATTTCTTTTCCTGTGTATCACCCATAAATAATATTCTATTTATTATTATTATTGTAATTCCTGATATTGAAAATTCCACAGACCACATACATAGTTCAATAGCTGTACTATTTAAATGTACTTGTATCTTCAGGGGCTTCTAAAAATGGCTGAAAAAGTAGACACTTAGGGACTCGCAGCAGGATATATCATGGAAGTATGCTTGATTAGGCAATCTTTTCAGTGCCCTTCAAATTACACCACATTGGTAGATAACAGTGCTCCCTGAGATATTTCTATTTCTAGAAACTCCTAAGACCAACAAGGCTGATAGAGGATAAAAGAGTGATGTTCCGATCATCTACCCTGACCGAACATGGTCTATGTAGATAAAATGATATGAAGAGTGGACTCTAGTTCTCCATTGCTTAAGACAGGTAAGATGGGGAAATAGTCAACTAAAAAGAAAATAAAAGCTGTTTAGGGAGGACCTGCATAGCCCTGATGGACTGTATTGAACTTGTTTGCTTGTGAGCAACAGATTTTGAAGACTACACTAATGAATGTAATCAAAATGTAGTATCAAAATACAAATCACATCCGAGAACACAAAGTCACAATTCCCCGAGAACACAATCCCACAATCCCAGCGAATAGGAGCCACTGCATCATGGACATTTGACCTTGAAGGTAATTCAGGGTCCCAAGAAACTGTAGAGATAGAGTCTGTCTTCCTTCTTGGTATGCAGCTTAGTTCATTTTTCCCTTATGCAAGTCTCAAAAAACAAACAAAACGTGTCTCCTTTTTATGTCATTTTTTTCTGATCATTGGATTGCCTCAATATTTCCCATATTAAATTCCTAAAAGAAACTTACCACTCTAAGAAATTGTCAACATTCTGCTTCAGCCAGTCTCTTAGCTAACCTAACCTCCAATGTCTCCCCTTGCCTGCACATTCATTTCTTCAGTCATCAGATATCAAGGTCTTACATAAATAGATTTTCTAATGCTAGGAAAAAAGCAGTAGATTCAAAAGGAAGATCCCTGCTGTCATTGAGTTTAATCATTAGAAGTGGGAGGCTAACCATTAACAGAATGAACAGTTTAAAAAATAACAATTATTGATTAACAAGTGTGACAAGTGCTAGGATACATTAGAGGGATTATGAAACTACTTAGAAAACATTTTTAGTGTTTATTTATTTTAGAGAGAGAGAGAGAGAGAGAGAGAGAGATGGCATGTGCGAGGGAGGGGCAGAGAGAGAGCGAGACAGAATCTGAAGCAGGCTCAAGGCTCTGTATTGTCCAGGACAGAGTCCCACATGGGTCTTGAACCCACAAACTGTGAAATCATGACCTGAGCTGAAGTTGGATGCTTGACTGACTGAGCCACCCAGGTGCTCCTAAAGTACTTTAGTTGGCAATAGGAGAAGGCCATGGGAGTTGAAACACAATGAGGAAGCAGGAACACGGCAGGAGGAAAGGTCCTAGAGAGAGGCAGTGTCCAGATCGTGAAATTTTCCATAAGTACCATAGGAAATATTTCCCCCCTCTAATGCGTTCTAATCTCTGTTCTAATCCTTTTCATTTTTAGCCTTGACTTGATTTATGCCTTCAAAACTATTTGTTAAATGACTATCAGACACTGTTTTAGGCTCTGTGGATACAGTCTTGACAAAAACCGATAAAAGATCCCTGTCTTCATGGAGTTTGCATTCTTGTAGTAAAAAAGAGACAATAACCAATAAATAAGCGATGTAAATAATTACTTATCCTATTTTTGTTTAGATTCTAGCTCTTAGGCTATTAATCTTTTAACCTCTGTAGACTGTAAACTCCTTAAGGGCATGGATGACCTCCTGGTTATGAATTTATCCATAGTCAGCTACCCATGGATGGACAGAATACTGGGAGAAACACCATATTTGAATACCTAATGTGTTTCATTTGGTCATAACTCTGCTCTAAAAAGCTATTGGGCCTAGAACCAGTCACTTCATATCTCTGGACTTAGTTTTGTTAGCTACATGGCAGGGATAATGATCTATTAGTATCCAATATGCTATAAAATATAGTTATAATATTTTTGTGAAAATCAACTGTTCCTCAATGTTCCTTCTAAACTGCAAAAAAGATACATATTTCATTACAATAATTGTTTATTGAAATGCATTGATAATGTTGCATTTACTACAGTAACATCAGTTTTTCAGAACCATTTTGAATATGATGTTAGTTTCATATTGCTGTGTATCAAATGAAAGAGCAATCTAATTGTCCTCAAGACTTTCTATTCCACATAACCCTAGTGAAATCTGCTGCTATCATGTTTCATAAGATCAGACAAAATAAAATGTTAAGCACAGAAGTTTCAAGAGTAGAAAATTACTTTTTATGCCTTTTGGGAGGATGTCTAAATGAGAAAATGTACTTCCATTTAAGAATGGATGGATTTTTTTCTGTAAGATGATGATAACTCCAAACTGAGTGAAGTTAGGGTCAGAGATTTTTAGAAATTGAATACTGCCGGCTGATAGTGAATCATCGGAATGAAGGACACAGACATTCCCCGTTGGTGGTGCTCTATTGTGGAAGAGATATTAGAAATTATATCTATGTTCCTTAGAAGCAATATTATAGTACTTGTTAATAATGTTGGGCAAAAGAATGAAGTGATACCATACATGTGAATGCTGGTTAATATTTAAATAAACATTTTTCAGAAGCAAAAACTTGAAAAATATGACATACTTTTAACAAGGTAACAGAACATACAGTGTAACAACTAAGGAAATTGATACTTTTAAAATAAAAATTATCAGGAAAAGCACAAAACATTTTAAGTAAAAAAAACACAAAAAACCAAAAACCAGTTGTGGTATAAATGATTGTGATGATTATATTTAATTACTAAAAGGGGTGAGAGTTTTTTGGTCCATTTTGTAATAGTTACATGGGGACATTCTGGCCTTCCTTTCATAGAAAAAAGTTCCTTAGTATGATTGCCGAGAATGTTAGTATCAGCCACCAAATACTAACAGGAAAAACTCACAAATAAACTACATATCAGGTGGCTTAGTGGAAGAGAAATGGTATTTCTAAGCTTTGTTTAAATTCCATTAATAATATTTTTGGAGTACTTAGGTGCATGCGATTCCTTAAAATACTGCAAGTGGAACATAATGTTTTAGAAGTTAGTATTCGGAGGGACGCCTGTGTGGCTGTCGGTTAAGCATCCGACTTCAGCTCCTGTCATGATCTCAAGGTTTGTGGGTTTGAGCACCGCATCTGGCTCCGTGCTGACAGCTCAGAGCCTGGAGTCTACTTCAGGTTTTGTGTCTCCCCCTCTCTCTGCCCCTCCACAACTTGTGCTCTATCTCTCTCTGTTCCTCAGAAATAAATAAATGTACAAAAAATTTTAAAAAGAAGTTAGTATTCAGAAAAAAAATGATCATATCGTGTCATTTTACCTCTTGCCTGACATTGGAGGAAAGAATAATAAAGTAATTCATAAGTGTGGTTAGTATCCTCTTTATTCTTTCATTCGTTCATTCATTCATTCACTCATTCATTCATTCATTCATTTTTTTCATTCATTCATTCATTCGCTTATCTCTACAATGAAACAGAACCCTGGTGTGTGATATATTTTTTTGTTAGAAGTAGACATCTATCTATATAATACATTTTGCTTTTTTCCAGAAGTGCACCTTTTATCTCCATTATCTTGTAGTTGTCAAATTCCAAATGCATTTTAGATTCATACCACACCCATCTTTTTAATGCTCACTCTGGTTCTATAGTGGTAATTACTTTGCTATTTTTTAAACTCTGATTTCCTTGAAGACATTATATTTACTACCCATCTCTCTCTCTTACTATATATACAGTAAAAGTTAAATTCTTCCTTGAAGACATGTTTTAAATAGCTGTCCAAAAATAAAATTTCTTTCTAGACATGCTAGTTTTGGGAGTTTTGAGAGAAGTTTAAATCCCTGCAGCCAGAATGGCAAAATAGTCTGTTCCCATTTATGTAAATATTTAATTTATTCTAACAACTATATAGATATTGTATACATAATTAATATTTTGTTACGTGTATTCATATTATAGTAAAGCATCTTACAATATGTATAATTGATTGCAATGGAATGTCTTGCTCATTTTCTGAGAAAAGAAAAAGTAATGTCCAATATCAAAGAGCTAATAAGAAAGAAGCAGTGGCATAATCAGCATCTTGAACATATAACTTTGGTTTTAATGGATTTATTTAATAATCTTTCATTGGACACACACTTTGTTAGCCCATGGTAGATGGGCTGGAAATGAATATGAAACACAAGATGTTGTAATATAGTGATTGGAAGCTTTGAATTTAGACTACAATTTTAATTAAAATTCAAAATATATAGTATCTGGGTCACCATGGACAAATTACTTACATTGAGATAATTATATCTCATTCATCAGTTGTTATGATGATTAAAGCAGATATTTAGAAAGAACTCAGTACAGTACTCAGCATATAAGCCCTTGATAAACAGTACTACTTTTGCCATTCTTATTTAGAGTTGGAATTTCCTTTCTAGAACCTTAGAGCTTGGTCAATCAACCATCCCTACACTGTGTAATAGGAACTTAAAGAGAAGTGAACCTAGGATCCAAGAAAGCCTATTGGAGAGGAATGTAGTTCATCACACCATGGTCTCAGGGCTGTGACTATGGGTACTATAATAAAGACTAAGCAAGCCCACAGTCTTTCAATATCATGATCATAATAGCGACAGGATGATTTGCCCTCAGCTTACCTACTATTTTTTTTTTACCGCACAGACTTACTTCGAAGCAGTCATTGTTAGTATGTACCCAAGAACAGAGAATGTGATTTGACAGTTCACAGAGGAAATATGAGTGATTCTTAATATGTGAAAATATATTAAAAAAGACTTTTAACTTGAGTCACAATGAAAGAAATACAAACTTAATAAAAATTAAAATGCACTGAATATTTTTGGAAACTATATGAGAGATTACTTAAAATAGAATTAGTTAAGTGTTTAGAGTATTATGGGTTTTTTTGTTTGTTTGTTTTTTTAATGTTTTATTTATTTCTAGGAGAGAGAGAGACAGCGTGAGCAGGGGAGGGTCAGAGAGAGAGGGAGTCACAGACTGAAACAGGCTCCAGGCTCTGAGCTGGCAGCCAGCACAGAGCCTGACGCGGGGCTCGAACCCACGAACCGTGAGATCATGACCTAAGTGAAAGTCGAAAGTCGGACGCTTAACCGACTATGCCACCCAGGCGCCCCTAGAGTATTATGGTTTTAAAGACATTTCTGTTTCTCAGCAGAAATTTTACCATACAAATTAGGGAAATGCATTTGAAATCTTCATTATTTGCCAAAATCACTCAGTAGAGTGGGGACTAGAACGCAGATCATCTTATTTCACTGCTAGCTCATGATCCTGAGCAATCCACCACACTAGCAGTTTGGTTTGTTGCTTCATCCAGCCTTTTATGTAGATCCTAGATCCCTTGATCTCACAATGTATAAACAGGTGAAATCTTTCTTTTTCATCAGTCATGGACAAGACTTTATTATGAGTTACTTATAAAGTAAGGCTTGCTATTTTCAAATTGATTTTGACACACAAGTTAAGAAATAAGAGAGAGAGCTCCATAATAGGAATAGTGGCAATGGCTTTCTCAGGTTGGCAGTCACCCCTGACCTCCTACTGCTGACAGGAGAGCACTTTCAGAAAGATGGGACCCCAGGGACACTCAGCAAAGTAGTAATAAAGAATGCATTATGGACATCTTCCACTTTGTGAAGAGGATGAAATGCTGAAGAGCTCAAGGGAAAAAAAAGAGTATGCAGAGAAATGGAATTAAAATGACTGACATTATCTAGCCAACTGAGGAAAATTACAGGTTAGTCAAATAGATAACGATTTACTGCCCAAGTCTCTGAATCTTAGTGATTGAGAATCAGAAAATGCCTTCTGTGGCTGCCTACGGTCGGCCTCAACCATACATCTTTTTGAAACAGGGAATCATCTAGCCTGTGGGTTCAACCCTCGTGAACGTTTTTATCCAACTAAGAATACAGTTTAAGATGAGTATCAAATACTACCACAAAAGTAGGATTGGCAAAAAAATAAAAATAAAAACAGGCCATTCGATAACATTTGGATTTCAGATAAACAATAAATGTTTTTACTATAAATGTAACCCACATATTGCACAAAATATACTTATACTGGGGGTGCCTGGCTGGCTCAGTCAGTAGAGCATGGAACTCTTTATCCTGGAGTTGTGAGTTTGAGTCCCATGTTGGATGTAGAAATTACTTTAAAATTTTGAAAAATTGAAGAATATATATGTATAATATTCATGGGACATAGTGATACTAAAACAACATCTATTATTTACTGAGATTACATTTAACCCTGTGTCTTGTATTTTTTATTTTAAAGCTAGCAACCCAACTCAGGAGACAATTTGTCTTTAGATGTATTCCTGTTTAAAGTGTATGGAGAAGTAAGAAGCATTTTAGCATCTACGTGGTGATGATAGTAACATGGATGGGTGCCAGGCGAACTGGTAACAACTATGTGATTCTATGCTCTTTTAAAATACCACCTGGAAGAGCCACACTCTTTTCCCTCAATAGCTGCCTTATTTAATTACCAGACTCCTGGGTTTTGTAGGATAATAATTATTTTCATTCATTGAAATTGAAGGTAATAATTATGACAGTTTTGAACATCAACTTTATACCAAGTAATGTGTTAGGTGCTTTAAAGCATTCACTGTTTTATGTATTTGGCCCCTACCTGTATAAGATAGGTCCTTCGACCATCATTTATAGACAAACGGACTCAGAAATTTCTTGTAATGTGTCAAAAGTAACACAGCTAATAAAGTTTAGCTTTATTAAAAGTTATCTGTTGCTGTCAATGATAATGTTAACATTGACTGAGTACTAAGTTTCAAAAAAATTTTAGTAGGCCCCGAGATGAACTATTTTACATTCGTTATCTCAATTCATTTTCACAGGTGGCCTTTAAGTTGACCACTGGTATTGTTGTACCAATTTTATAGATGAGGAATCAGAGTGTTTTGAGTGATTAGGTATTTCATTTTTCCCGTGGTCAGACAACAAGTTAATCTTGGAATTAATATTAGGTACCTGGTCTGCTTTAATCTAAATCCCAATCACAAATGCATGGGCTTAAGTAATTTCTAAAACACTCAGGGTACTGTTTAAAAATACAATACTGTTTAAAAATACAAATTCCTACTGAATTAGAATCTCTGAGGTTGTGACCTGGATGCTTCCATATTAAATGTGCATATCATTTTCCAGTTGACTCTGATACTGGGAAATCATGAACATGTAAAATGGTATCTTTCAGACTTAGTCATAGTTCTACCTCTGACTCTGTTAGGTAACTTGAATGAAACTCACTGGACTTTGGGCAGTACCATGGGTAATGCTGTGGTTTAAAAAACAACAACAAAAAACAACTAAATAATAACCATCTCAGCTGTTTTGCATTACTTTGTCACCACAGACTCACAGATGAACTTCTCCAATTTGTGCTCAATAGCATTCACTTTACAGAACAAGATGCTTATAACAACTGCATTTATCCCCAAATTACTAATTTCTGTGATTTCCAATGACATTCTGCCCAAATAAGAATAAAATAATATTTCAAGACCTATATATTATTATCTGGATTATCATCACTTATGTGACACGCTTTGAAACAAATACAAGTCACACAGAATTAGGCAGACACAGGTAAACAGAGAAAACCCAGAGAGAGAGCAAATTGAAATGCCCAAGTGTTTTGTGTTGGTAGGAGAGAGGAATATGGAATTCAGGATTTCTGAATAAAGCTAGAAGAATTTAACAGCCCACTTAATCCAAGGAGCACTGTAAAAACCTCTAAGCCATATCCTGTGAAGACGCACACATGGTGATTTGCAGAAAGCATTTGTAGAATCCTTGACAATTCTAGGTGATAAGTATCTCCAGAATTTCATGAATTTCTAAAATGGAAAACAAGAACACTGATATTGGAAGTAATAGTAAAACTGTTCGTTCATTTTGAAGATTGTACTCTAGACAATTTAAAAAAGAAACTGAGAAGTCTTTGCACTGGTTCTTTGATTCTGATGCAAGGATGTGTGTCATTAGACTTGCGATAAGGAATACAGTCAAGACCAGATTAACTGCCTTAATATGGCTTATATTAAAAATGATGGAGAAGAAATCACTATGTCAATTATCTTCATTTTATGTTTTTATGCTCCACCCTTCTAACATCCCCTGGACCTAGCCAACTCTGTATCCATGATCCTGTATTTCCAGCTAGAGTCGATTTGATCTCCAATTCATTTTATGGCCAGAAATGTGTTCTTTCCCCAGATTTTGAACGAAGAGGTCCATAAACAGGTGTTCAGTCAAAAGCAAGATAGAGAAATAAAAGACACATTACGTGTAACTGATTGATACTAATTGCCCAGGATTAGCACCCAGGCACATAGACTCTTGCTGCCCTGCTCTACCCAGAAATGTCTGCATTTGTTCCCTTTGTAAAATTTCCTGAATTTCCATGACGTCTCTCTTCACCCTTAGAACAATCCCATCTCCTTTGATTTAGTTAGTTGGAGTAGATTTCTCTTTCTGAAAATGTAATATACTATAATTCAAAAAATAAGCTACAAGTGCTTCCCTCCTTTTCTCGCTCTCTCACACAACATCTGTGAATTAGAAAACAAATAGGGAATGAAGTCACCCTTAAGAGTCAAGTTGAGATGAGTATTAAATGTTATGTATGATTTCTAAGAGAAAAGGATCAGAAAGTATCACTGTCTTCCCACAGGTCTCTTTCTTTTTAATCGTACTAAGAAAAGCTTCCATGCTAAAATCTACGCTATATCCAGCAAGGGGGTTGAAATCTTTTTGAATGTTTTCTGATTTCCCTGCACAGCCTTTCATCATGACTGTTACGAGAACTTTAAACATTTTGTATATAAGATTATAATTACCCTAACTCTTAAGAAAAGCTTGCTTTCCTTTGTATTTTTTTTTTCTTTTTCTAGTCCTACCTGCTGTCAGGATGGAATTTGGAATACCCAATTAAATAAAATTTAAAGTATATCAAGCAATTGTGAGCAAACACATGAACCATTGTAGCTCAAATTGCACCTTGCTATCAAGACAAAAATAAAACTGCTTGCTTGTGGTTGTTGCCAATTCAGGAAATGGCATTTATAGAAACTTCGAAGAAACAGCTGTGATTTACCAAAAATGACTCATTTGTTAATGTTGTAATAAATTACAATTCACTGACTTCATTGAACCCGACTCTTGCAATATAAAATGAGATGGTATTTTGGGTTTCAAAATATAAAGTCAAGTCTGAAGTCAGCTGAAATTTATGGCTGTCCCTGTGCATGAATAAACAGTTCAATTAAATCCATGGTATTAGAAGTTGAACTTCATATTTTTGTTAGTGGAGAATTCTGGGTAAATATACATTTTTTTCATATACATAATTATTGTTCATCATTTGTGTGCAGATAAAAATATTCATGTACTCAATTTTCCCATTTTCTTTAAAACACAAAAATATAGCTGTCTGTAAAATTAAATGGTATTGAATTCCTGACGAAGTTACCTTTAATATATCCATAGATTGGTAAATTATCCTAATCAATATTATACCAATAAGTAAATTAAAAAACAACAACAACAACAAAGGAAGAAAGTTGACAAAACCCATTAGAAATTAGTGGGGAGGTTTCAAAAATATCAAGTTATGATTATGGTAAGGTGCAGTTCATGCAAATTTTATCATTACGTGTGGTAATAAGTATTGAGAATAAGTATTAAGAAAATCTAGTTTATGTTATTTACATGGTATCTAAGGAAGTATGGGATTTAGCCATTTTTAATATGACCATAGGTCCTAGTTTGCCTGCCAGAATCCTTCTCTGAGCCAGTTGTCTCATTGTAATTATTAATAGTGCTATCTTTTACTCTCAAATTCTTCTGATTCAGATAATTAATCATATTGGACTTGGTACTTAGGATTTAGGAGAAGCCACATTAGCTTCAAAATCAGTACAATTACCCATTCCATTCCAATCCCACCTGGTGGAACTGCTGAAGATAAACTGGTGTAAAACACATGAGCCATTGCTTCCAGGTGTTGTTTTCCAACCATTTTGTGCTAAATGGTGCACAGTGAGCTGGCCTGGGGTTCAGTGGAGGCCTGGAAGGGATCCACAGAGCGATCACCACACAGCTAGTCCACATGGCTTTTCCTCCCTAATCCTTCTTCTCACCAGCAAGTTTCAAAGAGAACTTTGGGGACTTGACTTGTTTGTATTTACTGACCACTCTTAAAATGAATTATTGTTTAGAAAACATTACTCTTGTTAGTTTTTTATTCTTTGGAGAGTTGCAGAATGCTTTTAAGCTACTTTTAAAAGAATAAAGCAGAATGAAGGTCAATGGTTATAAATTCCACTGGACAGACAATGTACTGAAAAGGTAAAGAAAGAAAGGTTCAGCAGTGAAATGAAAATGTATATTTAAACTGCAGGTAACTTCTGGATACAATCTGTAGGATCTCTCTCTCTCTTTCTCTCTCTCTCTCTCTCTCTTTCTCTCCCCTCCCCCCATATACTTTCTCTCTCCTTTCCTTGGTAGGGTTTTTGAGGACAAACTGTTTAGGTCACAGACCATATTCTATATGGTCACAGGCAATTAACTTATGGTTTTTACTCCACAGAACAATAAAGCTTTAAGTGGACATGTTCATTTAATTCACTAGTTCAATAAGACAAATGCAGTAGGAAAGGATCCCAGCAACTAAAAACAATACTTTTATTTTTAGTCCCCTGATGTAGTCTATAGGAGTACAGTGCATTTGTCCTCAAAGTTTCCCATGATGATTCCTTAGAATTATTGATGCAAAATTAATTTTGCAGCTGCCAGTCAGGCTCAGCTGAGTGAACTAATTACATCACTTTCTCATTATAAAACTATAAACAAGTAGTTTGGTCAGTGAGAGCCCAAAATTTTCACATTAAAAATGGTGATTTAGGGCACCTGTGTGGCTCAGGTGGTTAAGTGTCCGACTTCGGCTCAGGTCATGATCGCACTGTTCATGAGTTCAAGCCCCACGTCCGGCTCTAGGCTGACAGCTCAGAGCCTGAAGCCTGCTTCGGATTCTGTGTCTCCCTCTCTCTGCCCCTCCCCCACTTGCACTCTGTCTCGCTCTCAAAAATAAATAAACATTAAAAAATTTTTAGTATAAATAAATAAGGTGATTTGTTTATTCATTTGTTATTAAACATTGGCTTCTGCTATGTGCCATGTACCATAGATCTGAATATAAATTGATGAACAAATGGACATGATTTATGCCCTCATGAATCTTATAATATAGTGGATATTCACTCATTCTGTCATCAAGAAAAGAACAGTATCTATTCATGAGTTTATTGTAAGAATTAAGTAAGAATCATTTTTGTAAAGCCTTTAGCCTAGTGACTGGAATAATGTAAAAAGTTATTGCTTGTCATACTGCTAAAGAAATAAGTGGGGCATTGAGTCAAAAACTGTTGTAGCAGAAACAGAAATGCAACATATGCACTTCCTAGCCATTGTCAGTCACATACTCTAATGCAGTGCTGACTTCCCTGAATTTTTAGGGTAGTGACTTCCTGAATTACAATCATCCATGAATTAAGGCAGAATTTCATGAAAGATAATCATCTGCTATCCATGGCTGGCGTTTTGTTTTTGGCTATCTGGTTTCTATTTTTCTTCTTATCATTATGACACAAAGAGCCTTTTGGATTACTTGTTCTTAAATGTAGAAAATTAATACATATGACCTGCAGGTAAGCATGCTATCTCAAAAAAAAAAAAACCCAAAAACAAAACACAATGTTTAGCAAAAACATAATAACATACACTTCAACAGGTCCCTTTATCATCCCCATTTAATGATCCCTCTAATTGTATGACCCACTGAGAGTATGTCTAAGCTATGAGCACAAATAAATGGCATATGATAAACATATGATAAACATAGATATCCCTAAAAACTTCTGTAAACACATATTTTAAATACAATTTTTATTAATTTTTTAATTGATGAGCATTTAAAATTGAAATCATTTAAGTGATGATTTTAAAATTCAATGAGATGGCACTCTTAGAGAATGATCTACTCTTCTGATGATGTATTTATGAAAAACTATGACTAAGCTCTCATTCAACACTTTGAAATTTTGATATCAAAATGTGTAGTTTATTGTCTTATATGGCAGTTAATATGAAAGTTCTATTCGCCACCCATTGTATCTTCACTCTGAGACAGTAAAAGATGATTAGTTCGTACAAAAAAACTTCAGAGGAAGAAAAAAATCAAGTCTCTTGATGATATCACACTGAATAAAAAAAATAAAATCCCACTTCTAGAAAAATAAAATTTTTAAGCATTTATTTATTTTGAGAGAGAGAGACAGTGCGTTGTGCAGGGGAGGGACAGAATGATTCGGAGACACAGAATCTGAAGCAGGCTCCAGGCTCTGAGCTGTTAGCACAGAGCCTGATGAAGGGTTTCAACCTGTGAGCGAGATCATGAGGTGAGCTGAAATTGGACACTTAACTAACTGAGCTACCCAGGTGCTCCAGGAAAATAATTTTAAAACAATATTTTGTAATGCTGTAAAATATGTAATTTGACAACAGAAATCATCTCTAGAAGAAAAGAGAAAAACTAGTGGCAAGTAACTAAGCAACCTAGTATTCAGAATTCTATGCTGGATATGAATGAGAAAACCTATTCTCTGATTCATTGTGACTCTTGCTTGAATCTCCCTTTTATCATTAACAATCAGGTTGGACTGTGATTCTCTGAGTGGGTAGTATATACAGCTCCCTCTGTGTTGGGAAATAATTCTCTATGGGTCTGGTGTTTATTATGCACATCTGAGCAGAGAGCATTAACAGCTGTGTTCAGATATGTTTACCTAACAGCCATGGAAACATAAAGATAGTACCTCGTGGAGATGTTCCAAACTGTCTCTCTTGGACACATTCTAAGGTAATTAAGCTAAAGGCATCTCCTGCCCCTTTCCAGAAATATTCTAGCATAAGATCATATATCCTTCTCAAGAAAAAAAGACAGGAACGGAAGGGAGGGAAATGAAGGGTGGAGGAGAGAGGAAAGGAGGGGGAAGGAGGGGTAGCAATGAGAGGGGAGGGGAAGGAAAAGGAGAGGAAGGGAAGGGAGGGAAGCAGAGGGCAGAGTGGGGGGAGGAAAGGAGAGTTTACCAGAAGCACCTATATAAGAGCTGGATCTCAAAATCTCTTGGATGCCAGAAACCACAATGGATGCACTGCATGCACATCTACCTGGGCCTGCCTGCATATCAGCCCCATGGAAACTGATGGAAACATAAAGTTCAAGCTGTCTGCTATGCCACGAGTAATAAACTGTCTAAACCATTTGAGCTAATTGTCTCCTTACTGGATGAATCTATGGAAATGGGGTAAATCAGTGTAGCAGCTGTGCTAGTTACTGCTGTTTAGGAACTGCTTAATCACTTGACACTCTAAAAGTCCATTAAAATCACATGAGGTAATTTTACAAAATACGCATATTCCTCTGGATTTTTAGATCTCCCATATCTTTTTGAAGCCTGGCCTTAAGAAGTCATTGTTTTTAATGAAACATATCTTGTAACATAAGCTATGTTAAAGAAGGAAGGAAGGAAGGAAAGAAGGGAGGGAGGAAGGAAGGGTGAAAAAAAATAAAGGAACAGGGTAGCTAATGGAATTCATTTATTAATAAAGGTAGACACTGGGGGCACCTGGGTGAAAGGGATGGTTGAGTGTCTGACACTTGATTTTGGCTCAGGTCCTGACCTCATGGTTCATGGGTTTGGCCCCTTGATGGGCTCTGTGCTGGCAGTGAGAGCTGCTTAGGATTCTCTTTCCCTCCACCTACCCCCGCCCCGCCTAGCTTGTATTCCCATGCTTCACCCCCCCCCCTCGATCTTTCAAAACGAATAAATAAACTTAAAAATATTTTTTGATAAATAAGATATACACAAAAGATGCAAAATTGAAGCTTCTGTCCTTAATTGCCATACTACCCTATTAGAAAAGGGAAATGAGTTTCCACGTGAGAGTGAAATCTTATGGTATTTTTCTTTTGCAATCTGACTCATGTCACTTAGCATAATACCATCTAGGTCTATCCATGTAGTCACAAATGGTAAGACCTTATCCCCTTTATGGCTCAGTAAAATTCCATTGTATAGATATCCCACAGCTTCTTTATCCAGTCATCTATCAGTGGGCACTGAGATAGCTTCCATATCTTGGCTCTGTAAACAACGCTGCAATAAACATAGGGATACATATATTATTTTGAATTTATGTTTTCATTTTCATTGGATCAATACTTAGTAGAACTATCGGATCATGTGGCATTTCTATTTTTAATGTTTTTGAGGAAATTCCATACTGTTTTCCACAGCGGCCATTCCAATTTACATTCCCATCAACAATGAAATAGGACTCCTTTTTGTCCACATCCTTATCAATACTTGTTATTTCTTGTCTTTTTAAAAAAATTTTAGTCATTCTGACAAGTGTAACATGATATCTCATTGTGGTTTTGATTTGCATTTCCCTGATGATTGGTGATGTTTTCCTGTGTCTATTGGCCATCTGTATGTCTTCTTTGGAAGAATGTCTACTTAGGTCCTCTGCACATTTTTTAAAAATTAGATTGTTTGGGGGGGTGGTATTGAATTGTAGATGTTCCTTATATACTTTGTATATTATTCCCTTATGAGATTTATTATTTGCAAATATATACTCGTATTTAGTAGGTTGTCTTTTGTTTTATCGATGGTTTTCTTTATTGTGCAAAAGTTTGTTTTTTTTTTTGATGTAGTACCAATAGCTTACTTTGCTTTTGTTTCCCTTGCCTGAGAAGACATACCTAGAGAAATGTTGCTATCACCTATGTCAAAGAAAGTACTGGTTATGTTCTTTTCTAGGATTGTTGTGGTTTTAGGTCTCACATTTATGTATTCACTCCATTCTGAGTTTATTTTTGTGTATGGTGTTAGAAAGTGGTCTATTTAAAATTCTTTTACATGTAGCTAACCAGTTTTTCCAGCACCCTTTGTTAAAGGAACTTTTTCCCATTGTACATTCCTTCCTCCTTTGTCATAGATTAATTGACCATATAAGTGTAGGTTTATTTCTTAGCTCTCTACTCTGTTCTAGTGATCTCTATGTATACTTTTGTAACACTACCATATAAAACAAATGAATAAACAAACAAATAAAAGAGAATCACACCTATAAATACAGAGAAAAAAGACGTAGTTACCAGAAGGAAGGGGTTTGGAAGGATAGTCAGAATAGGTGAAGAGAAGTAGGAGGTATACGATTTCAACTATAGAATTGATAAGTCATGAGAATAAAAGGTACAGTATATGGAATATAGTCAATGATATAATAGTGCTGTATGGTGACAGATGTTAGCGACACTGTGGTGAGCACAGCATAAAGTACGAATCACTTGTGGAATCACTACATCGAACACTTAAAACTAATGGGTCATTATGTATCAACTACACTCAAAAATTATTTTTAATTTAAATACAAAAATAACTTTTAAAAATTTAAAGACAAGCTTTGAAATATAAAGGGAAGTGAGTTAACAACAATCTACAGATAGAATGATAAATCTAGGAAAATATGTATTTAAATATATAGATGAATACTCACAATAGAAATATTTTAGGAGAATTCATGATATAAGACTTGTACCTACGGTGAATGAGAAATAATAGGAGTTGTTGATAAATGAATAACTAATGTGGTTAAGTTCAGTCTGTAGAGTCAGAAAAGGCTTCTGAGAGGAAGTGTCATTTTTATCTTTCTTATTGATTAAAAGGGCTTCAAAAGAAAACCAGGGGTGCTGAGAGTAAGAGCCAATAAAATTCAATGGACCAGTTTGAGCAAAGTCTAAATTGCTCTGCTCTAAGAACAGTAAGTACTTTAGTGTGAGTGGAACACTGAGCGTAAGAAGAGTAGTATTAATTTAAAGACAGTACCTAAAAATGTTAACTGTTTTAAAAAATAGGGGTAAGTTTAGGGATTAACCTACAGACTTTGTAGCTATGAAGGCTTTACTGAGGAGCTATCCATTATATGACCAGATCTAACGACATGCAATGAAAATAGAACATTCATTCAGAGTTATAATGTACACATTCACTTATAGGGTATTATATTTAAGGCAACACAATACTGTGAGGCAATACAATAACTGCTCATTTTGTAGGTATGAAAACTGATACAGAAAGAGGTTAAGTAAGGCAAAACCAGAATTTAATCCCTAGAGTATGATTATTGTTACTATGATCTATACTTTACCATTTGTATAGAGTATTCCCTGTGTGCCAGTACCATGGAGAAAATGGACCAGAAACAGACAAAAACATATAGATATGAAATGAATGAAAAGCTAAGTGGTTTAGGCTAACTTTCAGATTTTGAAGTTGACTAGTTTCTAGTCATTCACTCTAAGATTTGAAAACTAGTACTATTTTAGAGAAAAAAAGTCAAGACTCAAGGAAAATTGGATACCCTCTATGGCAGACTAATGTCAAAATATATACCCTTGCTATTATGTATTTCTGAGCCCATGAGAGGGCATAGTGATTTATCATAGCACTCTTTCTAAATCTTAAATCCTTTCCAGTGGCTTCATGTGCATTATTTAATTTAATTCTCAGAAAGGTCCAGAGAGATAGATACTATAATTTCCATCTTACAGATAAGGGAATTGAGATCAGAAAATAATTTGCCAAGGTAATCTAAATAGAAAATGTAAAAGCTGACTTTGCACCTATATAGTCCACCACCAAAGTAGGCACACTTTGCTGTAAAATATTATTTGGTACTAAAATACTAAAAGAGGATCAAAGATATCAAATGAAAAGTAAATTAGTGGATTACCAACATTTTATATGATATATAAATATGCCAGTTGCTAACTATCTTATTAAGCCTGAGATCTTGGGTGCCTGGGTGGCTCAGTCAGTTAAGCCACTGACTCTTGGTTTCGGCTCAGGTCATCATCTCATGTTTGTTGTTTGTTGTGTTTGAGCCCCACATCAGGCTCTGCACTGAAGGCATGGGGCCTGCTTGGGATTCTCTCTCTCCCTGTTTCTGTCTGCCCCTTTCCTGCTCTCTCAAAAATAAATAAATAAACTAAAAATATGTGTATATATATATATATATATATAGCTAAAAAAAAAAAAAAAGCCTGAGATCTCAATTTAACCCACTCTCAGGGAATAAAATTTTGCAGGTTTGCAATGATAATGAAGGACATTTCTTTCAGGCACAAACCAGCAGCAACTAATGAAATTCACATAATCCTGTATGACCATAATAAAAGTTTTTTGTGCCATATTTGTGTTCCAGTTGGTCTACTCCTTGAATAATACATATGCCCTACAGTCAAAATCATAACAAAATTGCATGTTTTGATAGTTTCTTATTTTGCAAAGTCTTTAAAAAAGACAAGAAGATAAGAATAAACATATAAAGCATGTAGAGAACCTCTACATAAAAGGAAATCCATAAATCTCATTAGACTGGAAAAATACTTTCAAAGTAAACCTAACTGAATAACATATGAATATTATAACTGGCTCAAATGCAACAGCTTGTTGGCCAGCTATGGAAAATCATCAGGTTCATTTCAGTGTATAGCTTGTGTTCCTTCCCCAGAAATAAGCACGAACCAGATGGAATATAACTATCAGTTAGGCCTGCAGGGTTTATATCCTACTGAACTACTATTGAATTTTTCTATTCTTTCCTTTTGTAGATTGCCAATATTTGAAAGTTCTTTAAGTATTCCAATTTCTTAAAATAGCACACAGTATTTTAAAGTCAAAACTAAAGTAAAACTCTAAAGATCTCAACTATTCCAAGGAGTTTTCAGTTTTATTACATAAAATGGTTATGATTTGCCTATAGAAATAGAATAAGTTGCTTTCTAAATATGCTTTCAAAATATGTAGTCACGTTCTTTAGTTATGAGAATGAAGTATTATGTCCTTCAAATGTATGAACATGTTCATAAATAAAAATTTTTGTTTCATATAAGCAAAGAAATAATAAATAAAATACAGAATCAATTTCACATGTACAGTAAATGAAACAAAACAAAAAGATATATAGACTGAACATGACTTCAAAGTTAATAATTATTTCCAACTCTTAACAACTGTAGGGATGTTGGATCATCATAGGGACTTCCTGATATCAGAACCAATAAAGCTATGGAAGAACAAATCATCACAATACCAGTTAATGTCTGAAGTCCAATATATGAGAAAATATTTCAACTAGGAAAATGAAACAATAAAGTGATGGCCCCAATGGAATCCTTGCACCTGTAGGATGCCAAGCCGATGACATTTCCTCAACAGGAGGCTTAAGCATTATTGCAAACTAAGCCAAAGGAAGGGTTGCTCACTGAGACAACAGAAAAGAAAGATCAATATTTTCTCCATTGGATATTTCCTAGTAACAACAGAAAGATTCAGAGAATGCAGTACTTCCTCACCTCTAAAAAATGAAGTTAAAAGCTCATTTCAAAATCCACTTTGTTCATAATATCTCATTTATAGAACACAGCTGTGTTTTACTTTTTATGAGGGATGAATATTCCAACTCAGTAAGACAATATTGATGAGTGCTGGAAGGCAAATTGCCCCTGCTCGCAACATGTACTTTACCAAAGAGTAGGTAAATATGCCTACAGATCTGCAAATTCATGTTATTGTCATGTTATAAAAGTCATATGCTCTAAAAGGCAATCTGTGATATCTTTCATTAAAACTCTCGGGATTTATCCTGGAAATCTGTGTGATATTCAGCACATTTCTGCTTAAGAGTTTGTAAGATACCATCAGGCTTGATGACAAACTAGAAGAACTCAGAAACTCTTACTCTCATGATTATTTATTACAGTACAAGGATATAGTTTAAAATCAGCAAAGACAAAAGCATGTGGGGTGAAGTCCAGGAGAATTCAGGTGTAAATTTCCAGATGTCCTCCCCAGTGGAATTGCATGTGGATGCTTTTAATTCTCCAGGCAATGAAGTAGAATACGTGTGAGCTATTGGCAACGGGGGAAGCTCACCCAAGCCTTACGTAGGTATCTTTATCGGGTATCAGCCCACATGACTGACCTGACCTCAGTTACTCACATTCTAGCCCTCTCCTACTGTCCCAAGTTAAACCAGCCTTCTCCACAAATCACGTAGTTAGGTAAAATAATACAACACAGAGGCCCAAGGCCTCACACATATAAAAACAATCTTATCAGGCAGAATATTCCAAGGGCCTGTCCTGAAGAAAGACCTATTTGGGGCATGTATAGAACCTGAGCAACCCAGATCAGCTGAGTGAGCTCTTTCCCGGAAAATTACAATCTATTGACCTTAATTCCTTTACAGTATATAGATACAGTAATAAACATACTTATGTTATCCTCCAGAAGTTATTTTGAGAATTAATTTTGATAATACATGTGCAAACCCCAAAAATATTTTTATTTTATTATTGTTGCCACACTAATTATTAATTAGTCAATAAATACCAAAGGGTAATGTGACTTCCTTAAACCAAATACAGCAAATATTATGCCAACATTTAACAATTTACTCCATTTCTCTACATGAAAATTTTTATTTATTTGTTTAAGGTTTATTTGTTTTTGAGAGAGACACAGAACATTGGTGGGGGAGGGGCAGGGAGAGAGATGGAGACACAGAATCCAAAACAGGCTCCAGGTTCTGGGCTGTCAGCACAGAGCTTGATGCAGGGCTTGAACTCACGAACTGTGAGATCATAACCTGAGCCAAACTCAGACACTTAACCAACTGACCCACCTAGGCACCCACTATATGAAAATCCTAAAAACTTAAAAACCCACTATGTGAAAAACTTAAAAACAATGAACATTGTACTGTATGCTATCTAAATATATAAGTATCAACCTGGCATTTATTTTCCTAATATTCCCAATAAACAATATAGACGAATAATCTTACAATATGGTGCAATATATACACAGACTATATATGAAAAAATAATAGGCAAAGAGATGCAAACATGTATTTAAGTAATCTTTTTCTCAAAAGAGATAATGATTTAAACTGGCACCTATGCTTGATTTATCTCAGCATGATACGATGGGATGAGGGCATAGCTTTCTGTGTCTTGCTATCCTCTACACCTACACAGCCCCTGCCCCAAATAGTAAATCTAAGAAATGCATTTTATTATTTTATCTCCAGATGTGAACCTTTGCACTAGGTAATTTACACACATTAAGTACTGAATAAGTATTTGGACAGTGTAGAAAACAGTTTTGTTTTTAATTTAAAAAGATTTTTAATGTTTATTTATTTTTGAGGGAGGAAAGAGAGAGAGAGAGAGAGATTATAAGTTGGGGGAGGGGCAGAGAGAGAGGGAGACACAGTGAGCTCCAGGCGCAGCAGACACGGGTCTTGAACTCACAAACTGTGAGATCATGACCTGAGGTGAAGTTGGAAGCTTAACTCACTGAACCACCCGGTGTCCCTTTATGAACAGCTTTCAGTGGAATCTGACCACATTCTTACAAGGCTTTCTCCACATTTCACCAGCTCACTTGCAGTGTAACTAAGCACTAGACCCAACTTCATTGTGCAGCTGCCATTGTACCAAAAGGTAGAGTCTCATACTATATTCTCTGGTAATAAGATACATCTTCATGAATCTTAGATTTGGGATTAAATTACCTGGAGAGAGAGACACTATGAGATCTTTGTATCAATAGTGTGAAATGTGATAGAGGTCGTAGGATTCTAGACTTTTCGGCTGTATCAGTAGCATCTGGCTTCAGTAGTTGGTTGATCGTGGCAAAGGTGGAATGGCTCTGAAGCTGACAGCTCTTGTTATGCTCTCCTAACCACAAGTGCTTCCAAATAGCACCAGCAACTTTGTCAAGGTGTTTTGGGATTGTGACCAGTAGTCAACTCTGGAACTGCTCCTAGAGAATTTTTCTTCTGTTCCTCCAAAAATTCTGTGAGTGAGATCTTTTAATAAATCTCTTTCTAATTAAACTGATTAGATCATTCTGTAACACAAGGGAGAGAGGACTACTAGAATGTGCTAGAACACTCAAATAATGGTATCACTGAGATACTGTACCAAATTCCAATTCTACCACTAATTTTCATTTCTTGGGCAAGATTTTCCCTCTAAGAATCACCTTTCTCAAATCTAAGAAACAGAACCTACCATGAAGCATTTTTTTTTCTGAGGATAATGAATGTTAAGCCTGTTTACTACATCACCTAACAATAACCAAAGCTGTTGATGCTTTTGCTAAAGCCACAATACCCAATTATCTAACTCCTGAATTGTGTCTCATAGACAAGAAATAAACATTTAGGCATATAAAGGAAAAAGTTGTTCCTCAAGTATTATCTATAAGTTAGCCGATATCTAATTAGTATAACTGAAATGGTTAGAATACTAAAGGCAATATACATATTTTTCTTACTAAGATTTTATATGGTATGTCTCATTTTTTTGAAGCTGTCTTGTCACTTGTCATTTAAAAATGGTTGTAATAGATTAAGTGATTCATTTTACGAATATTCATCTCAGTAATTTTAGGATGGGGTGCATTTAACATCAGCTGAGTAGCCGAAGAAGAAATACAAAATTGAGCATTAATCCTTTAAATTATTTTGTCAATAGATTTTCTTAAATATCCCTGAATGAGGGGCTCCTGGGTGGCTTAGTCGGTTAAGCGTCCGACTTTCACTTAGGTCATGATCTCGCGGTTCGTGGGTTCGAGCCCCGCGTCGGGCTCTGTGCTGACTGCCGGCTCAGAGCCTGGAGCCTGTTTCAGTCTGTGACTCCCTCTCTCTCTGACCCTCCCCTGCTCATGCTGTCTCTCTCTCTCTCCTAGAAATAAATAAAACATTTAAAAAAAATATATCCCTGAATGTAAAAATAATTAAATATTTTCTAACTGACTTAAATTATAATTTATTAATGAAAATAGTGTATGAACACATAAGCATCAGAGGCACATGTTCATATGTGCACACACACATGATCACTTACATGAATTGAGGGGGGCAAACAGGGCTGAATTATTTATAAAACCTATTTCAGTACTAATAATCTAAAATTCCATGAAACTGTGAAAAAAACAAAATAAAATAAAACAAAAATGGGTAAAGTTAATTAGGAACAGTTTCCTGGTGAGTTCTGGGTTGGATGTAAAGGAGAGAGGCAGTAAGGCCGACCAGCTGGAAAGGAAAAGAGCTACGTATGGGGACACATCAAAATAAACATTTGCATATTAAGCCCAGCCTCAGTCTCCTGAAGTCATATTATGCAAAAGCATAACTGTACCTCTCAATAAAATATAAATATTAAATAAATTATTTTTGCTGCTCTAGTAAGTACCTTTGGCACATTCAGGAAAAGTTGCTTACTACTCATTACTTCTTTGCTTTGCTGATATTTCAGGGTGAATACAATCATTTCATGGTTCACTCCTGTTTGCTTCACCCTGGCAGCAAACATTTGTACATTAACCAATGACAACACATGCTGTCTCTATCCAACATTGTATATTTCACACTGTGAGATGCTATTGTGTTATCATTCTCTTTCATGCTACACTAATAAACGTGTGATGATGATAAGACTTTGAAGACACTTTTTTGTTTGTTCCCAGAGTCTATTTCAGACTATGGAGGTAGCATGTACAGGGGAAAGTTTTCTTATGATAAAGATTGTTAAATGAGGCTTGCCTTTTCAAAAGTCCCTTCACTGATATACTAAACATATGTGATTTCCTAATTGTTCAGGCCTAGACTATTTCTTTTTACATGTTCCAATAACATATCTGACAGTGGAAGTAGTGATTCACTCAAAAAGAAATCAAAAAAGGAAATATTTATTTTAGGTGAATTCAGGTAAGGAGGCTAATATAAATAAAAGCAGTTTTTGCTGTTCTTTGGATGAATGGCCTCAAGTTTATTCAAGTAATATACTTTGTATTTTTTTATCTAATGGTAATGAAGAGTACTAAAATCCTTTAACTCAGAATCCACAACTAAGAGAGAGAAAAAATCTATTAAGCATTATAAAATTAGCTAAAAAATAAGTAAATAGTAATTTTTTAGCTTATACTTTCTCTAACATAACCATAAATTCTAGTCTTTACATATATTACACAAGTGGTATATCTACCCTGAAAAATATAAAATTTAGACATATGTGAATCAATGTGTTTATGGATGGCTGATAATACTGCCGGGGGCACTATTATTACCCCAATTGTTCTTGTTTCCTATTCTGAAATGCTTTATCATTTCAGAGAATCATGACAATTTAGAGCTAGAAGTCTTAGTGTATGTATAGCCATGTTTTATAGATTTCAAAACTGATAAGTTAAGTGACTGAAATTAGAAGTTACACACAGAATTAAGGGCAAGATTTTAATTTCACCCAGGAACGTTTTCTCTGTAATAGTTTTGGTTTCAAAGATGCACCTTCCCAAATTGGCATATTGTGGGAAAATTGTTCTTAGTCTCATAATTTTTTCTTAACCAAATCTTCTTTCTCCTATACAATAAAGAATATTTTGTGCTGCCCACATTTCAAAAATGCTGTAGTTTTTTTGTGACTGAAGTGTTGCGTCTTGTTTCCTATGATTACAGGCCTTAGTAAATCAAGATAGAATTTGATTACAGAAGTTTTTGCCCAATGAACTCTACCAAGGATAGATAGCCATGTTATTCTTTCCAACAAGGAAGACTTGATCCTGTTTGAAAACAAATGCAAGTTGACATCCTAAAAACTGAAAGTCAAATTAAATGATTTATTATAATCTTTTTATTGAGTTGGCAGATGTAGTAGTTAGTGATTGCAGTGTTAAAATATGACCACAGACCTGGAGACTTAACCCCATACATATGTATTATCTCACAGCTTCTGTGGATGATGAGTCTAGGCATCCTCTGCTTCAGGGTCTCACAAAGTTCTAATCAAGGAATCATCTTGAGCTGTGGCCTTTTTTAAGGCTCATCTGAAGAAGCATTCACTTTCCTGACGACATAGTTGTTGGCAGCCTGTAGTTCTTTGTGGTACTGTTAGACTGAGCAGCTCAGTATCTTGCTGCTTGTAAACAAAGGCTATAGGCTGCCCTCAATGCATTGCCAGATAGACCTCAATATGGCTGCTTGCTTCCTCAAACCAGCAGAAGACAGCAATTCCTTCAAGGCTGGCATCACAATCTAGTTTCACATAATCATGTGCACAGAAACAAATACAGATGTCACCTTTGTAATATTCTATTACTGAGAGCAGCTCACTAATCTTGACTACACTAAAGAGTTGGGAACCACACAAACTCATGAACACCAGGAGTCAAGATCATGAAGGCCATCTTCGAGTGTCTGTTTCAGTGTCATAACTATATAAGAGAGTGATTATTTCAAGTGACTTTAAAACAAAGTGACTTGAGAGGACCTGTGGTCTCTCATCCAGTACATAGTTAGATTAGAATTTGCCACTCCATCTTAACAGTAGGTAAAAAAGCAGAACAAATAAAAAAATCAACAGCTCTTCTTGGGCCATCAGAAAAGTGAGGTCACAGGGCAAACCATTGCCTTAAAATTTGGACAGACAGGCGGACACAGAATCACAACTTACTGAAGCAGAGTCCCTGAGCAGAAACCTCAATGTGAACTGGAGCCGGTGTAAGGACACCAAACCATAACTGATGAATAGATGGAGGCTCATTGCAGACAACTCTAAGAGTAAGTATTTCCAGAAAGACCCAGTCATAGGAGTGCCTCACGCTTTTGTTTTTTACCTTCTGGAGACCTATCAAGACCTCACAGTAAATATCAGAGAAAAGCCCTTTCATGCTTCTGACAGGTATTGGAGAGAAATCATCTTGAAACTCACTCAAGTATCTTCTTAACAAGGCCTCCCCTTAGAAGAAATTCTTTTACTATAGCCTAAAATGCAAGGATTTTATCAGTCCAATGTACCTGAGGGAAAAGAAATACCCTCTCTCACCTAAATGGGTCAGTGACACTGAGAAACAGTGGTGAAATTTACAGGCCAGGGACATTAGCTCACCAAAAGACTAGGATGTAACCATAAGACTAAAGAATGCTTTCTCTCCCTCCATACCTCACCACGACAGTACTTAACCATAGAAAAGCACAGTTAAGAGTTACATCAGACTTCTTGGAATATCTGTATGGCTCAGTCAGTTAAAAGTCTGACTTTGGTTTGGGTCATGATCTCACAGTCCACAGGTTCAAGCCCTGTGTGGGACTCTGTGCTGACCGCTCAGAGCCTGCAGCTTGCTTCAGATTCTGTGTCTCCCTCTCTCTCTGCCCATTCACACTCTGTCTCCTTCTCTTAAAAATAAATAAACATTTAAAAAAAGTTACATCAGGGTTTTCAGAAATCATGCAAGAAGAAAAGTGGAGTGAAATATTTAAAATCATGAGAGGAAAATACCCACCAGCCTAGAAATCTGTACCCTGCAAATTTATCCTTCAAAACTGAAGAAAAAAATAGACTTTTTCAAACAAACAAAAGTTGTGTGAATTTTTTAATGAGTAGATTTGCAGTGCTGGAAATATTAAAATAAGTTCCTCAGCGAGAAGGAAAATGATAGAGGTCAGAAACTCATATCTACAAAAAGAAAGAGCATAGGAGGATAAGTAAATAAAATAAAATAAAAACTTTTATGTTTTCCTGTTCTTAAGTAATCTAATATATAACAATGTGTTTGTAATAATAGAAATAATGTATTTGATTATGGATGATATATATGTTAGGTATGTTTATGTTTATATAAGTAAAATAAATAACAACAATGATACAACACATGGGATGGAGAAATTTGGAATATATTGTTATGATAAGATACTTGAACTACTTGTGAAGTGGTATTGTGTTAATTTAAAAGAAGACTTGGGTTGGCTATAAATACATATTGTAAACTCTAAGGCAGTCACTAAAAAAAGTAAATATATATATGTATATATATCTATGTATCTATATAATAGATATATAACAGATACATAATAGATATATAATAGATATACTAGGGAGAGAAATTTTTTAAATGAGTGATAAAATGATAAGTTGAAACCTTAAAATTCAGAAAAAGTGTGGAATACAAATATTAGGAACCAAGAGCAAGTAGAAAATAATAACAAAAAAGGTAGATATTAATTGGCATAAACTTCAGTTTCTAAATACACAAAAGACACAGATGGTCAGAGTGGAGTGAAAAACAAAGGCAACTGTATGTTGCCTACCAGAAATTCACCTTAAGGACAAAGACATAAACAGATCAAAAGTAAAGGAATGGATAGATATGCCATGTTAAAAGTAATTGTAAGGAGGCAAAAGGAGTTATATTAATTTCAGATAATGCCGACTTTATGGCAAGGAAAGTTGCTAGGGATAATGAGGAAAGTTACCTAATTATAAAGGCTCAATACTTCAAGAAGACATAGCAGTACTTAATGTGCATGTACCTAACAACAGAGTATCAAAATACATGAGGCAAAAGCTAATAGGACTAAAAGGATAAATAGATGAATAGCTTGAATTTTAGACTCCAACAACACTCTGATAATAATGGAAGATACAGCAGGCAGAAAATCAGTAAGGACATAGTTGAAGTTAACAATACCATCAATTAACTATATATAATGGGTGTCTGCAGACGACTTTATCTGACTGCAGAACACAGATTTTCCCAAAGCTGGAACATTCACCAAGATAGACCACATTTTATGTCATAAAATACACCTTAACAAATTTAAAAGAATAAAAATTATACAATGTCTGCTGTTAGACTAACATGAACTTAAACTAGATTTAGGACATCAATAAAACCAAAAGACAGCTCTATTTAAAGATCAATAAAATTGCTAAATCTCTAATCAGGCTAAGACAAATAAAGAGAAGAAACAAATTTCTACTAACAAAAGTAAAAGAGGGGACATCATTATAGATCCCATGAACAGAGAAAGGATAACAAAGGAATACTATGAACAACTCTATATCAACACATTTGGTAATCCAGATGAATTTGGCCAGTTCCTTGAAATAATCTTATAAGAAGTAGACAATCTGAATAGGCCTGTATTTATTTAAAAAATTGATTAGTAATTAAAAATCTTTCAAAACAGAGATTGTTAGGCCCATAATGGTTCACTGATAGATTCTATTAAATATTTAAGGAAGAAATTATACCAATATTTTACAATCTGTTTCAGAAGACAGAAGCAGAGGGAATATTTCCCACCTCAATCTGAGGCCGGCACCTTATACCAAAACCAGGCAAACATATTCCAAGAAAACTATGGACCAATATATCTCATAAACATAGATGCAAAAACACTCCACAAAATATTAGCAAATGAAAACCATCAATGCATAAAAAGAATTATGCACCACTACCATGTGGGATTTATCCCAGGTATGTAAAGCCAGTTCACCATTCAAAAATTAATGAATGTATGGGGCACCTGGGTGGCTCAGGCAGTTAAGTATCTGACTCTTGATTTCAGTTCAGGTTGTGATCTCACAGTTGTGAGACTGAGCCCTGCAGCATCAGCTCCAGGTTGGGTGTGGAGCCTGCTTAAGATTACTTCTCCCTCTGGTCTTCCCCAGTTTATGCATGTGTGCTTGCACATATGTTCTGTCTCTCTCTCTCTCTCTCTCAAAATAATAAAAATAATAATTATTATTCATGTAATCCATTGCATAACATCAATAAGCTAAAGGAAGTAAAAAATTATATAATCTATCAATTGATGCAGAAAAAGTATTTGACAAATCCAATAACATTTCATGATAAAAACTCTCTGTGGGACAGGATTAGAGGAGAACTTCTTCTACTTGATAAAGAATATCTACAGAAATCCACGACTAATATCATACTTCATGGTGAGAAACTGGAAGCTTTTCCACTAAGATCAGGTGAAAGGTAATGATGTTCTCTCTCATCACTGCTTTTCAATGTCTTATTACTGGAAGCACTATCTAATGCAACAAGAGAAGAAAATGAAAGAAAATATGTGCAGATTAGAAAGGAAGACATAAAACTGCCTTTGTTTGCAGAGGACATGATTGTCATCTGAAATCCAGAAAATCTGATTTAAAAAACTCCAGAAACTAACTGCTTATGACAAAGTTTCAGGATAAAACGTTGGTATACAAAAAAATCAATTGCTTTACTGCATACTAACAATGTTTAAGTAAAATTTGATTAAAAACTACATTACCATTTAAATCCATAGCCCAAACAATAAAATATTTATATATAAACATATCTAAATATAAATAAGATGTATATGAGGGAAATTACAAAACTCTAATGAATGATATCAGAGAAGAACTAAGTTAATGTAGTGATAATTTATATTCATGAATAAAAAGATCAATATTGTAAAGATGTCAACTTTACCAATATGATCAATTGATAGATTCAATACAATCCCAATCAAAATTTTGTCAATTTGTCTTATGGATATTGACAATCTGATTCTAGAGTATATAGAAAGGCAAAAGAGAGAGAATAGCCAACTTAATGTTGAAGGAAAAAATAGAGAACTGACACTGTCCTACTTTAAGACTTACTATAAAGCTATGATAATCAAGACAGTGTGATATTGCCAAAAGAATAGACAAATCAACTAAACAGAATAAAGAGCCCCAAAATAGAATCACATAAAAATAATCAATCGATCTTTGATAGAGTCACATAAAGATAGTCAACTGATCTTTGACAAAGGAGCAGAGAGAATACAATGGAGCAAAGTTAGTGCTTTCCACAAATGGTGTTAAAAACACCTGGATGTCCACATTAAAAAAAAAGAAAGTGAATCTAGACACAGACTTCATACCTTTTATAAAAATTAAGTAAAAATGGATCACAGTCTTAAATGTAAAATTCAAAACAAGACAACTACTGGAAATAAAGATCAGAGGAAACTGACAGGTAGTACGCATATGATAGTAACTTTTTAAATACAAGTAGAAAAGCATAATATATAAAATAAGTGATAAACTGGATTATATTAAAATTAAAAATTTCTTCCCTAAAAGACAATGTCAAAATAATAAGAGAATATGCCATAGACTTAAAGAAAATATTTTGCAAATTAACATAAAGTCCTATCATCCAAAAAACATTGTTTAAAGTCTTAAAATTCAACAACCAGGAAACAACTGAGCTGATTAAACAATGGGACTAAGACCTCAAATGACATTGTACCAAAGAAAATATACAGATGGCAAATAAGCGTATGAAAAGATGCTCCAGGTTGTATGTTATCAGGAAAATGCAAAACAAAACAGCAATGTTCTCACCACACATCTATTAGAATGGCCACAATCTGGTACCCTGACAACACCAAAAGCTAGCAAGGATATAGAGCAATAGGAAATTTCATGTATTGCTGGTGGAAATGCAAAATGGCTCAGCCACTTTAGAATGCAATAGGGTGTTTTTTGTTTTTGGTTTTTACAAAACCAAACATACTCTTAGCATAAAGCAAGATCCAGCAATTATGCTCTTTGATATTAACCAAAATTAGTTGAAAACTTATGTTCACATAGAACCTGAACACAGCTGTTTATAGAACTGTATTCATAATTCACAAAACTTGAAAGCAATCTATATTTTCTTCAGTAGGTAAATGAATAAATTAGCTTGACACATCCAAACAAGGAATACTCAATGGTAAAAAGCAATGAGTTATCAAGCCATAAAGAGATAATGAAGAAATGTAAATGCATATTACTAGGTGAGGAAAGCCAATCTGAAAGTCTACATACTATATGATTTCAAGTATATGACATTCTAAAAAAGTCCAAACTAGGGAAACAGTAAAAAAGTAAAGTGGCTGTCAGAAGTTAAGTGGGAAGGAGGGATGAACAGGCAAAACACAGGATTTTTAAGGCAATGAATATATTTTCCATGATACTGCAATGGTGCATGCATATCATTACACATTTTTCTAAACCCATGGAATGCACAACAGCAGGAGTGAGCCCTAATGCAAACTATAGACTGAAGATTTTAATGATGCATCAGTGTAAGTTCATTGATTGTAACCTATGTACCACTGTGGTGTGGGATGTCAATAGTGAGAAAGGTTGGAAGGAGGTATATGAGAACTTTCTACTTCTTACTCAATTTTACTATAAATTTTTAATTTAAAAAGTGGTTTGACTATTTCCCTAGTGCAATATATCTGAAGTACAAAAATAAATGGAAAAAATAGCTAAAAATAAATTCAGTAATCGTATTTTTCTAGTTTTACTGAGAAATAATTAACGTTTATCACTGTGTACATTTAAGTCATACAGCATGGTGTTTGATTTATTTATATTGTGAACTGATTACCACAGTAGGTTCTGCTAATATCCATTTTCTCATAAAATAAACAAAGGAAAAGAAAAAGGAGGAAAAATAAATTTTCTCCTATTTGTCATGAGAACTCTTGAAATTTACTCTCTTAAGAACTTTCCTATATATTATAGGTCAGTGTTAGCTATAGTCATCATGTTGCACATTATATCTCTATGCGTATTATATACTTATATCTTATAATTAGAAATTTTTACACTTTTTCCATCTTACCATTTTTCTGGAATGCTTTTTCCCACATCACTCTGCCTCTCATAGCCACAAATCTGATTTCTTTTTCTGTGTATTTTTCATTTTTTTTCTTTTTACATTTTTTTAATCCTACATATAAGAGAGATCATGATTATACGGTATTTGTCTTTCTCTGATAGACTTATTTCATTTAGCATTACTGCTTTCAAGGTCTCTCCATGTTACAATGGGAGTATTTTCTCCCTTTTTATGGCTGAATAATACTGCATTGTATATAGATACAACTTCTTTCTCTATTCATCCATTGAACATTTGGTAGCTTGTTTCTCTGCCTTGGCAATTGCAAATAATGCTGCTATTAACATGGAGGTGCAGATATATTTTCAAGTTAGTGTCTGTTTACTTTGGATATGATCCCAGAAGTAGAATTGGTAGATCATATGTTAGTTTTATTTTTAATTTTTAAGGGCTTCTTCATATTGTTTTCCATAGTAGCTCCAACAATTTACAAGCTCACCAAAAGTCCACAAGTTTTCGTTTTATCTACAACCACACCAGCATTTGTTATCTTTTGTCTTTTTGACAGTGGACATTTTAACATGTGAGGTGGTATTTCCCTGTGTTTTTAATTTGCATTTCCTAATAGTTGGGGATGTTGAGCATCTTTTCATGGATGTTTGCCTTTTACATATCTTCTTTAGAAAAATCTTTATTCAGGTCCTTTACCTATTTTTAAATTGAGTTATTCAACTTTTTGTTGTTGAGTTGTGTATATTATATATTTGGATATTATCCTTAGCAGATACACGATTTGCAAATACTTTTTTCCCTTTCCAATAGTTACCTTTTCACTTTGCTGTTGTGTTTTTGTTTTTGTTTGATTTTGCTGTGTAGAAGATTTTTAGTTTAATCTAGTCCCACTTATTTATTTTTTATTTTCTTGCTTGTGCATTAGGTGTCATATCCAAAAAATCATTATCACGACCCATGTCAAGGAGCTTTCCTCCTATGTGTTCTTCCTATAGTTTCATTGGTTTAGTTCTTAAATTTAAGTCAGTAATTCATTTCAAGTTAATTTTTGTGAATGATGATGCAAAATATGGCTTCAGTTTTACTCTTTTACATATGAATCCAGTTGTCAGTGTACCATATCTTAAAGACACTGTCTTCTTCATTAAGTACTCTTGGCTCCCTTTTTGAATACTAGTTGACAGCATATGCGTTGGTTTATTTTTGGGCTCTTGATTCTGTTCTATTGGATTGTTGTCTGCTTTATACCATTATCATACCATTTTGCTAGCTTTCACTTTATAGTATAGCTTGAAATCAGGAAATACGACATCTCTTGTTTTTCTCCTTTCTTAGGATTTCTTTGGCCATCAGGGGTCTTTTGTGGTTCCATATAAATTTTATGAGTGTTCTTTCTAGATTTGTTTAAAAAAAAAAAAAAAGCCTTTGAAATCTTGATAGGGATCGCACTGAATCAATAGATGGCTTTTGGCAGTATGGGCAATTTAACAATGTTAGTTCTTTCAATCCATTAACATGGGCTAACTTTCCATTAATTTGTGTCTTCTTTGATTTCCTTTATCAACATCTTACAGTTTAAGAGAAGGGATCTTTAACCTCCTGAGGTAAATTTATTCCTAAATATTCTATTGGTTTTGGTACAATTGAAAATGGGATTTGATTTGTTTTTTAACTTTATTGTTACTGTATAGAAATGCTACTGACTTTGAATCCTGCAACGTTACTGAATTTGCTGATTAGATCTAACCGATTTTGGCAGGTTTATGTCTTTAAAATTTTCTACATACAAAATCATTTCATTTGGAAGTAGAAACAACTTTCTTTCTTTCTAATTCTGACACTTTTTATTTATCTTTCTTTCCTGATTGTTCTAGCCAAGAGTTCGAGCACTATATCGAGTAGACCGGGCAGTCTTCTTCCTGATCCTAAAAGAAAACATTTCAACCTTTCACCATTAAGTGTGATGTTAGTTTTGGGCTTGTCATATAGGACCTTCATTATGTTGAGATATGTTACTTCTATACTTAATTTGTGGAGAGTTCTTGTCAGTAATGGATATTTTATCAAATGATTTTTTACATATATTGAGATGATATGATTAATTGTTCTAAATTTGATTAACGTGATGCATCATATTGATTAATTTGTGTGTATTGAGCCATCCTTGCATCCCCAGGATAAATCCTACTTGACCATGGTGAATAATCCTTTCAATGCACTACTGAATTCAGTTTGCTAGGTATTTCGTAGAATTTTTGCATCTATAATCATCACAGATGATCTGTCTTTTTTTAGATTTAGTATCGGTTAATGTTGGCCACATAAAATAAGTTTGGAGGTTTTCTCTCCCCTGATTCTTTGGAAGAGTTTGAGAAGGAGTCATGTTAATTTTTCTTCAATTTTTTGGCGAAATTCACCACTGAACCACTGAAGCCATATGGCCCTGAGAATTCTGATTCAATCTCTTTACTAGTACTTGTTCTATTCAGATTTCTATTTCTTCTTGACACATTGCATGTTTCTAAGAATGTTTCCATTTCTTCTGTGTTGTCCAGTGTATTGGATTATAGTTGTTCAGGGTGGCATCTTATGGTCCTTTGAATTTCTATGTAGTCAGTTGTAATGTCTCCTTTTAATTTATCATTTTACTGATTTGGGGCTTGTGATTTTTTCCCTTGGTTTGTCTAGCTAAAGATTTGTCAATTTTGTTTGTCTTTTCAAAGAACCAACTCAGTAAGGTTAATTTTTCCTATTTTTTTGCTCTTTATTTTATTTATTCATATTTTAATCTTTATTATTTCCTTTCTTCTTTTAATTTTGGGCTCAATTTGTTCTTTTCTACAGTTGGGTTGTTTACTTGGGATTCTTCTAGTTTCTTAATGTAGTCAATAATTGCTGTGGACTTTCCTCTTAGAACTGCTTTGCTGCATCCCATATGTTCTGGTATATTGTTTTCAATTTTACTTGTTTCAAGAAACTTTTTTATTTTGTCTGTAGTTTCTTCTTTGATCTATTGTTTACTCAGGAGAATGTGGTTTAATTTCTCTGTGTTCATGAATTTTCCAATTTTCATCTTCTTGTCGATTTCTAGTTTCAAGTCATTGTGGTCAGAAAAAGTACTTGATATGATTTTAATCTTTTGAATTTACCAAGACTTGTTTTGTGGCCTAACATATTTTCTATCCTAGAAAATGTTCCATGTGTGCTCAAAAAGAATGTGTATTGTGCTGTTGTCATAGAATATTCTGTACATATCTGTTAGGCCCATTTGGTCTATACTGTTGTGCAAATCTGTGTTTCCTTATTGATTCTCTGGGTAATCTATCCACTGTTGAGAGTGGGGTATTAAAGTCCTCTACTATTATTGTATTACTGTTTATTTCTCCTTTCAGCTCTGTTAGTTTTTGCTTTTTATGTTTAGATGCCCTGATGTTGGGTACATAGAAATTTAGAATTATTATATCTTCTTGATATATTGACCCCATTAACATCATGATCTTCTTTGTCTCTTTTTACTATATTTAAAGTCTATTTTGTCTGATATAAATACAGCTATCCCTGTTCTCTTTTTTAAGTTACCATTTACTTGAAATATATTTTTCCATCCCTCCACTCTCCTCGATATCTGTCTTTAAAGTTAAAGTGAGTCTCTTCTAGGCAGCATATTGTTGGATTATAATTACTGTTATTCACTCAGCCATTCTATTTCTTTCATTGGATAAATTTAATTCATTTACATTTTAAGTAATTATTGCTAGGTAGAGACTTATTGCCATTTTGTTAATTGTATTTTTGTTGTTGTTTTATTGATCTGGTTTTCCTTGCTTCTTGCTGTCTTTTTGTTTGTGTATTTTGCTGTCTTCAGGCATTAATGTACTTTGGCTTCTTTATCACGTTGTTTGTTTAACTGCTACAGAATTTTCTCTTTTGGTTATCATGAGGCTTACATAAAATATATTAAACTTACAACACCCTTTCTCAAACTTATAACAATTTCAATATATTTCATAAAATTTACACTTTTATTATTCTTCCCCCTCATATTTTTAGGTTATAGGTGTTAAAATTTATGTTTTTATATTGTATAAGGAATAACATATTTATACATCATGAAACCATGGTTATTTTTATTACCTTTTTTGACTTTTAAACTAGAGTTGTAAGTGAATTATATATCACTATTACCATATTGGATAATCTGACTATAGATTTATCAGTAATCAATAGCACAATGAGATCTGCACTACTTTTTAATATTTTTATTATGTTAATTAGTATTCTTTTACTCTTCTTTCAAAAAGCTTCCCTTAGCGTTTCTTGTAAGGCAGGTTTAGTGGTAATGAACTCCCTCATCTTTTGTTTGCTTTGGAAAGTTTTTATCTCTCCTTCATTTCTGAAGGGCAGATTTGCTGGGTATAGAATTGTTGGTTAACAGTTGTTTCCTTTCAATATTTGGAATATGTCATCACATTCTCTCCTAGCCTGAAAAGTTTCTGTTGAGAAAACTGCCAATGTCTTATAGAAGTTCTCTTGTATGTAACTTCTTCTCTTGCTGGTCTTAAAATTCTTTCTTTGTCTTCAATTTCATACAATTTAATTGAAATGTGCCTCAGTGTAGCTCTACTTGTGCTCAATTTATTTGGGTTCAGTTTGGCTTCATAGATGCGGATATTCATTTATCTCCTCAGGTTCAGAAATTTTTCAGCAATTACTGCTTTAAATATACTTTCTGTTCCTTTCCCTTTCTCTTCTCCTTCTGGAATTTCCTAATGTAAATTCTGTTTCTTTATACTATGTCTTATAATCCCCATGGCTTTTTCACTCTTGTTCATTATTTTTAGTTATTAAATCTCTAACTGGGTAGTTTCTATCGCCCTATCCTCCAAATCATTGATCCTTTGTATGGTCAAGTCTTCTTGTGAAACTCTACTTCATTTCCTTGCCCAACTTCTATTTCCGCTCATGTATTGTCTTCCTAATTTCACTTAGCTGTCAGTGTATTCTTATATATAGTTCCCTAAGCTTCCTGAAGTACATTATTTTGAACTTTTTTGTCTGAAAGTTCATAGATCTTAAATTCTTTGTGATCAATTACTGGAGCTTTGGTGGTGTCATATTTACCTGATCTTTTTGTGATCTTTGATTTATTACATTGGTATTTGTGCATTTGAGTAATCAGGCTCCCCTTCTAAACTTTACAGGTTTGCTTTGGCAAAGATCCTTCTTCACCAGTTAGCTCAGTTTGGGTTTCTAGATGTGTCTGTTGTTGGACAAGTAGGACCTGCTATTATGTAGTCTATTTCTGGGCAAGGCAACTATTTGAGCTCTGAGGATGGAGATAATGGGGTGTGTCTTTGGCCTGAGAATACCTGGATAGAACTGCTGGCTTCGTTCCCTACCCAAATGAGGCTACATAATGGACTCTACAGTTGCCTAGATTCTCTGGTCAAACATACTAGATGATTAGGACTGGACATTATATTCAGTAATAGATGGGGTGATGAATTAGCTTCCTTGCTCTAGTAGCGCAGCAGGATGAGACCCAAAGCTTGTAATGCTTATTGTTTGGGGACCCAAATCTGACCAGAGTGTACACTAAATTCCCTGTTCAGGCGAGGCCACCAATTTTGCTTTGCAGACTAGGGAAACTGTAGGCTATGTTCTCTGTTCAAGTCCACTGTACATAGGACTATTAAATGGGCTTTGCAGCTTCTCATCTGTTCTGGTTTGGTTCCCTGGTTGCACAGGCTAAAGGCTGTATTCAGTAATGAGTGGGTCTATGAATTAGATTCCCTGTCTGGACACAGCAGAAGACACAGCTCTAAGCCAGTAAAACTCTTTGTCTTCTTAACTCAAGTTAACCTTCATCCCAAGCCTCATAGCTGAATAGAGCCACAGGCTTTCCTTTGAAAACTACTGGCTCTCCCTGCCCTTCTCTGGGCTCAAGCATCACCGGGCCGTACAGCTCCCAGAGTTGTCACCCGCACTGGTATTTGTGCAATGGTCAGCTGAGACTGGTCAGCTGAGGCTAGAAAATATTCCAGATCAGGTATGGTTATGTATTAGCTCCCTTGCCTGAACAGGAAGGGTAAGGGCCACTCCAATTTATTGTCAATTTTCCAAACAGGGTCTCTGATGGGGAAGGGCTGGAAGGCACCCTTATTCTTAGCTATAAATTAATTCCCCCGTTTGTGCTTAGCATGGGAACCCTCCATGCTCAGTATTCACTTTGCTTTGGGAGTAATCATCAGTGCTCACCTACCTCTATGTTGGAGTCCTTCTTGACCATAGAGCTTCCACGAATTGTCACTTGGCCATCTTATCAGATGAAACTGGAAAACCTCCATATCAAGTGGATCTGTGACTCCACTCGTTCCCTAGACATGGACAAACCAGGCTCTGGGACTGGCAAATCTCCTTATTTGAGGATCTGAATCAGGCATATCTTTCTATTCTTGAGTTCCCTGGTCAGAGTGCATCCCTGGTGCATCCCAGTGTGCAAAAACTTTGGTTGGGATTAATATTTGGGTACGGCAGGTATGAACTCAAACCACCAAAACTCATGTGCTGGTTGTAACGAGTCCCTCCCCCTTCTCCATCACAGTCAGACTCCTAGTGGTTGTTCCCCCCAGATTCCCCTGCAACCCTGCAAAGCAAGATCAGAGTGGAGGCTCTCACAACATGACCCCAATGCTTGGAGTTGCTGCCTGTTGCCCCATGTGTTCTCTTTTCCTGCTTGAGGAGATACAGATTGAGGGGAGACTTCTCCACATAGTGTTGCACTGACCTGGGGAAGGAGCAATGTAGTTAATGTTAGCCACTTCTCTTACTCTTCTAAAGCAGTCTATCTGGGTCTTTGTGGTATGTGTGTGGCGGGGAGAAGGGGATACTTCATCCTCACTCCCATGTTCTAGGATTCTCTCAGTGGTGTCTTGTCCTTAATAGTTACTTGTTCTTCTCATGAGGGGGATTGAAGTCAAGAACAACCTATGTCACCAGCTTGGTCACATCACTTACTACCACTCTTGGTAGTGTTGGTATCATGATTTTAAGTCTAAATGTGCATTTTGGATAAAGAAAATTAATAATTACGATAATGTGGTTGATAATTGGGAATACCCGCATGAGAAAAAAGATAAGAAATATAAAAATGAAAGGTTAATAGAATACAGCCCTGAACCTGAAGTATCAGTCTAAATGCAAAGTATTTTGTCTTTAAATATATATATACATTTTGTAAATCTGTCTGCTGAAAGAGCCTACAAGAATGATCACCCCAGTAGCAATGAGCACTCCTAGAACTTAAATTTCAGTTTATACTTATTACTTCTCTATAAATGTTTCATTGGTAAGACGGCTAGTTTTATGTGTCATTTCAGATTGTCTGTATTATGCAGTTATTCAAACAAGCAATAATCTAATTATTGTTGTCAGGTATTTTATATGTGATTAATATATACAATCACCTGACTTTAAGGAAAGGAGATTGTAAGCCTCATCCAATCGGTTGTAAGGTCTTAAGAGTGAAACTGAGGTTTCCCTAAGAAGAGATGTTCCCAGCCTGCCATCCTGCCCTCCAGATTTTAGACTTTCCTAGCAGGCTTTCAGAATAGTGCAAGCCAATTTCTTAGAATGAGTTTTATGTTTATGTATGTGTATGTGTGTGTGTGTGTGTGTGTGTCTACACACACATACTGTATATATATATAATGTATGTATATATAATGTTTAAATAAAATATGTTCAAATTAATTTCACTTTATAAAAATTTATTTTAATACATTAATACATTGATGTATTTAATACATTAATAATTGATGTATTTTAATGTGGTTAACAGAAAATCTAAAATTACATTTGTGGCTTACATTTGTTTGTTACATTTTATTTCTAATGGGCAATGGATATCTTTAGCTTCTCCATCCATCTTTTATTTTTTTTTTCTTTGCAAGATCTATTCTGGGGAAATTAGATTGTTTATATTTTACTTAATAGTAAAGATTCATACAGCCTAGATTTTACTAGCTGTACCTCTAAGTTTCAGTATATATTTTACCATATATCTTCATTGGTTGTTAGAAATTGAGACCTTTGGGGTGTCTGAGTGGCTCAGTCAGTTAAGCGCTGGACTTTGGTTCAGGTCATGATCTCACAATTCATGAGTTTGAGCCCTGCATTGAGCTCTGTGCTGACAGCTCACAGCCTGGAGCCTGCTTCAGATTCTGTTTCTCCCTCTCTCATTGCCCCTCCCCTGCTTGTGCTCTGTCTCTCTCTCTCAAAAATAAATAAACATTAAAAAAAAGAAAGAAACCTATCCTGGCTAACTTAAACAAAAAAGAAAGTTAAAAAGAAAAGTTGAGACCTGATCACCTATAGGCTTGATTTTATTTTGGCATGAATGCTTTAGCATTATACTTCCGTGAGATATTACATAATGTGTTGTATGTATCTTCATGTTAGTTAGCCTCTGTGAATCATTTCATAGATATTTTATTTTATTAGTTGTTTTTAAAATGGTGGATAAGATAAATTTATTATCCCTACTCTATTTATTAGTTTGAATACTTTTAAAATGAACAATATTTTTCCACTTTGTGAAAATCATACTCCAGTGGTATCTTTTGACTGAAGTAAGTTGATTTTCATAAAGGGTTTAAAACAGGGGGCTCTGCCAATAAAACATGTCACAAAAATATTAAGGACAGATTTTATATGTCACTGACAGAATTCTTGGCAAGATTACAGTAGATAAGAAATATACCCACTGAATCTCTGTGGTTTGAGTTAGACCTATGAAGACCACTTGTATACTCAATTACATAGCATGCAGATATAGCACAAGGAAAAGCAGTCCTGAGAGGGAATCCCATTCACATCCCATTAAAGCAATGAAGGAGGCTCTTGAGAAGCAACTAGCATTTCAAGAGCTACAATCTGGGGTCCAAGGTATGCATATGATTATATCAAACCAGCTAGAAGTAATTATCTACACATCACCTCAGGCATCCTCTGAGGAGGAATTGCTTATGAGTGGATACAGTGTCATTCAATCTGAATTTGGTAATTATAACAATTCATTAGAAAGATAGAAATATACCCTCTGCTTGATGGATTTTTAAAAATACCCGGAAATTTCACCACCACTTCCAAAAATATGCCAAGTATCATTTAATATTCCAACAGTATGGTCTTTCTTTTTAGAAGCTTTCCAACCTTTAAAAGTTTTCTAAATCTAAAAATCTGAATGTTATTTGAAATATGAAACATTTTACATGTAGATGTAGAAACAAATTGTATGAATTTAACACATATTATGTATATGGAGCAGAAGAAGAGGAAGGAAGCCATTTATGTGTTAGATAAGCATTTAATTATCCTTTTACATGAGTCCGATAATGTGCTATGAAAGAAGAATAGAAAAATAACAGAAAAAACCTCAAGGATTTGTAGTTCAGATTTAGGCAGATAATAATGGTGCAGTGTGATAAATTAAATGCAATACTAGAAGGAGAGAACCTAGCTTAGTAGGGGGCATGCCTGGCAAGATCATTCCAGAAGTGGTGACAGTTGGATTGAAAATTAGAAGATGAGTAACAATTAGTCCAAATGCATAGGGAGTTATTGAAGGAAAGAAGCAGGCATGGAGCATTCTTGCCTATGAAATAGCACAGAAGCAAAGGTGACTTCACCTTATTTTCTTCTTTTCAGTGTGGAGTTCCTGTTATAGCTATATGCATGACATATACGGTTGAAGCTTGTGAGAAATTAAGTTGTGAAAGGCCAGATTACTAAAGAATTTAGACATCAAGCTAAGAAAGAGGTGAAAGAACATAAGACAAAATGACATAGTATTTACCATTAAATTTAGTGGTGAATTTAGTGTACCCCAGCTTCACTCTCTACACACAGCTGTTCTTTACATACACTGGAGTCAATTCTCCATCGCTGCACAGACTCAGTATTGTGTAGCTAAGGAACAGAAAGGCTTGTTTCAATTTTGGTGGCCTGATTGTACTCCAGAATTCTATTGTATGTGATCTTGTCTTGCCACTTGATGTTAATTATAGCCTGTAGTCCATGCAAATGAAATTGAGATGAAACATGTGATTTCAATTACAGGGCCAAATCTCACAATTTGAAGCTGTCACTGCTACCACTTCTCTATAAAGTATGAGCTTTGCCTCTATCTGGATTTTTAATGCTTCCTTTAAAAATGCTAATCACAACAGAGAGTATTGTAGTTTAGCATATTTAACAGTCACTGCAGAGTTCATCTTCACTGAGCAAACCACAGCAAACAGAAAGGAAGGAAGGGAGGGAGGGAAGGAGGAAGAAGGAAGAAAAAAAGAAAACAGAGAGGGAGGGAGGATGGATGGATGGATGGATGGATGGAAGGAAGGAGGGAGAAAGGGACTAAACTAACAGAATACATGTCATAATATCAAGTATTATTTTTTTATTTCCAGAGAAGTTGCTGTCTATTGACTGCTTCCTCAGATAAGATTTTGCATATCAAAGCATTAGATAAACTGCAAACAAAAGTATAAGTATCCATTATTTAAAATAACAATATCTTAAGCATTTTACTAACTATTCTGCAGTCTCCCACTGCACACAGATTAATCTCCAACTTAAATATCTAGGAAAACATACATATTATAGTCAAGTGATGATATTCTATGCAGACCGCCCCTGAAGGCAAAGAACACTCGAAACTAAAATACAGAACAAGTTATGATTTATAATATAGCAAGTTGCCATAATAGAGGGATACTCTGAAAAAATATATTTATTTTTAGCATGTGTGTGTGTCATTATGTCCCTGTGCATTGTATATGTATGTATATACAAATGTGTTGTGTGTGTGTGTGTGTGTGTGTGTGTGTTTCCTTGGTGAGCAATGTATCAGAAAACCACGTTTGACATTTCTAAAGATGTCAGACTTCTTAGATTCACTTGTGTGGTTCCCTTAAAAAAAAAAAAAAAGGAAATTCTCCCAGAATCAGAAAGTATAGCATCCTTGAGTAAGCTGAATACAGGTTGCCAAAGCCACTGACAATACTATATAATACTCAGAATAGATGTAGGAAAGAAGCAGTTTGGCATATTTAACAATCACACAGTGCTCATCTACACTGAGCAAACTACAGTGAACAGAGGGGAAGAGAGAAAGGGGAATTAGACACATGGTTTATAGAACAGTATCTAGTGTGTACCTCCCAAAGAGAAGCACATTCTTGATGTTCCACCTATGAGGTAGCAAACAAAGATATGAATACAAAACCAGATTACAAGTGTATGCTTACAAACCTGGAAAGAAGTTTTGAAGGGAAATGAAATCACTGAACTGGAAAAAAAAAAAAAAAAAAAGTAAGGATACTGGTCTAGAGTGACTTAGCCAAAATATCACTGAGGCAATAGAATCACCCTCACGTATTACCCAACCACAAAATACAATAGATGCCATTGCCCTAGCAGTGGGCCAGCATCTTCTACCAAATGTTCAACAGTCACACTACATAGCATTTGGATAGGGTTATCATAGGTCACAGATTTCCCAGATTTTGGTTCTGATTTACAGATGCCATCGTCAAGAAATAATATTAGCAAGCCTTTTACCTGTCAAAGTATATGCTGATTTGGATGATAAATGACATGACCTCTCTACATTTAAAATAAAAGGCAGAAGGGAATGGATCTGACTCTAGATTTCTCTCAGGCTGCTTCTAGAAACTTGATTTCTCTACCCATCTGGGCTTCTTGGAACATTCAGGGTGGAGCAGATTTAATCATTGTTTTGGTGAAACATCAGGAGTCTAGGCAGCATACTAAATCTTTAGCCTAAGTGTCTCACTGCATTATAATTCTTTCTCACTGGGTCTAACATCTCTTATCTCATGTTCATGGAGATAAGACCGAAGACCTTGTGCTTTTATTAATCAGTCATATGCTTCTGTGGAAGCCTACAGCCTCTATTCCTTTATCATTACCAGATCAATATGGAATCCAAACAATATGGATTCTAAGTAGAAATGTATTCCTACTTCTTAATAAAATATTCATAATTTCTTAAAAACTTCCTAAATCTTGCAGCCAAAGTGAGAGAAAAAAACGCATTTCATATACATCAACTGCTTTTTTGTATTTAGACTGAACAGGGCTGAACGCCTGTTTGAGAATTAGGAGTGTCTTACTCTGATTTTCTTATTACCTTGAAAATTACTAAATTATGTGGGGCTATATATTTTAGATTTCTTCTATGATAAAGTTATAGTACATATCTTTGAAGATCCTTTTTTTGTTCAAAAATGATACAACTTTAGGACTACAATATAATAGAACTGACTATACCATCGAAATCTAATTTTCAATTTCTTTTTCATTAAGTCGGCATAAACAATTCTCTAGGAAAGGTTTTACTATAAAGCAGACATAAATGAGTCCAAACTCCAACATTTCTCAGCTGGATGACATCGGATACGTATAATGCTGGACATTTGAAAGTCTCCCGGTCTCGGTTTTTGCGTCTTCAAAATGATAGAACTGGAGGGATGACCTGGTAGTTTTCTAAAATAAAGAACCTATTCCTTAGTGGAGAATTCATTTCTTAGAAAACCAAGAATTTTGTCTTTTTTCCTATCCTCTGTGAATAACACTTCTCTCCTTTCATGTTCCTCTGTCAGGATAAAAGCCTTTTGCCCTAAGTATGATAGGTTAGGGCTTTTAAGAAAGTAGAGACAAGAGAAGTCAATTATGGGTTTAAGCTTTGATAATAACTCCAAGGTTTTACAGACAACTGGGTGATTTCTCTCCTTTTCCACTTCACTTGCCCTGTTTGGATGCAGCCTGCGAGAGAAAATTCACTTTTCAGCCAGTTGCACTTAACGCGAAGAGTCTAGGAAAAATCCCACATGCACTGAGCCCGCTGCAGAGAGTCCCGAGCAGTTCCTTAATGACTGCATCTGGTGACGAGAGAGTGTGCCCACTAATCTGACTTCAGATGATCAGAAGACTCTTGTGAGACTGAAAATAGCAGGTCAGGCTCTATACCCGGGCCATTCAGCTCTTGGCCTGGAGGCTCATCTGTGCTTCTCCTCAAATCAGGAAGGGAACTGCTAGGCCGGCCATTCCTGGAAACTTCCTCAGGTTCTCCTATCATGAGAACTGGTCCAACATGCATTATGGAGGTCATCCAATGCTACATATTTGCTCTGACAGAAAAGTAGTATTTTTCCAACCCACTCCAAAGGTAAACCGTCAATTAATACATGTGCCAGCTTTTTTTTTTTTTTAAAGAATCATCTAACCATAAAACAGCCTATAAATGAATATTGTTCTTTCTTTGTAGTGAGATGATTAGAAATAATTATTTCACACATATGCTATGTTTTATAGCCTATTAAATAAAGCTTACATGTCACATTGAACTTCACATTTCCTCCTATCCGTACTTATATTTTCCTGAACGTATAAGCATAGTTTTATGGTTTGAAGGGAAACGATCTTCTAAAGAATGTCTTAGTGTCCTATACCTGTGTGTATGGTGTTTCCTTCCTTCATATCAATTAAGTGGAGTGTTGCCACTTCATTAGCCAGCTCTCCATCAAGCATGGTGAACACATGAATTGAGAGATTGCTGCATATGGCAGACAGTACTCAGTCAGTCTGCAGGGAATACTTTCTGCCAATTTTGGGTTCTAAATCTGTTTTATCTTCACATTAGTGCCCTCAACTGAGAAGAGAATTCCAGCTTCATTCAAAACAGTAAGTCTTGTTTTCCTGTTGAAATCAGGATGGATTCCTGAAACTGCGTGCACAGAGCAGTAAACCAATCGCTGTGGAATGAAGTAACAGGCTGAAATGCCTAACACAACCATTGTTTAGTCGGTGATAGGAAACAGTTTGGCTTTACATTTGAAAGTCTGGCATTTAACTTATGATTTTGTCAATATACACTAAAGGCCACAGAAAAAGAGCTATGATGAATCTGCTATCAGCCTAACTCTGGACCGTTGTGTGTTTTGTTCTGTTGAGTTGCTGCATATGCATTATAATAAAATCGCCTAGGTTCAAAAGAAAAGCTGAGATCCAATTCCTGAATAAAGTGGATGCACCTGGCAGGAAAATCATGTGAGGCAGATTTGAATGCAAAGGTTATCAGTTGATTACAGCAACCAAGAGCAGTGTTTGTATTAAAGAAGCTGTTTAGCTTTTATTGACTTATCCTTTCAAGAATATTTATTGTGTACCTTCCTGGGCAGTGCACAATGCTACATGCTAAAGAAACCACAGAGGAGTATTACGTAGGTTTTGCCCCAAGGAGATTAACATCTCCTGGGAAGGGTAAATATCTGCATATAATAGAAAAAACTACAACTTTCTCTTAGTCTTTAAGTAGCTTATAAAGACACATTAAGGTCAGTACAATGCTACATCACCGCTCATCCCTCCTCATCATAGGTTGACTCCAAAATAAGGATCTGAGTGCAAATGGTTTATTTGAAAAGTCATCTTAGAAAGCACTGGCTGGAGAATGAAGAAGTGATGCAAGAAAGGAAAGGAAGCCAGTTTGAGCTGCATTAAATGAACAGGTCACCTCCATGGCAACCTGGCGCATCACCCCTGGAAATGTAGGGAGACTGGCTAGGATACACTACTGAATTATCCTCCTAAAGGGGTAAGGAGGGCCAGCTCTTTACCCACTAATTCTTCCCCGGACATTGCTTGAGGGTTGCTACAGGCTGTACTGACCCCTGAATACCTCCAACCTACCCTGAGCATGGGCCAAGCACAGCCTTACGGCCACATCTCAGATAGAGACTCAGGTCCAGACTGCAGTTTCTAGCAAGAAGCTGTAAATACATCTGGGAGTGGTGAGGGCCAAGAGGATATGTTTGGGATAGTGACTACCTACTCACTCCCTTGCTGTAGCTCATCCATAATTTTAAAACACTGCAAGCATTTTGGAAATACCAATTTATGTGAAAAATGGTACACGTTCTGTGCTCTATTCTATTTTCCATTCCTGCACTACGTTAATGGAATGTTTTCGTTTTAATCCGACCTCTATTTATTACTTGTTAGTGTACATGATAAATATCTTAATGGCTTTCTAGCTTACTCCTCTGCCTCCAGTCTGCATCTACTCTAATCTGTCATATATGTTGTTAGCAGGTTCACATTCTGTGTCTTCCTTATCAGGCACCTCTAGGCTTCTTCCATGTCTATGAAGGGATGCCAAAATTCCTTAGTCTAACATAAAGAAAGTCTGCCTTTTTTATTGTATAGAACTTTATCATTTTATTAATTTTCTCAATCCTATAGATATTATTCACCCATTTTAGAGAAAATAACTAAAAATTTCGTGATTTTCACCCCCAAAGAACTTAAGTGAATTCCTTATATCTTACACTAAAAAAAAGAGATGGAATTTGAACCCAAGTGTGCTGTTATCTTCCAGGTATACTCCATCTATCCATTCTCTCTCTGTTTTTCTGTCCTGCTATCTTCTCAACAAGGTCAACCCAGACTCCCTTTGCTTATATGTGATGCTGGAAGGCACCATTAGAAGGCAGAGGGGTCCACAGGTTTGTAAGCACAGGATGCCACTGGAAACAACGTGCCACTTTAGTATTAACGTTCTCACATGTGATTTAACATTTACTATGTATCTATGCATCTATTTGGTACTTCTTACTATATATGCTACATAAAAACAGTCTTCTATATGACATAAACCCACATGAAAATTGTATAAAATGAGACTGTCTCAATATTAGCTTGTCTCTATTATAAAACGTATATTTTCTGAGTTTCAAGACCACGTCAACTTGCCAAGGAGATGGGCAAGAATGTAACTGTTTTACTGCTGTTATCTGACCAACCATCTCCGGCCTGTCAGAGAATTTGGAAAAGCCAAGAGGTAAGTTGGGAATTAAAGTATTTCTTTGACAGGATCTATTCTGTGAGTCCATCTCCCAAGGGGGACCGGGATAGAATGGCTGTCTTCTGACCTTAATCTTAGTGAGAGGAGCTTCAAAGAAATAACCCAGCAAGCTTGATTGTATTCCCAGCAGTCTAGTGACACACTGGATGAGGGTCAGACTCACAAGGGAGAGTTTTAAAGGGCAAAAGGCTGTAGCTGCAGCTGCCTGCTGAGCAGCTAAATGAAAAGCAGGGTATAATTGAAAATAACTGCACTCCCACTGATGGTAGATCAAAGGGGCATCTTTCCAGTACTATACATAAGAGAAATTTGGCCAGGTACTGCAAAGAGGGACAAATGAAGGAGCAAGTGGACCTCAGCAGAAAGAGGTTGAGATAGTACTGCCAAATACTTAAGAAATGAAGGAGGAATCTTGAATGGCCAGGTAGAGAGATACATATGCGCATGTCAAGGGAAGGAGAGATGAGCGAGCCTCTTAAGGAGAGAATTTCCTAAGTGACCCTTAAAAGCCTATCTAAGAGAGCTATAAGCATTTGTCACATACAGAGGAAACTAATGCCAAATTGGTTCTCTTGGTACATACAGAAAATCTACCTTTTTCTTTCTTTTTTTACTATAGGCAATCAACCCAAAGGTAGGAGAGAAGTTTTAATTTCAAGTAAAGTTCAGACACTTTATTATTTTTGTTGTTATCATGGGGTAGACCGGATGATTACTAACTTTATAGTCTTTTTTTTGATAAAAATGGTTTGGAAGAACTTTTATTTTCTGAGTGACCATACAAAATCAGAGATCAAGTTCCAGCGGTCAGTTTGAAGACATTTATGTTCTCATGCCCACGAAGCACAGGCACATTTGACATCAACAGTCTTGAGGAAAATGGCCCTCTGTAAGGAGATAAATTTCCTAACAAGAAAACCAAACTAGCCTGAGACGTTATGGTTTTTGAGGTATAATTGTATGTAAAATAGGATGAGATACTTTTCAAAGTTTTTCTTCTCTTCTCAATGTTTCAAGAATGAGAAAATCCCATTAAACTAATGGCATTCACTTAAGTCATTTACCAAATAAATGCGAATTAGTTATTTTACCATCAATGTCTTAATCACAGAAAAAGGTATACCTGAATATTGAAGATAAATCTGGTACCAGAATGTTGAGGCAAACTCCCTATTTAACAACATAATTCATAGTATATACAATCAGACAGGCCAAAGATTTAATCATATTATGCCTTCAAACAAAGGATGAAAATCTCTGACCTTAAATGTCAGAACTTTAAAGATCAAGACAGAAGTAAAATAAATGAACAAATGAAGGAATGAAACAATCAATCAATCAATTATTTCAGACCATAGGTAGTTAGGGAGAGAAAGGAACCAGAGGATATATTGCCTCAAAGAAAATAATATCATGTTATTTGTACATTAAGAAAGGCCTCTCTTAATAGGACTGTATGGTAAAAATTGAAACAAAGCAAAAATGAAGACAGAAAAATCATTGTGAAAGATAGTAGATAAAGGTACAGAAAAAAAATTAGTTCAGAAATCCTGGTTTGGCTAACATGGTCTACCGTTGCACTTAGAGGGAGACCAGACATTCTAAAGCTAATTTTCCTCACCTGGAATTTTGTTATGGAAAGGCAAAATGAAATACATTGTACTTTACGTACACAATCAAGAAGCATTCTCACTGCCAGCAACAATACTGTGACACCACCATTCTCTTTTTCCTGTCTTCAGAATCCTATCTACGGATTATAGGCCCTTGATAGGTTTTGCAATCAATCTTAAATGTGTTACTCTCCTCAAATTTATCAGTGCCTAATTAATTTTTGCCTCTTTTGGATATGCGATCTGTAGATATTCCTTCCAAATATTCGTTTTAAATACAGTCATGATGGTAGCAACAGTGCACAGGAAAACTATATAAGAGCTCATTATGAAACAAATTGAGGCATATTCAAATATATAGTAGGAACAGATGAGATATAAAAATTCATGTGATCATAACTTGTGTTGTCACTAACAAAGTATTTGTCACATGACTGCAGTATCTGTTATGAAGTGGGATATTAAAAGAGATATATGCCATACAGTAAAAAGCAATTGTCCTTATGGTAAACTATCCCCATCATATTCTAATGACAAGGAGAATATCATTAAGGGTGAATTGTCTGGGTCACTTTTAGAAAGACTTCCATACAGAGGAGAGTGAATTAAGAAGGATCGTTCCATCCACCTCTTGCTACAACTACTGTAATAGTGTCTTATAGGGTTTCTTACACTCTTGCTCCTTGAAATCATTTTTCATATTGCAACCAGAGTGATCTTCTAAAAGCACAAATGTTAATATGACACCCATTTGCTGAAACTTCTTCAGTGGCTTATCATTACTCCTAGAAAACTTTTTGTCTGTTTGCTTAAGAAAATAAAAGATTATATCTCTTAATAAGACTTGCCCAGTCTAGCTCCACCTTTCAGTCTCCATCCTTATATCACACCGTGCCTTCCCCCCATTCGGTCCCAGTCAAAAGGGTTTCTTTCAGGACCCCCTTCTCCTTATGATTACTCCTGCCATTGTTTGCAGTTTCAATTCTTTCTTCCTTGAAATCTTTTACTTCCTGTTTTGTCTCATTCATGACTATTCCTCCTTAATAATTATATTTATTTGTCTTTGCCACAAGAGTGCTTTCTTGGATAAGCTCTTAGTTAAAATTGGCCTGTCACACGATTCCTTAGCAGTATGCGTTTCTTTTTCAAAGCCGTATCATGGCTTCAGCATTAAACATTCAGATGTTTTAACTTGATGTCTACATCTCGTCCTTCACAAGACTGTAAACTCCAGGGGACAGACGGGGGAGGAAATCAGTATTTGTTCAATGTTGTATCTCTAGTGCTCAACTGGCTAAAATTAAGAATTCAGAGGAGAGTTATTTTAAAATTTAAAAAGTTATAGTTATTTTAAAATTTATCTTAGGAGATTACCTGTGGTGGCAACAAATCAAAATATATCAATATGATGTGGGCTTCCTACCCCTAGGTGGCCTGCAAACCTGTTTGGGAAGCAAGAAGTAGGCACATGAAAGACTAGTCAATTGTAAAAGAGTACATTGTACAGATTAATAGCATAGTAGTGATATTATATAGATTTTAAAATGTAATTGATTTCATTACTAAATACATTTAATATAAATTATTTTAAAATTATATTTTAAATTTATAAAATATAGTTTATAAATTATAGCTATATTTTAGATTCTGTATTTTGAATTATGTTTAAATAATGTACATTAAATTACTTAATACTAATATTAAAGTGTTAATATATATTTGCTCACTATAAAATAGTGAACAGAAAAAAACTAAGGCTTAGAGAGACTATCTTCTCCGAAATCCAAAAGCATTATGACAGTAATACAAATACATGAATAGCAAAATAAAGATGAGGTACTCTATGATACCAAAACTAGAATTTATAATTTCCCTGAAAATTAAAAATATAAGAAAATAAAAGCATACTTGTCTTGTTTTTTTATGATAGTACTTACTACATCTGGCAGAGTAGATTTTTTAACATTTTTATAACCTAATTGTGTTTATTTTCAGGCTTATGAGGATTTTAAGTGAGAGAACTAAAAGATTTACATTTTAAAATACTATAGGAAAGGTGTGGGAAACAGTTTGAAAGTAGACAAGATCTGAAGATAGGAAAGCCACAGGTTTTTGGCTTTTGTTTTGATTAAATTAATAGATTTAATTTTAGAGCAATTTTAGTTTTACCGAAAGCAGAGTAGTACAAAATTCCCATACAGGTCCCCTCAATTTCTCCTATAATTAATATCTTGCATTGATGTGGTACATTTGTTACAACTGATTAGCCAACATGAATACATTATTATTAAGCAAAGTCAGTAGTTTTGATTGGGATTCACTCTGTATTATACATTCAATGGGCTTTACCAAATGCCTAATGTCATTGATCCTATCATACAGAATAGTTTCACTGCTTAAAAGTGTTCTGTGCTTCACATATTCATCTCTCTCCCTTCACCATCCCAAATCCCTGGCAAAAGCTGACCTTTTTACTATTTCATTCATTCATTTAATACAATGTATAGAATACCATTCTATTCAGGTAATACTACAGTGGCTGGAGATGCAACACTGAATAAGTAGACTGACCCCTAATTTCTATGGACTCTAGTCTATCAGCAGGAGATGAGGAGAAAATGATGGATAAAAAATACAATATTTAAAAGAGTTTAAAAATAAAATGCTGTTAAGGGAAAAAATAAATGAGGAAGGAGATACAACTCTTCTTTGGAGATGTGTGACTTGAGATAAACAGTGAATAATAAGAAATGTATTCTGCACAGTTCTTAGGCTAGTGCATTCCAGAGAAAATGCAAACACTAAGGTTCTGCTACATCAGAGAGGGTTTGGTCTGTTTTAGTGCCAGAAAAATGCCTTCATGAAAAGACAAAGAAGCGTTTATCACTCCAGTAGCAATAAGCACTCTCAGCACACAGACCACCTCCATTTCCAAATATGATGCTTGTCATTCCCCATTTTCCAACATCTCAGGGATAGTCAACTGTTGTCAACTCTCTCCGTGAGCTGCTCTTACACGCTTCTGGATTTATACTCCCACCTCTTGGCTTCTCCTGATATCCTTGTCTTTTTTCCCTTCTCTATCACATACACAAATGTTGGGTTTCTTTTTTAGAATGAAATGTTGACTCTTATTTTTGTCTCTACCATCTTTCTGTAGATAATCTTATTCAAACCCATGACTTTAAATATCATACTATTCATAAAATGTTCTTGTCCAACTTTTGTTAATGAACACACATATAGAAATTTTAACTTAAAAATATCAGTCATTTTTGGCTCTTTGATTCCTCCCTCTCTTTGCCTCCTGGATCCAACAGATTTCTAAGTTCTATATATTATACGTTAAAGCCTATTTCTAATCAGATCACTCTTTCACAATAGTCTAGCATTATAATTAAGAGCATGTTCTGTGATGATAGCTTCCTAATGCCTATTCTGTCCTATCACTAACAGCGGGATATGCAGGAAGTGATAACCTAGCCAAACACCAATGTTTATAGCAGCTCTATTCATAATTTTATTTTAAAGTTTATTTATTTATTTTTAGAGAGTATGTGCATATGTATGCACATGCATGTGTGTGTGAGTGGGGAAGGGGCAGAGAGAGGAAAGAGAGAGAATCCCAAGAAAACTGTTGCTGTCAGCGCAGAGCCCGACCATGGGCTAGATATCATGAACCATGAGATTAAGACCTGAGCTAAAATCAAGAGTCAGATGTTTAACCAACTAAGGCACCCAAACATCTCAGCTTAATCATAATTGACAAATCTGGGAAGAAACGAGATGTCCTTCAGTAAATGAGTGGATGAATAAATTGTACATCCAAAAAAATGAAACATTAGTAAATGGTAAAGAGATATGAGCTATCAAGCCATGAAAAGACATGGAGGAAACTTAAATTCATATTACTAACTGAAAGAACCCAACATGAAAAGCCTAAATACTTTAATATTCCAACTATATGACTTTCCTGAAAAGGCAAATCTGTAGAGATGATAAAAAGATCAGTGGTTGTCAGGGGTAGTAGTCCAGAGAGATGAACAGGCGGAGCACAGACAATTTTTAGAGCAGTGAAAATGCTTGATATTATTCAATAATAATGAGTAAATTTCATTATTCATGTGTTCAAGCTCAGAATGTGCAACACCGGGGTGTCTCGCTGACTCAGTCAGTAGAGCATGTGAAACTTGTGGGGTTGTAGGTTCAAATTCCACGTTGGGTGAAGAGATTACTTAAAAATAAAATCTTCAAATAAAAAGAAAAGTATGCACAACACTAAGAGTGAATCCTAAGGTAAACTGTGGAATGTGGGTGTTATGATGTGTTAATATATCATTGTTGGTTAAAAAAAAAAAAAATTCTGGTGAGTGATGTTCATAACGATAGAGACTGTGCACATGGGGAGGCAGGGGTTAAAGGATGATCTCAGTTTTGTTGTAAACCTAATTTGCTCAAAATAAATAATAATCAAGTCACAAAATAAACTTCACAAACTTCAAAGGAAAACAGTGTCTAGACAGGATGATGTGGTACATCATAAATTCTCAGTAAAGGCTAGCTGTGATAATTGTTGTCATTGCCATTGTTGTTATTATCACTCCATATCCAATGCTACAAGCCTAGCTCACCCTATACAAAGTCATTTAACTGGTTTCTCTCCTTACTGCGTTGCCCCTTTCCTATGCATATCTATTCAGCAGCTGGAATGATATATTTTTTAATTTATATTGGAATCACATTATTTTTCTGATTGAAAAATCTTCTATGATAGCCTTTTACACTTAGATTGGTTTTGGAAGTAGTTATGTTCTGTGATGCCGACTGCAATCTGGCCCCTGCCCATCTTCCCAACTTCTATGTTGCTACACCTCATCATATGTCAGTGACACCCCTTAGCTGAAGGATTTTCTTTTCCTAAATCATGCAGAGCCCTTTCCCTTGATTGGCTCTCCCCATCTTTCTGGAATACCCATCTTTTGGAATACCCATCTACTCACTCTTCACTTTTGTTTTCTTTCAAACTTCAGTTTAAACAACACTGTCCTGGGGCTCCTGGGTGGCTCAGTCGGTTGAGCGTCCAACTTTGGCTGAGGTCATGATCTCATGGTTCGTGGGTTCGAGCCCCGTGTCGGGCTCTGTGCTGACTGCTAGCTCGGAGCCTGGAGCCTGTCTTTGGATTCTGTGTGTGTCTCTCTCTCTGACCCTCCCAAGCTCATGCTGTTTCTCTCTCTCTCTCTCTCAGAAATAAATAAAACAAAAAAAAATTTTTTAAATAAACCACACTCTTTCTGAGAGGCCTTCCCTGACCACCAGTCTGAAAAATCATCTCCATTCTTTACTCTCGTAGGAATTTCTTTTCATTCTGGCATGTATTGCTCCTTCTAATTAAATACTCGACTATGCGTCACTGGTATATTGCCTATTTCCCACATGAAGTCAGGATCTATGGCTATGCTGTTAATCGCAGTATCCCCAGAGAGTTGTACAGACTATAGCAAATAGTCTAAGCTGATAAAAGAGTTGTTAAGTGAAATGTGCTAAAATAATTAACTGAAAGGCTATGGATTTTGATTAAACATTAAATGGGAAAAACTAGGGGCTGCATATTTTCAAATCTTTTATAAAATATTAATATTAGCTGTGGATTTATTGCATACCTCCATCTGCCAGGCCAAGTATATAGGTTATTATATGGTCCTCCCAGAAAATCTGTAATTTACACACAATTATATACATTTTTCTGATTTAAAAACTGAGGCCCAGCTAGATTAAGTAATGTGCTGAATTACCCACCTTGTAAACAACAGACGCTCTAGTTCTATGAGGTTCCAGTTCTTCCCATTATGCCACAGGATGGCTATTAATGTAGGTTAGACATTATGTATTCAAAATTGGCAATCTCGTTGATGAGAAACTGAGGTGCAGAGAGAAAAAATGCCTTACTGAATGCCATGCCTTTAGCAAATAAGAGAGAAGGCTTCTGGACTTCTAATCTAAAGTGTTTCTATCTCCCCTGTGTTGAAATACAAATAGCAGTTTAAAACAATAGTTAATCATTTCAGAAAATCTTAATAACTTATCTTGTTCAAGCAGGAGGTCTACAAATAATTTACACTATTGTTAGAGAGTTTTTCTTTCTTCCTTAGAGGGATTATGCCTCTTCAGTGTTTTAGGTATTTAAAAGGTTTTATATTAGCCTTTGTAATTTGACATTTTGAAGTATATAAAAAAATCCAGGTATATTGCAAAAAATATGTGTTCTAATTAATGATTACTTTTTGTGTCCTTCAAATTTTCTTCATCAAATTCTTTTATTATCATGTAGAAAAATACATTATTAAATAGATTTTTGTACTCTTAGACTTCTCTTCATTTGTAAGCCTGAAATCTCTTCTAAAAGCAGGATGACAGGAAGAAGCAAGACTAAATAATTACTGAAAGGTATCTAAACAGTTTTTATATGATATCAATATTACGACTATCTCCCTAGCATGTTTACATTGTTCTGAAAAGGTTATTGCCATGACATCCGTAATAACTGTCGTACTATATGTTTTCACAAAGGCATTTTGAAAAAAAATTTTTCCAGAAACCCAATAACAACAAAACAACATCAATAATAACATTTGTAATAAATATAATACTTATTAGGGAAATAATATGTGGCAAGCACTGTGCTCTGAACATTAATGATCCATCTCACCTAGTCTTCACAATAACCAAATACTAAAAGGAAAAGACCTTTATTATTCTTCACTCATGAGAAAATTGCTCTTCAGGCACTTTAATTAACACCTGTGACTTCCTAGCTGGTAATGAAAGAGCTATCATGCTGACCTAGATCTTCCTGGATCCCAAATCCATAAACGTATCCAAAACAATGAAATTGAACATTAAAGGAAGCCTTTAGAAAGAATATTTCTCAAAACTGTTGGAATATTCTTCAGAGTTTCCCCAGTGTGTGCTGAAGGGTTGAGAATCATTAACCTAACGTGAATAGCTTCTTAAGAGCTTGCAAATAGGAACAGAATAAGTTATATAGGTTCCTTCTAAATCAAATAAACATCATTTTATACATACTGGATCAAAGATTCATCTCAGTTTCACTGAACTGTACATGCATAGTTATTGAAGTGGCTTGGAAAGAAGGAGGGTTTCAAATAGAAGGAATCATGAAAGGAAGAGAAAGAAGGGTGCTTTTTAAAATGAATTTATTCAATGTCATTAAGGCTGATAGTATGATGTGTTAGTCAAACTCCCCCTCACCTGATAACCTTTGCAGAAGCATTATCATCATTCTCACAGATCCCTGTCACTCAATTTTGCCATCTGTAAAGTATTTCTTACCTTGAAGTAATAAATCTTGCACTATAGGATTGATGTGAGAATTAGATACATCAAATGACTACTATTTAAGCAGAAACTTCTTATATATGGTTAAATGCCTGAAAGGTAGGGCAAATGGGAGGACACTGTAAACATGAACTTCACAGGGATGCATGCAGTAAAGAGTGAGGGGGGAAAAGGGAAGAATTTGTAAAAAAAAGAAAATGGATAATCATATTTGTGCTTTATATAAATCACTATTATTATGTCCCTTGGTGCCAGATTTAAGATGGATTAGGAGATTCAGAGAGACAATGTATACAAACCACTTCAGTAATCCAAATATGAAATTATTAGGGCCAAAGAAAAAAAGAGCCATAGCTTTCCGGATGGACGAGAGGATTGAGTCGATACTTAGCAGGTAGAACAACGAGTTATGGTGAACAGTTCAATGTGAGTATAAAAAGTAGCATGGGACAAAACCAGGTTTCTGTCTTGGGTATTATTTCACTAATAATTATTAATAACCAATAATGATGGGGCTGGAGAGAAAAGTAATGAGTTAAGTTTTATTCATGTTGAGGTTTTAAAACAGTCAGGATAGGAAAGAGGTGTCAAGGACAGGCAGCTGCCGCTCTTGTAGAGTAAGAATGTCAGACATTTCTATTTTGAAAAGAAACATCTATGATCAGGGAGAAAACGATCTCATTTCCCATTAATACTCCTCAGTGTATGATAAATGCAAAGACAGGCTCCACCAATAACACAATTTCACTAGAATAAGAAATGAAGTCACAATGATTGTGTTTATATTAAATTTGTTAACCTAAATCCTATAGTATTTTCCTATAAGCTAAGGAAGCTAGGGAGTTGAAAACAGGAATTTATTAATGTGATTAAAGATGTATGTTTTTGCTTTGTCCTTAGGATGTAGGAAAAACCTGTAATCCTTGAACTACACCCTGACACAGCAACTGACTCTGCTAAATATACAAACTCTCGATCCCTTTATTGTTTCATAAAATATTCATGAATTTTAATCTCTATTCATAATGAAGTTATTCCAAGAACAATAAGAATATGCTTAATTCCAAAAAATTAAAGTGACAAATTCTTAGACACATCATTACACTGTGTTTACACTGATGAAAAGTGACCTCACTATCCAGGGCCCTGAGACTCTGACATGTTGAAGGATTTGAAAACTTATGTTTTCTCAAACTCAGTGAAAACTGACAACAAAATGTAATTTTAAAAAAGCTGAGGGAAGTGCTGTAAGTTTTTTATTACTCTATCAATTAAAACCCTCTGATGTAAATAAATAAAATCCAAACCAGTTTAAGAAAAAATAATCTTCATAAGCCCATATAAGTCAACAACACACAACTGGGTGTAGCTTTGAGGTGGCTAAGTTCAGAATGGTCTTGGTCTGCTTCAACTGAGTTGCTGCCATTTCTAAGCTACTCGGTTGCCCCAATTTCTTCAGCTTTACAACATCAGCAAACCAAATGACAAGAGAGTTTGATTTCCTTAAAAAAATTTGGTTCTCATTAGCTTTGGTTGACTTTACTTGGATTGGTGCCCCTCCAAAAAGAAATGATCATAGCAAGAAAGATGGAATGTGCTGATTAGCTTTTGCCAAGTCACATGTTCCAACTCTGGTGACCAGACATGAGGCCAGCTTCATGCAAAACATGAGCTGAGGTTAGGGTAATGATGTTTCACAAAGCACAACCAAAGACTAATGATAGATGAAGAGGGTGTTGATGCTGAACTCCAAAATGTTAAATGTCCATACAGCATAAACAACTCAGAATTATTCCTGGCACATATCAAGGATAGAAAAAATTTACCTGATCAGCAAATCTAGGAGTTCTCTAGAATTCTATAACCAATGATTTTATCAAGTCACTATAATACACAAGCAATCACAACACAAAGAAGTTATCATCATATGTATAAGTAATTCAATTGAGTTGATATACAACTGCCAAATAAACATGAAAACAAAGTTTAACTGTATGAATCATCATTAATAATATGCCTTTTCGTTTACCAAATTGGCAGTTTTAAAAAGATACTGCCAACCGGTGAGAGTAGAGTGACAGGAACCTCACATACAGAAGAAAATTACTATATTTCCATGGAACAATTGTCATTTCAGATCAAGAAACTCAATATTGCAAAATGCTAAAAAATTGGAAACAATCTAAATTTCAAACAACGGTTCGGCACATCATGATATAGTCCAGTGAGATTTAATGCTACAGAATCATTCCAAGTGTTTTGAAGATTATGTCAATATTGGGGGAAATGCTTATGGTGTAATGTGAAGCTAAGTACCAGAGACAATTTTGCATTTGTTTATCTCTCCATATTTATTTACTTATTTATTTTGTAAATATTTTTATATATTTTTATTTCTTGCATATATGTGTACCTATACACAATACATACATATGTGGGCACATACGGATACACAAAATATTAATTACAGTTTTCATTAGGTCATCAACTATTAAATCTCTATATCATACTTCATATTTCAAATACCCTTCAAGATATACAATTTACTTTTATTTTTTATTTTTATTTAAATATTTTTAATGTTTACTTTTAAAGGAGAGAGAAACAGAGCATGAGCAGGGGAAGGGCTGAGAGACAGGGAGACACAGAATATGAAGCAGGCTCCAGGCTCTGAGCTGTCAGCATGGAGTCCAATGCAGGGCTCGAACTCATGAGCTGTGAGATCATGACCTGAGCTGAAGTCAGAGGCTTAACACTCTGGGCCACCCAGGCGTCCCTACAATTTACTTTTATAGTAAAAAAAGTAATAACTTTTGCTCCTTCTTATACTATTAGCAACTTAGATCACTATCTCTTCTCTAAATCTTTACAATAACCTTCAAAACATTCTCCTCCCTAACTCCCAGCTTCATATACATTCTCCTAAGTTTTGTCAGTTATTTTTCCATGACATGTATCTGTTTATAATGTGTCCATATTTTAAAGTCCTCAAGGTTTTCTGGTACTGATTATATCAGTAATCCTGGTAATATTGTATAAAAGGCTCTTACCATCTACCATTAGTAACCTATCCAGTTGCATATCCTGCTTCTGTCCATTATTGTACCTATAACTATGGCTCCAATGCTCCTACAAAAGCCAACATGTTTGGAAAATTGTACATGCTTCCATCATTCTGGTTATTGGCTTATGCCATTCTAGACCCTAAAATGTCTTTTTGCTCCCTTCCCAGCTGCCAAGGCCTCACTAGAATATTTTCTGCTCTACTAAACGTTTCCCAATTTCTCTACCCCAGGCGGACTTAGTTTATATTTTGTAATTCCAAGAGCAGCAGGTGCTGTAATCTTCATCCTGTATCCCTCATGCACAGAAGAGCAAAACACTAATAAGTATTTGCTAAGTGAATAAATAAATGGATACCTATGGTCTAAATGAAGTAACATAATGCTTTCGGAGCCCAAAGGACTAATATTCCTAATTCCTTCTAAGAATTTAATTAAATGACCATTATAACACAATTCCTCTGAGATACATCATCACTTGTTTCTCTTAACTTAGCTTCTGTGGAATCTGTTCTCCCAAATCTTCACCTTCTCCTCTTTTGAGGCCTATACAATATCATTCTTTGTATCCTACACCGTCCACAGGTGCACCTCAAAATATATTCTTCTTTACCTATATTTTCGCTAAGAGAATTATATAATCTAAGAGAGAACATAACCTCAGTTCATCTATGAGCCCATATCACGATGGTTCACAAATTTTATTTTAGTTCTAGATTCATATTTAAGTTTTTACCTTAGAAATACATTAGTTCAATACCTGAAACTCACTATTCCCACCGTGGAACTCATCACCAATATCCTTTTTGTTCTATACATCACTTTTTCTAGAAATAAAGGCTATTAATCTCAGAAAATTTTCTTTCCTAGCTCTCCATCATTCCATATCAGTAATACTCATTGTCACTAAATTTGCTCCTATATTTATTTTCAACCCATCCTTTCAACTTTCTATGTTCTTCTTTTTTAATTTTTTCATCCTTATTTATTTTTGGGAGAGAGAGAGAGAGAGAGAGAGAGAGAATGTGTGTGTGAGCAGGGGAGGGGCAGAGAGAAAGGAAGACACAGAAAATGAAACAGACTCCAGACTCTGAGCTGTTAGGACAGACCCAAATGAGGGGCTTGAACTCCAATGAGGAGATCATGACTTGAGCTGAAGTCAGACACTTAACCGACTGAGTCACCCAGGTGCTCTGTCATATTTCTATTTTCTTATCTTAACTCAAGTAATTGTTTCTCTAGTTTACACCCTTAACATCTGACTCACTTCCTCTTGTTTACCGAGCACAGTTCTCTTTATGATGATGATGATAGAGAGAGAGAGAGAAAGATGGTGGGGGGTGGGGGTGTTGATTCAGCAAATCTCCCCGACTTCTAAATTTTAAATTGCTTGAGGACTAAGTCTAAATTCCACATCTACTTTCATTTTCATCCCATCAACCACGTCTCATCACAGTAGGTAACATGCAGAAAGTGCTTAATAGATGTTTGATGAAATGAGTTAGTATTTGTGAATTAGTTCACCTGTGTTTCTATCCCAAACCATCCATGTGTTAAAAATTATTAGGTATCATTTGTCCTAGTGCTTGCTATAACATATATTGGTAATTCACATGGGTTTATACAAAAGGGAATAATTGGCAAGTATTTTGCTCCTCAAGAAATGGTTTTTAAGTCAGAGTTTTTAAATCAGCTATTTTTGCTCTGTTATGACAATCCCCATGATTTTGGCCTATAAAAGGAGTGCTAACACAAATACCATTCAAAAAGTCAAAGGGTAGATTTTTATGAATTTGTATTTCCTTCTCCAGGGAGATGCTGTAGAACTTTTATTAGCTCTATTCTCACAAGCCTCAAAGAGTCGGTAAAATCTAAATTCTTTACTCTCTCTATGGAGTAATATCATAACAGAGTTACAGCCACTGTAAATGAAAGTCTATGTAATACACTTTATTTAGAAATTATTCTTAAAAGTAATAGAAACCATCTGGCTGTCCACTCCCTCACTTATTTACTATAGCCAGATTTATGAGTTTGTCGGCTCAGGATTGCCTATGAGTACTGAGGTAGGAAGAGACATGAAGAAACACTGACATACTATTTTGATAAGATACTGCTTCTTAATCTTCACAGAATTCTTAAAAGATAAATAGTATGGAAACTTCCACAGATATATTCCCTGAAATAACGCAAAATTACTCAATTGGCTCCCCACCTTTGGCCCAGCTCATGTTTTCAAATGGCAGAGGGCTAATGTTCTTGTCTTCTGTCGGAAAAGGAAAGGTTGGTTTAGAATTGATAGTTTCATTATCACTTAGAGCTTTCTCAGTGTATCATCAATTATATGCATGTAACTTTCACTATCTTTGTTTTATGCTTTATACTGTAGTGAAGACTGAATGAAAAAATATCACTTGTCATTAATCTGGCAGTAATCAAAGCCTGAAATTTACTTGGCAGAATTTTTTAGACCTCAATTATTACATTGTGGCTGGGTTTTATTGAATTATCCTCTTGAGGTCACACCCTGTTGAGGTCCCCCAACCCGAAATTTGATTCAGATGTTGAGACTGATGATGCTGCACACAAATGCACACCAACAGAATGTGAAAATGGTTATTTCTTACATGTTGAGACTTTTTTGGGGAGAGCAGGGTGGGACCTGAGCAGTTCTAAAAATGGCCTTAGGGTTTGAGGCTGGGATAATGCATCCTGCATGGCTTGAATTTCCAGCCCAAGCAAAAGACTCTTCTTTTTTTTCAGCTTGCTCACAGATGAGGCAAAAGGTAAGGAAGAAGAGATGGCACTTTAAATCTGTCAGCAGTTAATCACCAAAAGTGTCCCATTACATAGTCCCATTTTATACCTTAGGAAATTTTCCATTGCTCAGAGAGGTAACTAACTGAAGATCAGAAAACATATTTGTCAGAACCAGAACTCATATCAGAGGACAATTTCAAAAGACTTGTTTTTTCCACCATACCTGTTCTGTCTTCCTTAGAAGGAAGTGGCTTGATTAAAAATTAATCTCAGTTATATATTTCCATTTGAAAATGTTTCCTAAGACTTGCTGTGACTGGAGTGGATCTAAGAAGGAGTTGCAATTGATGTCTGCACGCCCTGTTATAGACACAATGTGTCAGATCAGGACCTACTTTTGGAAATCATTGTCATCTAAATAACAGAATATTTTAAGATATGATTATAAAACTCCAGTACTGTAAATCCTTCACCTGCCCAAATAAATCAAACAATTCCTACCAGCTGTGCTGCATGTTTATAATGAGGGGATAAAATGTCTTTGTTAGGTCAATTTCACTTGCTAAGAAACAGCAGGGGTTCAGCATAGAGTCAGGGTTCCAATGCCTGCTCTAAGTTTACTTGTCTAGCTTTCAATTTCTATTGCTTAGGTCCTTATTCTGGTTCCTGCATGAATAAAAGACTCGTCTCCTACCTTCTCTAAAGCCTGGCATTACTGCTTATCCTTTAACTATAATGTGCTCTTAAGTGAATGCTGGAGCATTGGATGTTCCCAGGTTTCTGCTTTATCAAACATACCTGACCACAGTTTATATCACGGTATAACTAGCCTTCATCTTATACCCTATTAGCAGCATGATAGGAGAGGAACCATTATTGAGATCCTATTACCCGAAATAGCATTCATTGGAACAAAAAGACAAAATTTAACTCTGTAATGCTAGTTTCTGTCTTCCTCCCTATTCTGGCCTGCCTGCTTTTTAAAAGGCTCTCTTACCTGGAAAAAAAAGTCCAGAACTCAGTTCTTTCTTTATTTTTAATTTTTAATATATATTTTAAATATATATATATTTAACATTTAATTTAATTTTGAATATATATAATTAAATACATTATATATATATATATATATTACCAACATTCATGTTTTAGGAACTACTGTCTTTCATGTCTAAAGACTATTATCATAGAGTCTTTGAGATACTGCTTCTTGGGGTTTTCAGAAGTCTAAAAGGTTGAGCCACCTAGAACCATTTTAAGAACTTGAGACATGGCTGGGAAGAAACTTTCTATTTAATAATATTTTGTGACCTGAGTTGGTTCTTTGTGATTCATTATCAACTTACCCAGTAGTATCTGATAAAAGATAAATCCTATTCTTATTGTTGCCATGGAATTATAGAAAGTAAATTTAGCATCTTCAATTCCAGAAATTTTCTTATTTATAGGAACACTGAACACATCATCAGTCTGTATCAATGATGGATTCATGTAATTCTCCAACTCACTTTCTTCCCTAGATCCCCCTCAATGGTAAAATGGAATCTGCTATCTTTGTGGGGTCTAGAAGACTAATAGAATTTTTACCTTCTAATTTAGGCCAACATAAAACAAGAAAGACAACCAAATAAACTATATCCATGCATTAAGTAGCTGGAATTCTTAGAAGGTAAACCTATGATCCCACTTAGGAGTTAAGTGCCAAGAGTTCACCTCTGTCAGAGAACATGTTGCTATTTTATTGAGGTTTTGAAAAGGCCACTGTTGGGTTAATAGTGATTTAAAGGGAAGTGATTTTAATCTCTCAAAATTTACCAAAAGTTAATGTTTTCTTTTAAAATCTTATGTTCACTAAGGACTCAACATTACTCTTTGAGGAGACAGTCATTTCTCCCAACCTCCACGACTCAAAATGCAACACTGGGGTTTGCATTTACATGTGCACATTAACCTGAGATAGTTCTACAGCAGTGTAAAGAACAGAGCCTTTTTGATCAGCTGATGAATTCTATTATATTTATTGCTATTTATTATATATATTTCTATTATAATGGAACTTTATCTATAACCTACTGTCATGATCCTTGAGTCCACATTGTTTTGAAAGTCACATCCCTCTAGAGGAGGAATTGCTACATAGTGGAAGAATGCAAAATTTACAGTCAATTTAGCTCTAGATTCAAAATCTAGTTCTGATATTTGATGCCTATGTGGTATAAACATGTGATTTGATAGCTCTTAATGTTAGTTCATTGCCTATAAAAGAGGGAATAATAATTTCTACTTCATCTAGTATAAATATTTGAGTGAATACAAAAGCACTTCATTTATAGTAATACCAATAACTTATAGCGACTATTATTAAAAGTCAGTCATTTGGGAGACGCCCGAATGGCTCAGTCATTTAAATGTCCGACTTTGGCTCAGGTCATGATCTCACAGCCCCATGGATTCAAGCCCCACAATGGGCTCTGTGTTGATAGTTCAGAGCCTGGAGCCTGCTTCAGATTCTGTGTCTCCCTCTCTCTCTGCCCCTCTCCCACTCACTCTCTGTCTGTCTCTCAAAATAAAGGCATAACAAATTTTTTTTAAAAGTCAGTCATTTGGCTTCATGGTTCTTCATTCAGAGAACAGATTCTGTTTCATTCAGTTCTTTCCCTAGACAGAAGCTGGTAGAAGATATCTATGTATTTGGGTCAGAAGTTAGATGTCAACCATACCAATTCTCAGCTCATATTCAATATTACTTAGCAATAGTTTTAACCTCTCTAGCTGATTCCCCTATTCTTTCATTCTTCTGTACTACCTGAGCACCTCAATCTCTATAAGATATCTCAGTCTTTTAACCATAGAATATGATCATCATTTCATTGCACATGCTCTTCATTTTCCTTGTTCTAGCAAATATGTCTCTGGGACTTTACTTATTGTTTTTTCCTCGCTATTAGTATTTCTAAGGAGGATGTCCTCTCTCAAATGAGTTTCAACTCATCTTCTCCCTTCATGACAGTCTCTATCACCTCTTTCTACAGAATCTTCTCTCTTTTCCTTTTCAATGGTTTTTTGTTCTTAGTTAATTAAAGTGTTTGCACAGCTCTTCTCTAAAACATCTTGCTGCTCCTCTGAGCTCCCCTTAACCTAATGTCACAACAATTTTCCTTTGCCTTCATTTAACCTTGTGCTGTCAGAAATCTTTTATGAAAAAAACATGGGATATGAATATCTTTCTATATGGTATTAATTATATCTTATAACCTTTTTGAATCTCAACTTCTACCTTTTTAATTTAATTTAATTTTAGGGAGAGAGAGCATGCACAGGAGAGAGGGCCAGAGGGAAAGAGAGAGACCCAGAAAGAGAGACAGACAGACAGAAAGATAATTTTAAGGAGACTCCATGCTGAGCACAGAGACTGACAAGCGTCTCAATTCCACAACCATGGGATCATTACCTGTGCTGAAATCAAGAGTCAGATGCTCAACCAGCTGAGCCACACAGGTGCCCCAACCTCTTCAAAATAAGAGGAAACATAGTTTTAGTTGAAAGATTTATAATAAAATATTAATTCCAAATAAAAACAAGAAATAAGCATAATCCAAAACTGTAAGGATAATTAGGTTTTACTTCCTATGCATTACTTTTTTTTCTTCTTTAGCAGAATCAAAAAGTGACAATCCTGTTGCCAAAAGTTTGGCGTAGCAGTTAAATGAACCTCATTACTTGGCACACAGTAGTCATTAAATCAGTGTTTGTAAAGGAATTTTCTAGCAAAGGCATGCCATATTGTGTCTTATATTTTATCAGGAAAGAGTGGTAAGAATCAGATGAATACCATGCCTTTCTTATTATGCAACTTTGAATTTTCACCTGTTCTTCATCTACAAATGTTTAAGAAGAGAGGTAGATTTTCCCTAAGTCATGGATCATGTCTTCCTTCCTTAATTTTAATTTGTTAATTATTATTTTTTTTTATTTCTGAGAGAGAGAGAGAGAGAGAGAGACAACATGAGCAGAGGAGGGTCAGAGAGAGAGGGAGACAGAATCTGAAGCAGGCTCCAGGCTCTGAGCTAGCTGTCAGCACAGAGCCCGACGCGGAGCTAGAACCCACAAACCATGAGATAATGACCTGAGCCCTAGTTGGACGCTCAACCGACTGAGCCACCCAGGCACCCCCATTAATTTTAATTTCTACCTCAGAGAAGCTACTTTTATTATTGCTCATTAGTGCCTTACAATATGATCTTCATTATCATCATTATCATCATGTTGCACTCCTAAAATAAAGGCTACTTTAATATTCACCATCACCTTTCTTGGAAGAAAAGTTATGCTTTCCAGAATCATGAAATAAAATCAATAACTGATCTTGTAGGAGATTAACACCAGAATGTGACAACTGTCCAAATCCTGTTTCTCTCTAATAGTATATGCTTTTCTTCTATCTTATTTAGAGCCTATAGAAATCAAATTGAATGATAATTATAACCTAGGATCTATGTAGGCAAACTGATAGATGTCATCTTTATTGAAATTAGAAAAGGTATAATTATCCAAAGTTATTTTAAACCCATTTATCATCTTAGTCATTAAGGTAGTTCTGAAAACATCTATAAAATACCTCAAGGACCAAGAATTCATTATACATTGGTACCAATTCAGAACACAATATGCTAAACACGTGCTATCCTGGGTTCAACAATAAATGATTATGAAGTACTATTTTAACATATAGAATCTGTTACGAGAGATGAATGTGAATAGTGATCAAACAATGTCAATGAGAGTAAAATTGGTAAAACAAATGTTAATATTTTTCTTTGTAATCATATTAGCTATCAAAATTATAGTTTAAATTGTTTAAAATAATTTTGTATGTAATCTTAAGAGAATTTCAAGTAAATGATAATATTATTTTAGATTTCACACACTAAACTTACAGAGTTGATATTTATAAATTATTTTTCCATAATATATTTAACTATGAATATAGGTACCCCATAATTTTATTAGGATATCTATTGCTGCTAAAGTATTATTTTGAAGGATCCTAAAATCATTTTTTGTATAAAAGGAATAGATTGACTTTTCAGTCCTTTTTTAAAAATTTTTTGACAGTCTGCACAAATATAATTGAAAGGGTATGCATAGTATTTTAGTATCACAAAGAATCAGTAACTAAGTTATTAAACTATAAATAAAAATCACTTATTTTGTTTTAATCTTTATCATGAAAATTGTTTTCTCATAAAAAGATCAAAGTGTGCTTACTACTTCCTTGGATTTTTAAAGAGGTAATGAGCAGCGAACTTCGCAATTACTCACACATATTACTAAATGTCATTCATTGAAGAGCAGCAAGCTATGAAGAAGGAAAGATATCATCTATTAAGGGGAAAGATGTTTGTCCGATTTTATACTCCACGAGTTCTTATTCTTCATTGTAATGCTTGAATAATTTTATGCACAGCGTTACAAATAAAGGTAGAAAATTCTTGAAGTCTGTTTGACTTTGGCTTAATTGAAATGCCTCTTCCACAATCGTGTGTGCTAATTCAACCAGCAAACTTGATGTGCTTTTAAATGATACAAAGCTAGATAGTACATCACAATTTGCAAATGATACATCATGATGTTAAGAAAAATCTGTGTTGCTCTTACCAATCCACTGGCTTGGGTTTCTGTAAATCTCTTTTATCTGCACCAATAATTACTGTACTTCAGCAAGGCAGCTTTAATTAAATGTCATCCTTTAAAATCAAGAAACACTTACAAGGTCAAGTAGGTCTAGGATAAAACTAAAGTTTGCTCTCAAATCATGGATTACTTGATATTCTGCTATAAAGAAAAATTGTAAATGGGGCATACATAATTCTCCTCATACAATTTTAATGAGATTTTGACCAGTTCGGAATTGTTTCCTCTGTATAATTTTGCATCTGTTAGTTGAATGATAGATAATACTTTCTTACTTTTGACTATGAAAAACATTTCCACAGGAAAGTATTTCATACAATAAGTCTGGTATTTCCTATTTTTATGAAAATCATTTTATGAGACTTATAATCAGTTTTTGCCAAAAGAAGTAAAAGAATTTCCTTGGTTACAATTCCCTAGCTGCTTTGTAAAAGTTCAAAAAAATGATTTTGTTAACTGTTTCATTCTATTCATGTGAATACGTGTGTGTGTACATGTAACATTATATGAGATATGTTGTACGATGTCTAAGGTATTAAAGGGATAACCAGATAACATGCTGATTTTAATTGTTTGAGAAAAATATAAAACCTTGAAATATTCAGTGTTTACACACTGAAAAACTATACCTTCATTCTTTTATTAAATTATTTTATTTTAGGGGCACCCGGGTAGCTTAGTCTGTTAAGCGTTCCACTTTGGCTGAGGTGATGATCTCACGGTGTGAGAGTTTGAGCCCCATATCCGGCTCTGCACTGACAGAGCCTGCTTTGGATCCTCTGTCTCCCTCTCTCTGCCCTTCTCCTTGGTGTGTGCACACACATCTCCTCTCTTTCTATCAAATAAAAACATAAATGAACGCTAATACAATGTTTTATTTTGTATGTACTATATGTATGTGGCAGTGATAAATAAAGAAGTGAGCAATTAATTCTGTAGGGATAGTTAGACTTAATGCAGAAGCTGCGGTTCTAAAAAATGTAATTACATTTATTAATTACTTTAATGCAAAAATGACATCATATGATAGATGAACAACAAAACTGTCCCTACATCACTCAACTCATTAATGGTGACATTGGTATTTGAAGGCAGTTAGTGGGATTGTAGAGTGTATAATCTTAAGCCTTAGATTCTTCAGCCTCTAATAGCTAAAAATTTGTAGGATTTGAGAGACAGTCAAATAAAAAGGGAACACCTGAGCAAAGGCTGAGGTATATAATAGCATTATATGTTGGATGGACTTGGACACGATTTTCTCAATGTGCAGTAATGTCTACTTCTCCAGCCTCATCTCAAATATTGCATTAAGCAGTATGCAATGTTTATACGCATACATTCTCATCTCTGTATCTTGTATAGACTCTTGCTCCATTTAGAAGCTCCTCCCATCTTCGGCTTTTCCAGTAGCCTTTAAAACCCAATCCAATATGCACACCTTTCACTGTCTTTCTATCTCCCATTGCTCCTTCATTCCCTAAAAGTGCTCTGTATTATGCTATTGAATTTAATGCACGCTTTCTAATTATTTAACTAATTATCACTAGTATGTGACACAATAATTAGTCTAGTAAACACTGATAACATTTTGTTGATCTACATTGAACTTAAGCATAAACTTTGTCTTTTTATTGTCCTTTCAGCCTGCTACATATTAGAAATTCAGACTTAAAAAAAAAAAAGATGGTACATGCAAGCAGGATAGAGGGGCAAAGGGAGAGGGAGGAAGGGAGCGAGGAAGAGGGGGAGGGCGAGGGAGAGGGGGAGAAAGAGAGAGAGAGAGTAATCTAAAACAGCCTCCATGCTATCAGCACAGAAGCTTGATGCAGACTCTATCCCGTGATTCTGAGGTCATGACCTAAGCCGAATCAAGAGTCAGACACTCAGCTGACTGAGCCACCCCAGCATCCTTAGAAACTCAGACTTTTAATGACTAAGTCACTAAACGAATTCGTGTGCTAGACATATGCACATGACTTAGTCTACTGGCATGAGTTTGAGTCCCCTTTCTGCCATTTAATTGGCATTTAATTTGTCCAGATGCTTAGCTTCCTTGAGCCTCAGTTTCTTCATCTGCAAAGAATAGAAAATGAGAACTATCTTCCCATATGATCACCAGCATAGAATGAGATAATATATGTGAAATTATCACTCAGTGGAGAGCCAATGTTCAGTATGTGGTAATTCTTAGGTATTAACTGTTAGGAATTAACCTGGTTAGGTTTTTAGTATTAGTGTTATCATGAATATTCTTATTTTAGTTCCTTAAACATTCCCAAACTTGATTCTTCAACAGTAGTCTAGGCACACTAATGAATTAGGAACTTTGACAAGCTAGTCAATATAAATATCAAAATAGGCAATATAAGATTGAGAATTTTTACCATTTTAAAGGGGAAAAAAGACATTCTAAAAACAAATATGAGTGCCCTTTACAGGGAGAGTTTCAGGGAGCCATAAGCTGACCAAATTTTAACAAGTTTCATATGACTACCAAGCTGCCCATTGATATTCATTTTCTAGAGACTACTAAATTGTTCCACACTTCTGGAAAAAAGTCATTTAAATTTCTTTTTCATTATGTATACTGCCTTTGAGAGGCCAGGAGCCTTCCTAAAGGGACATTCAGTGTGGGACTAAAACCATTTGAACCATTTATAGAATGAAAATGGGTTATATTAGTGCAAAGTGAGACATTTCTGTAAATGTTAAAGACTTTTAAAAGACTTTCAATAACATCTTAAAGTTATCCACGTCTATGCTAGCCTTGCCAAAACTTTAAATTTTGTACTTTCTTAAGTCAAGGCACTCAGTAATATGCTTTAGACAGTCGTGTGAATTAGTAACTGGTGTGACTGGGACAAAACCAATGCAAATGAAACTTTTTTTGTAAATTTTCGATGCAATTCACATAGATATTTTGGGCTATGTAGTCTCCAGTTGCTTTTAGAATCATTTGTTCAAAATAAAGGAAGGATATTCTTATTAAGTTAAAGGCCTATGTTTCCCAAAGTGTACAAAATATCGTTGCTTGACTAATCTCAACCATATTTTAATTTAGGGAGAACAAATATTTTAAAAATTCAAGCAAAGCATTTTGTACCTCAGCTTTAAAAAATATCTGTGCATGGTTGTTTATATGTGCAAAATATAAAACCATTATTAATGCTGAAGATATATAAATGTATAAAACAAAATAAAACTCTTAATTTTCTCAAATTTTATGATTAAATGTTTTTAAGTATTGATAATTATGGATAAGGAGACTCTTGCATACACAATAAGAATGCACAAATATACTTGAATTGAGCAAATATTATTTGACATCTTTTTTTTATGTTTGGAATTTTAATGCAGAAAGGAGGAGAATTTTATTAGTGTTTAATAAAGGACTTTTCTCTGGAGAACATAGGCAGTGGTTCTACCTAATCAAATGTCTGAGTGCTCTGCTGAAACTTCTCCTAGATTTTTTTCCAAAAATTACTTTACCAACATAGTACATGTATTTTCAACTAAGAGACAACTATTAAAAATACCCTCCTATTGAGTCCTTGATTCATTTATCCATTTATTAATTCCAACCTCTAGAGTTTTTACATTCTGCAAATCACACAGTGTCTGCTCATCTGGAGCATTTTATTTTTATAAGGAAAACTGCGTTATAAATATCAACAGGATAAAAGAGTTATAAGATCCGCATTAAGAACATTAAGAAGTATAATGAAGGCTGTTTAGGCAACCTTAGAAGGAAGGAATAATTTCAGTTGTGAGAGTCAGAAATTCATAAAAATAGTGACATTAGAGCAGGGGTTCAAAAGATAAGTGCAGTCCCAAAAAGGGAGTTGAAGGAATGGCACTAGCCAAAGCAGAGATCTGGGAGTATACAAAGCATGTGTGAAGCATATCACATAGACTGACGAGAGGGGTTATTCATGGGAAGAGCATGAGGTAACCTCGATACTAATTTTCAAATTTGATGTGTGTCAAGTTACAAAGTTTAAAGTTGGTAGACATTTAACTGGTTTCTTAAGTGTTACTACTCTGACTCGCATTGAAATATATTTGATTTGACTCATAAAAATGTTTAAACTAGAATGAAAATAAATTAACAGAAATGTAAAAGGAAGACTAGCATCTAACTTGATAAGCTTATGAATAAGGACTTGAAAGATTAATGTAAAATTTAAATAAAGAACATCTGTGGGACGCCTGGGTGGCTCAGTCAGTTAAGCGTCTGACTCTTGATTTCGTTTCATGTCATAACCTCAGTTTCATAAGTTCGAGCCCTGTGTTGGGCTCTGCACTGGTAGCACAGAGCCTTCTTGGGATTCTCTTCTCCCTCTCTCTCTTTTTCCCTCTCCTGCTTGTGCTGTCTATGTCTCTCTCAAAATTAATAAATAAACCTTAAAAAAAAAAAAGATAGGAGAGGGGGGGCAAGATGGCGGAGAAGTAGGGAGCTCCGTGCATTCCGCTTGCACCCATCTCTCAAACACAGAAGGCCTGAAGTCGTGGGACACTGAGCCACAGGAGTTTGGGAAGAGAAAGAGAGAGTACACTGGGAAGGCAACCTCATAAGTGCCTGAGTGCGAACTGCGGAAGATGAAGGCGGGATGGGACCCGGAGATACGGAGGGAGGGAGGGAACCCGGCTTGCGGGCGGCTGCGGTGAGTGATGAGCTGCGGTGAGACCAGGTGAGCTGCAGCGAGTCCAGGGGAGAGGAAAGAGAAGCTGAGACTGCTCATAGCACCGTCCCCCTGGAGAAGAGAAAAACCCCGGCTTGGAAAGAGTGTTTTTTTAGTTCTGGCTGGGGTGCTGTCTTTGAACTAGGTGCCCCCGGTCCCAGAAGGTGCCAGAACAAACTGCTCTGCTGTGCTCCCGGCACCGTCTTCGGAGGCAGGGCAGCGGGGACTCCGCCGGCCTGAGGCTGCGTTCCCCGGAACTGACACCCGGGAACGCAGAGGCGGCGGGCCGAGGCTGAGTTCGCCTGACGTGCTCCCGCCGGTGCAGAGGCATCGGATCCCAGGTTGTACCGCCGCTTGACACCCACAGATCTGAGGCTGCCACACTTCCCCCACCCCCAACCACCCGGCAGCAGGGAAGCAACAACCTGCGGGACTGTTTTGGGCGGTATAAACAAAGCCCGAACTGGGACTTGGAAACAAGGTGGGGCTGGGGCATAAAACTCAGACCACTTTGGCTACACCGGCAGCACAGGGAGATTGGACCTAAAGGAGTGATTTGCAATGATTGGTTGAGAAGGGACTGGGCAACACCGTTTTTCTCCCCAAAACCACCAAGGTGGGGCCTCAGGGAGCTGCTGGTGGGACACACGGGAGGCCAGAACTGCCTACACCAAACCATGCCCATCCCTGCTAGAGAGCTGCTTTTTTTGTTTTTTGTTGTTTTTTTTCCTTTTTTACCTGAGCCTTGGGCAAGACCAACATGGATTCACTGCCATGATTAATCCTAGATAATTATTTCTATTCAGATATAATCTCCCTTTTCTCATTCCTAATCCTCCAATCTGCTGGTCGGGGCACTCTGGTCACTGGTTTACTTAAACAGTCACATTTAATCCATTCTCTAGATGTACACTCTACACCTCAACCACTACCTTTTTATGTCTCTCTCTCCGGAGTAATCAGACTATATAGTTTCTCTGAGTAACATCTTCGTTTCTTTCTCATCGGGTCTAAACATATTCTACAATTTCTCCCTCTGAATCAAGCCTCTTAGTCCCTCTGCCTGGTCATTTCATTTCCAATTTTGCTTCCTCCCCACCCTGTCATCTCTCTCTTTGTATATGCTCATCCATCAGCACTGCATACACCTGGCTCTTTATTTGTAGCTGGGAAATCTGGTTTTATGCCTTTAGGCTGTCCTTTGTCTTTTGGGTTTTTTCTTTCTTCTTTTCTTCTTTTTTCAATTTTTTATTAATTTTAATTTTTATTGTCTTCCCTCCTTTCTCTTTTTTTTCTTTTTTGTATTGTTTTGTTTTTTGCCCTTCCTTTTTTTCTTTTTCTTTTTCCCATTCGGTTTGTGTGTTTGTTGGATTTGTCTGTGCATTTGTGTACCATTGTTCCTGTGTGGTTGTCTGTCTGTTTTCTTTTAGAGGGCTACCTCAAGAAACAAGCCAAAGTACACAGGGTGGAGAGTCACAAATACCGCTACGAGTAGGGAAACAAAATAACCAAAGTCTCAACAAAAGAAATCAAGATACCATTCAAAGAACACTTCCTGAACGGACAGGTTCTGGACAGTCAAAGAGCCCTCTTCAATACAGCCGCACCCACAGGGGCAGAGTGCATAACAAGCTTTTAAAATTAACAAGAGATAGAAAGCTAACCAAAATGATAAAATGGAAGAACTCTCCTCCAAAGAAATTCCAGGAAGAATTGACAGCTAAAGAAATGCTCAAAACAGATATAAGCAAAATAACTGAACAATAATTTGGAACAATAGTCATAAAATTAATCGCTGGGCTTGAAAAAAGCATGGAAGACATCAGAGAAACTATTGCTACAAAGTCTATGGAGCTTAAAAATAGTGATGAATTAAAAAATGCTATAAATGAAATGCATATGAAAATGGAAGTGTCCAATGCATGGATTGAAGAGGCAGAAGGTAGAATAAGTGATTTAGAAGACACAATTATAGAAAAAGAGGAAGCAGAGAAAAAGAGAGATAAACTGATCCAGGAACACAAAAAGAGAGTTCGAGAGCTCAGCGATACAATCAAACGGAACAATATCCGTATCATAGGAATTCCAGAAGAGAAAGAGAGGGAAAGGTGCTGAAGGAGTTCTGGAACAAATTATAGCAGAGAACTTCCCCATTCAGGGGAAGGAAACAGATGTTGAAATCCAAGAGGCACAGACAACTCCCCTCAGACGTAACTTGAATTGATCTTCTCCACGACATATCATAGTGAAACTGACAAATATAAGGACAAAAAGAGAATTCTGAAAGCAGCTAGGGATAAAAGGGCCCTAACATACAAAGGGAAACCTATCAGAGTGGTGACAGACCTATCTACTGAAACTTGGCAGGCCAGAAAGGAATGGCAGGAAGTCTTCAATGTGATGAACAGAAAAAATATACAGCCAAGAACCCTCTCTCCAGCAAGCCTGTCATTCAGAATAGGAAGAGAGATAAAAGTCTTTCCAAATAAACAAAAATTGAAAGAATTCGTCACCACTAAACCAGCCCTACAAGAAATCCTGAGGGGGACTCTAGGAGGGAAATGTTGCAAGGAACGCAAGATACCAGAGACACCACCACAAGCATGAATCCCACAAAGGACTCGATGACTCTAAACCCATAATTTTCAATAATAACACTGAATGTAAATGGACTAAATGCCCCGATCAAAAGACACAGGGTAGCAGAATGGATAAAAAACAAAATCCATCTATTTGCTGTCTACAAGAAGCTCATTTTAGATGGGAGGACACCTGCAGATTGAAGGTAAGGGGATGGAGAAATATCTATCATGCTACTGGAAGTCAAAAGAAAGCTGGAGTAGCTAAAATTCTATCAGAAAACCTGGACGTTAGTAAAGGCAGTAACAAGGAATGAAGAAGGGCATTATATACTAATTACAAGGTCTATCTATCAGGAAGAGCTAACAATTATAAATGTCTATGCACCAAATATGGGAGCACCTAAATATTTAAAACAACTAATCACAAACAGAAACACTCTTATGGATAAGAATGTGCTAATAGCTGGGGACTTTAATACTCCACTTACAGCAAGAGATAGATCAACTAGACAGAAAATCACTAAAGAAATAATGGACTTGAAAGACACATTGGACCAGATGGATCTGACAGATATATTTAGAACTCTACATCCTGAGGACAGGGACTTCACTTTCTTCTCAAGTGCACATGGCACATTCTCCAAGATAGATCACATACTGGGACATAAAGCAGCTCTCAATAAATATAAAAGAATTGAGATCATACAGTGCATACTTTCGGATCACAATGCTATGAAACGTGGAATCAATCACAGGAAGAAGTCTGGAAAACCTCCAAACACATGGATTAAAGAACACCCTACTAAAGAATGAATGGGCCAATCAGGCAATTAGAGAAGAAATTTTAAAATATATGGAAACAAATGAAAATACAACAATCTGAAATCAATGGGATGTGGGAAAGGCAGTCCTAAGAGGAAAGTAAATTGCAATCCACGCCTATTTCAAGAAATTAGAAAAAGCACAAGTACAAAATCTAACAGTGCACCTAAAGGAACTAGAGGGAGAGCAACAGGAGCATCCCAAACCCAGTAGGAGAAGAGAAATAATAAAAATCAGGGCAGAAATAAGCAATACAGAAACCAAAATCAAAGTTGACCAGATCAACAAAAACCAAGAGTTGGCTTTTTGAAAAGATAAACAAAATTGACAAACCTCTGGCCAGGCTTCTTAAAAAGAAAAGAGAGAGCACTAAAATAGACAAAATCATGAGTGAAAAAGGAATTATTACCACCAACCCCTCAGAAATACAAGAAATGATCAGGGAATACTATGAAAAATTATATGCCAACAAATTGGACAACTTAGAAGAAATGGACAAATTCCTAAACACACAGTCACTACGAAAATTCACACAGGAAGAGATAGAAAATCTGAACAGACCCATAACTAGTGACAAAATCGAATCAGTTCTCAAAAATCTCCAAACAAATAAGAGCCCTGAGCCTGATGGCTTCCTAAATTCTGCCAGACATTTAAAACAGAATTAATACCCATTCTTCTCAAGCTATTCCATAAAATAGAAATCGAAGGAAAACGTCCAGACTCATTTTATGAAGCCAGCATCACTTTGATTCCCAAGCCAGACAGAGACCAGCAATAAAAGAGAACTACAGGTCAATATCCTTAATAAATACGGATGCAAAAATCCTCAAGATAATTGCAAATCGAGTCCAACAGCACATAAAAAGAATTATCCACCAAGATCAAGTGGGATTCATTCCTGGGTTACAGGGCTGGTTCAATATTCGCATATCAATCAATGTGATACATCACATTAACAAAAGAAAAGATAAAAACCATATGATCCTGTCGATAGATGCAAAAAAAGCATTTGACAAAAAGATACAGCATCCCTTCTTAATAAAGACCCTCGAGAACACTGGGATAGAAGGAACTTACAGCCATCTATGAGAAGCCTTCAGCTAACATCATCCTCAATGGGGAAAAACTGAGAGCTTTCCCCCTGAGATCAGGAACACGACAGGGATGTCCACTCTCACCACTGTTGTTTAACATAGTGCTGGAAGTCCTAGCATCAGCTATCAGACTACAAAAGGAAATAAAAGACATCAGAATTGGTAAAGAAGAAGTCAAACTCTCACTTTTCACAGATGACATGATCCTCTACATAGAAAACCTGACAGACTCCACCAGAAGCCTTCTAGAACTGCTCCATGAATTCAGCAATGTTGCAGGATACAAAATTAACATACAGAAATCGGTTGCATTTTTTATACACCAATAATAAACCAACAGAAAGAGAAATCAAGAAACTGATCCCATTCACAATTGCACAAAAAACCATAAAATAGCTAGGAATAAACCTAACCAAAGATATAGAAGATCTGTATGGTGAAAACTATAGAAAACTTATGAAGGAAATTGAAGAGGACACAAAGAAATGGAAAAACATTCCATGCTCATGGGTCGGAAGAATAAATATTGGTAAAATGTCATTACTACCCAAAGCAATCTACACATTTAATGCAACCCCAATCAAAATTGCACCAGCATTCTTCTCAAAACTAGAACAAACTATCCTAAAATTTGTATGGAACCACAAAAGACCCAGAATAGCCAAATATTGAAGAAGAAAACCAAAACGGGAGACATCACCATCTTTGACTTTAGCCTCTACTACAAAGTTGTCATCATCAAGACAGTATGGTATTGGCACAAAAACAGACACAGAGACCAATAGAAAAAATAGAGAACTCAGAATTGGACCCACAAATGTATGGCCTACTAACCTTTGACAAAGCGCGGAAGAGCATCCAATGGAAAAAAAGGCATCCTCTTTAACAGATGGTGCTGGGAGAACTGGACAGCAACATGAAGAAGAATGAAACTAGATCATTTTCTCACACCACGCACAAAAATAAACTCAAAATGGATAAAGGACCTGAATGTGAGGCAGAAAACCATCAAAACCCAAGAGGAGAAAGCAGGAAACAACCTCCTTGACCTCAACCACAGCAATTTCTTTTATATATAGATAGATAGATAGATAGATAGATAGATAGATAGATAGATAGATTTATTTCATTTTTTGTTTTTTTTTACAAATAGTTTATTGTCAAATTAGTTTCCACATAACACCCAGTGCCCATCCCCACGAGTGCCCTCCTCCATGCCCATCCTCCCCTCCCCCCCACATCCATCAGTCCTCAGTTTTTGTCAGCATTCAAGAGTCTCTCATGGTTTGCCTCTCTCCCTTTCCCCCACCATTTCCCCCCTTCTTCTCCCCCTTGTTCCTCAGTTAAGTTCCTCCTAATCCTCCTATACGTGCAAACATATGATATTTGTCCTTCTCTGCCTGACTTATTTCGCTCAGCATAACACCCTCAAGGTCCATCCATGTTGCTACACATGGCCAGATTTCATTGTTTCTCATTGCCATGTAGTATTCCATGGTATAGATAAACCACATCTTCTTGATCCATTCGTCCGTTGATGGACACTTAGGCTCTTTCCATGTTTTAGCTATTGTTGAGAGTAACCGCAGCAATTTCTTACTTGACACATTCCCAAAGGCAAGGGAATCAAGAGCCAAAATGAACTATTGGGACCTCATGAAGATTAAAAGCTTCTGCACGGGAAAGGAAACAATCCATAAAACTAATAGGCAACAGACGGAATGGGAAAAGATAGCTGCAAATGACATATCCGATAAAGGGCTAGTGTCCAAAATCTGTAAGGAACTCATCAAACTCCACACCCAAAAAACAAATAATCCAGTGAGGAAATGGGCAGAAGACATGAACAGACACTTCTCCAAAGAGGACATCCAGATGGCCAACAGACACATGAAACTATGCTCAGCATCCCTCCTCATCAGGGAAATACAAATCAAAACCACACTGCGATACCACCTCATGCTGGTTAGAGCGACTAAAATGAACAAATCAGGAGACTCTAGATGCTGGCGAGAATGTGGAGAACTGGGCGCCCTCTTACACTGTTGGTGGGAATGTAAGCTGGTGCAGCCCCTCTGGAAAACAGTGTGGAGATTCCTCAAAAAATTAACAATAGAACTCCCCTGTGACCCAGCAGTAGCACTGCTAGGAATTTATCCAAGGGATACAGGAGTGCTGATGCATAGGGGCACATGGACCGCAATGGTCATAGCAGCACTCTCAACAATAGCCAAAACATGGAAAGAGCCTAAGTGTCCATCAATGGATGAATGGATCAAGAAGATGTGGTATATTTATACCATGGAATACTACATGGCAATGAGAAACAATGAAATCTGTCCATGTGTAGCCACTTGGATGGACCTTGAGGGTGTTATGCTGAGTGAAGTAAGTCAGGCAAAGAAGGACAGATACCATATGTTTGCACCTATAGGTGGATTAGGAGAAAGTTAATGGAGGACGATGCGGGAGGAGAAGGGGAAATATAGTGAGGGAGATGGAGGGAGGCAAACCATGAGAGACTTTTGAATGCTGAGAACAATCTGAGGGCTGAGGGGGGTGGGGGAGAGGGGAAGGAGGGTGATGGGCATAGAGGTGGGCGCTTGTTGGGATGAACACTGGGTGTTATATTGAAACCAACTTGACAATAAACTATTTAAGGGGAAAAAAAGACAGCGAGAACATCTGGAAGTGGCATGGACAAAGGACAATGGATTATGGAGTTGGATTCTAGAGGCCTTGACCCTCATCTTTCTCATTTCTATTTGGAAAAGTATTGGCATATTGGTGTAGCTAATAGACTGCTATGGACCTAACCAGGTTTCTTTGGAAGGACAGAATTCAGTGTGGAAATGTAAAAGGCAATGAGAGAGGCATTGCAAAAATTAGGTCAGAATAACTTGGATACTGAAGGACCTTAAGCAACTAGAGTAACTGAGGCCAGAGAAATACATGCCAAATTTGTTTGAACAATAAAATGAACAAATATTTTCCTTTTCTTAAATAAAAAAGTTTCCTATTCAAGCTTCCACAGATATAGATAGATAAGATGCAGGCAAGAAAGTGAGGCTTAATATATAGCATGTTTCTCTTTCTTTTTTTCATATATGGCAGACTGGAAATGGTCATAAATTCTTTATACATCTCCCATTGGTATGCTGTCCAGTTTCCTTCTCTTGAACCTGGGCTTATTTCTGAGCACTCTAACCAGTGGAATATGGTTAAAGGAAAGCTATGTAGATCTGAATCTAGACATCAAAGACACTGTCATGTCAGCATATATATTGTTTTCTGGGAACCCCCAGCCATCCTATAAAAAGTCTAACTTGCTAGAGAGGCCTCGAGATTGCCTTAAGATGAAGGGAGCCCAGGTGAGCCCAGCCCAGTTGTCAGATGAATACCAACAATTGGAGCATAAGAGTCACCCAGACAAGCCCAGTGTAAATTCCCAACTGACAAAATCATGGTGTTGCTTTAGGCCACTTAAGTATATCCCTTCTGTTCCATGTCTTGTAATGTATAATTTATTAAACACACATCGATGAGTAGAAAAGTCTACTTCCCCAAATTTTGTATCAGAAGGGCCATCCTACTTCTCAGAATTTTAGATAAAATGAGTTAGGGTATTCATCTATGAATAATAAATATGAAACACTATAATAGATACTAGGATCATGCAAATGAAAAAACAAGATATAAATTCTGTTCTCTAGAGGTCACAATCCACACAATAGTAATGGAAATTTATAAAATATGTGGATAGGGTACCTGTGGCTATGTCAGAAGTTTGCAGAGGTCAGCTGGGCAGAAAGAGAAGATATCATGAATGTCATAAAAACAAAGGAAAACAAGTCAATCCCATTATATAAAAAGCTCACTGACCAAATGAGCATGCAAACTATAAAGACTTTCAAAGCAACAACTATAAGAAATATTAAAAACTACAAAGACTTTCAACAGCAAACCTATATATACATTTAAAGGTCATAAACAGGGGTGCCTGGGTGGCTTAGTCGGTTAAGCGTCCGACTTTCGCTTAGTTCATGATCTCGCGGTTCGTGGGTTCGAGCCCCGCTTCGGGCTCTGTGCTGACTGCCAGCTCAGAGCCTGGAGCCTATTTCAGAGTCTGTATCTCCCTCTCTCTCTGACCCTCCCCTGCTCACGCTGCCCCTCTCTCTCTCTCCTAGAAATAAATAAAAATATTTTTTTTAAAAAAGGGCATAAACAAACGAGGGAATTTGAGGGTCCTATAGAAAAAAAGGAAAATTAACTCAGAATTAAGATACCAGAATTTCCCCATGTGTCAGGAGTTTACCCAGTATCATCTTAGACAGCTCACTTATTGGTCCCACCACAATTTTTCCAGAAGGAAGACCCTTCTTATGGGGGAAAGAATTTTTATTCTTTGTTCGATTCTTTTGTGACCGAAAAAGAAAAAAGTTCAGTGTAGAGGTGGTAGTTATCTTATGGACCTAGGTACACCTCCTTCCTGTTATGTTTTAGACCAGTGTACTGGTGGTGAAATAAGCCCACCAGTTTTTTTCTAAAATCATTTGTGAATCCAAATCTGCCCATTGATAGTCTTAGTACACTCACTTATTCCTCTACAGTCCTGTACAGTTCTTCTGTATGTGTTGACCGAAAGAGTAACTATCAGCCTCCATCTCAATTTTCCTGTCTCCATCTTCCTCATTTTCCAAAAGCTAGTCCCATGTGAACACTCAAAAGAGATGGATTATGACCAATTCTGGAGAATTTAAGCTCTGTCTGATAGAAGAAGTCTTATCCCTGAGTAAGCTTTCTATACAATTTGTCTTAGGGTGAGGTGGCCCATAGCTGACTTTTCGGCCCCATTTTATTTCCTTAATCTTTCTCACTGCTAATTCAACCAAGATATGGCCAATATTGAGCAGTATATATTACAGATTGCTGAAAGCCTCCTCCCTCTTCCCTAAGAGTCCTATTGAGATAGTACTTCTCCGCCCATTTCTGAAGTCAACCATTCTTCCTTGTAGCACAAATTGTATGAAAGTCTATGTTTTGTGCCTTTTGCCTAGTTTCAGATTTTTTTCTTAGTCATTTAATACTTTGTTCTTAAGAAGGATAGGGAAAATGACAGGAGAGCATCACTCCCACCCCTGATTAAATGAAAGTTGCACTCAATCATTTCATTTAAGGAGTAGGTCTCCCATGATTTGAATGCTTCTTTAGCCTTAATATCAAGTTAATTTCAAACAGGGTTTTCAGAACTGGATTAAAACACAGTCATCAATAATATGCTAATGCAGGTAGACATTTCTTCCTTAAGTTTATCCCTTCTGTTCCATATATTGTAATGACTTTGAAAACTTTCTTGCCAAAGTCATTTTTTCCAATTCCTGACAAGAAGCCAGCATATTACAGAAATGTCTGTAGGGTATAATAAAATCTATTTGCCTTCATTAGCCATGTAAAAGATACTGTCTTTACATTGGAAATTATTTAATCTCTCAACCTCTTTCTTTGGGAAGTAAAGTCACACATATGTTTTTGGTAAAGTGCATTGGGCTGTCTTCTCTTGGGCCATGTTTTGCATTGTAGGAAGTGTGTGTAGAATCAAAATCTGAGATGTTTTATTGCCAGTATGTTCCAGAATAACCTCATTCAGAGTGATTCAACCATCTTCTGGATCCTCTAGGAAGGGCAAGACTTCACAGAGGGGGGAAAGACTTCATGGAGGAGGTAATACTAAAGTTGAGCTCTTAAAAGGTAAGTAGTAGTTTGCTGGATAAGAAACAGTAGAAAAGGAACATCTACCGGAAGAGCTTAAGGAAAGAAACAATGTTTTACAATAGTATACAATAATATGGAAGGGAAGACCTTTAGGGAGCTCTGTGGAAGGGGAAAGTAATGAGATTTGAAAGTGAGATTTGGGACAAAGCAGCAAGGATCCTGAGTAATGTGCTAAGATTATTTGCTTTTATGTAGGTACTAGGACAAAGGTGGGTAACAGGTTCTTTCCCATGCTTCTGCATTTCTGGAAGATCTCCAGGTTTGAAAGTTGACTGTGGTAATTAGCATGAGTAGAATCTTAGAGAGGAAATCAAAAGAGAAGTCATTATGAAAAGGACGCCAAAGTGGGGCTAGGGGAGAGCTGTAACTTGTTACCTGTATCTTTAGAGATCCCCAAGGCCCCTTTTAATTTGCTCTGGAATCCCATACTGGCATCCTGTATTTGATTTGCACCGGAAGAAATTTAGAGAGGAAAGGGAAGTTTGGGAAAATGACTTGTGTAGGAGCCTAAGCTGTTACATGCTCCCTAAGTCGGTACAATAGGCTTAAGAACCCGACCAATGAGGGGCCCCTGGGTGGCTCAGTCAGTTAAGCATCTGACTTCAGCTCAGGTCATGATCTCATGGTTTGTGGGTTTGAGCCCCATGTCGGGCTCTGTGCTCACAGCCAGCTCAGAGCCTGGAGCCTGTTTCTGATTCTGTTTCTCCCTCTCTCTCTGACCCTCCCCTGTTCTCTCTCTCTCTCTCTCTTTCTCGCTCTCTCAGAAATAAAGAAAAACTTTAAAAAAATAAATAAAATATAAAAAGAACCCAGCCAGTGATGGAGGGCAGAGTTAAAAACTCTGGGGCAATAGATATAATGGGTTGGGCAAGTTGAATGGAGCAGGAGTGTAGCGTAGAAAGGGCGCTACGAGGACAAATTTTACATAACACCACATAGGCAACAGTATGTTGGATGGATAGGGAACAATAGTACTAACTAGGACCCCTCAAAAGCCCCAAATGTGTTGCCAAGCATATTTGCCTTTGTTTAACCAATTCATGTTGCAATTGCTCAGCCTAACAAACTTGAAAATATAACAAAAAGGACAGAAAACCCTTCTTTCAGAAATTGGGCTCTAAGCTCATTTTCTTCCAGGGATGCCTTGTTAAGAGTCAGTAAGACACGTTGCTGAGATTCCGTTGTCACTAATTTTCTTTTTCTTTATAATCAGATGTTCTATCGTCAGATTCTGACTGACTACCTTGGGGCAAAAATATGTGCCGTACTTGCCTCTTGAATTTTGTTTAGCTCAAATGCACTATGTTTTCTGCTTTCTTTCAAGTGGATGTTAGAGTTAAGTATACTTTGCTCAGAGTTTTCATCCATCTCCTAACAGCTTTCTTTTCTACCTTGTGTTGAATCTGAGGATCACGTCTAATGAAAAAGCCGCATAAAACCACACTGAAAGTGAAATGAAAAACAAAACAAAACAAAAACAGACCTTTGACTTTTACTTATCACCACCAATCCCCATGCCATTCAGTTATACTCTTTGTCCTACTAGGCTTCCAGCAATAAAATTCACATTTCAGAAACCCACAAACTACGACTGCACTTTAGTAGTATTGTCAGACATTGCCCAAGGTCCAAATCCTACAAAACGGATGGAAGGTAATTTTGATTAAAAAAAAAAAAATTCCCCCTTTGCTAATGAAGACATTTTTAACAAGGATAACATGATTTTCTAGGTGGTAAAAATCTAATGTGTTTTTCAGCTTTTAAATTAAGGTAGCAATTTGGCAGTCGCAAAGTAATCTTGGCCACGTATCTAAAAACAAAACCCGAAACCCTTGTAGCTGCCAGGTGCCTAATTTTCTGCTTGTCACACTCGTGCATATGAACTGGAAAGCCAGGCTTTTGAACACCCTCTGCCAGCCCAGTTCATACTTCAGTTGTGTTGGAATTTTACGTGGCTCTCTCAGCTTCCTAGACTTCTAGCCGCTTTCAAATTCTGCTAATACTCTACGAAAAACCAAAGCACCCTAACCCAGCAGGGTATACAGGTCCTCAGCTTTTCACCAGAGGATGTAAATCGTGTTAACGCACAGCTTTCCTTTATAGGTTCTATCTACGGAAGATGAGCAAATCAGGTGAATCGTATAATAATGGTTTCTAATGCGATCATTAGTCTGCCAATTAGTGAATTGTGCTGATTTTCCACCAATTCAGTTAATAATTTGATAACAGGCTGTGTATAAATGGACAGTCATGCCCTTAGTCATCTCTGAAGAGAAATAAATTGATTTAAAGGACACACATTCTGTCACCTATTCCAAGTGTAACAGGTACACTGACAAAGCAATTGGCAGAAACTAAGGAGTTCTATATACATTGTCTTGTTAAGTGCTCGTGCTAAGCCTGTGAAGAATTTTAAAGTTGATGACAAGATAAAGAATTTGATGCTCTTTAGAGTGCCTTGTCTAAGTCTTCAACTATTAATTAACTTGGAACTATTCAACTTCCAAAGCCCTTTCCTCAGCTGCTGCCATGATTTGGTGAACTAAATATGGGATGAAAGCCTTCATGCCTTTGAAGGAAGAATGCCATTGAAAGAAGAATGCCAGGATGTAGAACAAACCAGAATATAAAATACGAAATGCACCAAGCAGATGATTCATTTTGAATACGTAATTGTAAAATTGGGAAAACGGCAACCCCAAGGCCATAAAAGTACCAGAATAATTTATTTAATCGAGCAAGAGGAAAGCAAGCAAATTAAAAAAAATGGTTGCTATCATCACACCAATTCTACTACAAGTTTGATCAGACTCTGATTTATTAACATTTGCAGAAATCTGAACAAACAGGACAGATCAGATTAATAATTAATTCACAACTGACAAAACCATTAGGCTGCAGAGCCATTCCTATGAATTACAGATCCCATGTGACGTCACTATATTACTGCTCATACCAATGTAGACATGGGCAAATTAACTGTGAGCTGCCGACAACAGGGAAGCTGAAATACAGATCAATGCTGTTATTATGAAGACAAAACCAGCACAGCAAAATGCTTTCCTCCCACTGTCTAGCATCATCCATATTGATGTTTTCTGTCAATATATAATAATACACTGTCACACTTGATGGGACAGGAGGAACAGATTACAAAGAAATTGCACTGGAATATGTTTTTATACATTGTTTCTCTGGAACGGTATAATCAAAACAATTATTGATTCAGGAACTTTGACTGCTTGTCCCTACAAGCTGCGTGAAGCATGGCAGGAGAAGTTACATGTTTTTATTCATTTTACCATTGTGTTTACAAGTGTTGGTTAAAAGGAAAAAAATCTGGAACTTATTCTTCTCACAGTCTTTCTTTGCCTCCACTCATATTGAATATAGCAATTCTTGATTTCTTCACTCTCTCTTGGCAAATACCATCTTCAGAAGGTAGTCATAAAGGAGACTATTTTCTTCACCCACTTCACCCATCCTCATCTGACCCACTGTCATGTTCTACCTGGCCCTGAGTTACTGTAGTATTCTCTTAACTCATTTCCTTTTGGCTCAGGTGAGATTATCAAAATTGCAGTCAGTTGACATCTCTCTTCTCTATTCAAGACTTGCCGGTAGGTAGTATCTCCTATTTCTCAGAGTAAAGGCCAGTGTCTCTAACAAGATGAAATATGCTCCTCAGACTCAAACTCAATGCTTCATTGCCCTTCTAACCTCATCCCTCATCTCCGCTACTCTCCCACTCTTACTTAGGCTGCTCCACAGCCACATGTGTCAACTGGACCTTCCTAGAAACCGCAGGGGACACTCATGTGTTAGGACCTTTTTATCTGTACCTTCCACTACTTAGAAAGGCTGCTTTCTTACCGAGTCCTTCGTTGATCCCTCTCTACTTATAACTGCACTTTTGTGCCTTTGTGGGGATCTCTTTTCTGTTTTATTTTTGTATATCAATTGTTAAAAACATCCTATGACCCAGCAATTGCTCTACTAGGCATTTATCCAAAGAATACAAAAATGCTGATTCAAAGTAGCATATCCACCCTAGTGTTTATAGCATACACACACACACACACTCACACACACACACACACACACTCACAAGGCAATACTACTCGGCAATGAAAAAGAATGAAATCTTGCTGTTTGTAACAACATGGATAGAACTAGAGTGTATTATGCCCTAAGCAAAATAAGCCAGTCAGAGAAAGACAGATATCATATGATTTCACTATGTGGAATTTGAAAAACACAACAGATGCACATAGGGGAAAGCAAGGAAAAATAAGATGAAAACAGAGAGGGAGGCAAGAGACTGTTAAATGTAGAAAATAATCTGAGGGTTGCTGGAGGGGAGGTGGGTGGAGGGATGGGTTAAATGGGGGAGGGCACATTTTGGGATGAGCACTGGGTGTCATATGTAAGAGATGGATCACTGGGTTCTACTCCTGAAGCCAAGACTTCACTGTATAGTAACTAACTTGAAATAAATTTTTTAAAAAATTCTATATATTTTACATATGTATTTATTCTTTATGATTATATATAAGTTTTATCAACTTGCTGTTTTTGTGGGAGGAGGGAGTATTTTTTCTACTGATGGTATTCTCAGCATCTGGAACAGTTCTTGACCCACAGTGTCCTCTCAGTAAGTATTTTCTCGATGAGTAAATAAATCAATCAAGACAAACATACCTCCAAAACCTAATAATTTAAAATGCTAAATATCTTATATGAAAGCTGTGATTAAAAAACAAAAGTTCTCCCTTTCATTTCACCTATGAAAGTAAACTTCGTTTCCTGTCAGCCATTAAGTTACTATTGGGTTGAATATTTTACTCATATCTTTCGATTTACCAAAGCAAATCACTTTTAACATATTTCAGTGAAATTGGTAAGTTGCTTTAGTATTCTTAATTGTTTATTCAGATTTATTTAATATAAATAAATGGAAATATAAAGGATTAAGAACTTAAGTTTGAAAGTCTGAGAGCCACATCTAATTGAATAGCAATACAAAATACAGAGAACTGTGTCTGACATTACATGCGGAATCATGTGATACAATTCAATGTATGCACAGATCTTTAGGAATAACTCTATTAGTAAATTGAGGTACCTAGATCTAAACCCATTTGGTTCATTTATATAAGCAAGAGAACATATGAAGCTATTGTAATAAGTGTAAGTCCTGGAGGTTGAAAGGTAATTATGTAAAGCCTATTTCAGAGTGCCAACATATCTCTACTGTGAAATCTGATCAAGGACCAAAGTGATCTGGTGCTTAGTCATTGTGATGGTTAACTTCATGTGCATCTTGCCTGGGCCAGATATGTGGTAAAACATTCTGGATGATTCTGTGAGGGTGTTTTTGGATGAGAGGAATATTTAAATCAATGGACGTTGAATGAAGCAGATTACCCTCCATAATTCAGGTAAGCCTCACCTAATCAGCTGAAGACCTGAAGAACCCAAAGATTGACGTCCCCTGGGCAAAAGGACATTGTAATAGTAGACAGTTTTCAGACTTCAGTTGCTACATTGTCTCTCCTTGATCTCTAGCCTGACATCCTTCAGACGTGAACTGAAGATTTTGGATTTGCCAGCCTCCATAACTGTGTAAGTCAATTTTTTAAAATCATTCACCCAAACTCTGTCTCTCTCTCTCTCTTGATATTTCTCTGGAGAAACCTAACATATTTTTAGAATTATATGCCTAACATTATTAGAATATTATAATATTCTAATAACATTAGAATATTAAGCCTAACATTATTATTAGAATTATAAGTATTTTAATCAATATATTAGTGAATAAGAAATATTAAACATTGAAGAATTACGAGGTAGGAGTTAAGATTATGGATCCTAAATCTAGACTACCTGATTCTAAAGTTTATCTTCCTTATGTTGTAGCTTGAATTTCTATCACCTCTAAAATGGAGAAAACATTAGGAACTCTGATGTATTGTTAGCATAAAGAATAAGTAGTTGTGTGAAAGTATACATATACACTTTAAAAAGAACCTGGCACTATATGACTCTTAGCTACTTTAAGAATAATAACTCTCAACAATAGCTAAAACATGGAAAGGGCCTAAGTGTCCATCAACAGACGAATGGATCAAGAAGATGTGGTTTATCTATACCATGGAATACTACATGGTAATGAGAAATATTGAAATCTGGCCATGTGTAGCAACATGGATGGACCTTGAGGGTGTTATGCTGAGCGAAATAAGTCAGGCAGAGAAGGACAAATATCATATGTTTGCACGTATAGGAGGATTAGGAGGAACTTAACTGAGGAACAAGGGGGAGAAGAAGGGGGGAAATGGTGGGGGAAAGGGAGAGAGGCAAACCATGAGAGACTCTGGAATGCTGACAAAAACTGAGGACTGATGGATGTGGGGGAAAGGGGGGATGGGCATGGAGGTGGACACTTGTGGGGATAAGCACTGGGTGTTATGTGGAAACTAATTTGACAATAAACTATTTGAAAAAAAAATAAATAAGTAAATAAATAGCCAAGGATAAAAAAAAGAATAATAACTATTTTCTTAGAAATGAAAAAGATTACAAAGTTCACCCAGTCCAAATCCATCAAAGACAAGTATGGAAAATAGGCTCAAAACCTATGTTCAGGATCAAAGAACTGATGAATGGACTCAAACCAAACTCTAGGTCATCCCATTTGAGTCTTGCTGTCCTAACCATACTCATATATTAGCATTAATTATATTATTGTATTTCCTTTTCCCTTTTAGATATAACTTTTCCCTTTTAGATATAACTGCTTTAGATGCTAACATAAACACTGGCTGTTGCTAAAATTTTGGAAATGCAAAAAGCACAAGGATTACCAGCAGCCCGTCTGTCCAAATATAGAATACCCTTCCTAGTGTATCTATTTAACATTCTTTGGTTTACAAATTGAGATCATATATATTGTTTTGCTCATTCTTTTAATAATATATTTGGAAATTGTCAAGATTTTACTTATGATTTTATATTTTCACCAAAAAATTTTTTCACCAAAAAAATGTTTACATGATACCTACTTCTTAAGATGTTTCAATAATATGTACTTCCAGTTTTGAAGGGATTCCTTTAGACACCTGGTTATTCAAATGGGTCATTAGAATTGGAAGCATTGCCTCATTTCCTCTGTACCCATGACAACCTCATGGCCATGCATTTAGTAGATACCTGACAAAATGTTTGTTAAATGAATAAATGGCCCTTGTCTTCATTGAATAAGCACTCATCGCAATTGCATTACTGCATGTTTTAATTAGTTAATAGAATTAATGATCTTAATACCTAAATAAAGATGTGTAATTGAAGTCAATTGTCAATTGGAGTTTCTTCATTATTATTCTAATTTATATGTAATGACTGAAATCATAATGTTTGAGCACATTTCCCTTCAATTTTGTCTCTGTCATATGCCAGAATTGGTTTTTTGAAAGTTACTTTCTTAATGACTTCCAACTAATTCCTTAACAATAGTTACATTTAAGTGATTGAAAAATGAAATGAGCATGTTTAAGCCTAGCCACTTGTTTCACTGCAGATGTTTTAAAAGTTCCAATCATAGATAATTACTATAATTAATGGAATTTTTTTGATGCAACGATTTTTTTTTCAGACTTTTTATGTATTATTTTATCTCTGGTTTTCTCTCTGTGGAGGCCTGAAATTTAACTATATTATAGGTTTTTGTCAAATGGGTTTTTTGCCTTTAATCAAAATACAGCAAGTGTCCAGATGGTTGGGCTAAAGAAAAGTCTCTACGAAAGTCTCATTTATGTTCCTGACTGGTGGATTTAACAAAAATTAAACAGCCAAGCTTTCCGGCTTTGTGATATTAATGTAGTTTCTTTCCTGAAAATAAACTCACCGAAATCACTATCAAAATGTTCTTTTTTAGAATACATAATTGTATATACTTTATTTTCTAAAAATCTGGTCTTTGTAACTATATAAAAAGGAAGATAAATTAAATTATTTACAGGTATTTGTTCTATATATGGAATTACAGCTGATTTTTCTTTACTTTTATTTCTGGGTATTTTCAGTGTCTTTATTAAAGTATATGACTTTTATATGGCTACTATAAAATATTTTTATTTGCACCCCTTTTCTTTATATGTTCTCAATTTAGTGTCGAGATCTTTAAAAACTCTTAGAAAAAGACAAAAAAAAAAAATCATGGATTGATTTCAGCAGGCCAGGTGCTGAATCAGAGCTTGATTATTAGTACCATAACATTCAATCACCACAATACCCCTATGCTAGGGATGTTATTGTGCTTTCACCAGCAGCAAGCCTGACTCTTTTTAAGTGATTCTGATTCTAAAGCTCATGTTTTTTCAAACTTAACAAAATGGCTTCCCAAGAGCTATTAAGGTATGCTTTTTGGTTACTGTTGTTGTTTGTTTGTTTGTTTTTAATGATAGCCAAGGAGGGTATATTTTGGAGAAGCCCAAGCAAAAGCACCCTTACTCTGGATGTTGTTACTGTGATATTTTATCCTATTTACAAGCTAACAAATTAGCTAGTCACATATTCAAGGATGCTGGTAGAAGACACAAGAGTCTTGGGTCAGAGATAAAAGTCTTTCGTACTCATGGCACAAAAGGCAGCATAAACATCAGCATATTTGCACCAGTTTCCCTTGCTCCAGAGGAATGAGACAGATGGACACAGAAGGACGCCTGTCTATCCTCTCAGGAGAAGAATGCTGAGCTTTAGGAATCAGTTCTTTTAAAATGGTAGGCAAGTAGGCTTTTTTTTTTTTTTCTTCAGTAGGAAACACTATCTCTGTCTTCTAAAGCTGTTAACTTTACAAACATTGAAAAGATATTCAGAACAAAGAGCAGTAAGGACCTGCCTTGCAAGATGCATGGAAAATAAGAAACTATGGAGAATTGTCTCTTAATAATATTCATCCTTTGTTTCTATACTCTCTTGGCTTCTGATTAAAATTTACATGATTATACCATTCTGCTGGCCCACTCTGATTAATCTGGACAGCAGAGGCTTGGGAATATATCTATTCAATTTCTCTCATATAACAATTAATTAAGTTTACAATCAACAGGACAATGATCAGCAAGATGAGGTTAACCTGCAGTGTTGATCTCATCCATGGTCTGGGGACCCAAAATAAGCCAGTTTCACAGCTTACCTTCAAAAGTCAGGTGACATTTCCTTAAGAATTTACAGTGATATTACCCTTGCTCCAAAAATTAATACAGGTAAACAGGATATAGTGATTCTGCCTTAGACTGAAGGGAGGAAATATTGGGCAATTCAATCATCCAGAAGAGCCCTATTCAGTGGGCTGAGTCAGAAGTGAATGCTTTCTAGAACTGAGGTGGTATTATTGTTCACTTACGCTAAAGTCAGAAATAAATCTGGACCACTTTTTCTAATTGAATGAATCTCTGTAGAAGTACATGACCACAGGGTCTGCATAAGTAGTGAGTCTGTTTTGTCACTGGGAGGTCTCTACAGTTCTCTGAATATTGAATGATCTACTATTGCTGTGTTTTAAAAAATACTTGAAGGTATCTAATGACCACCTCTAAGGCGAAAGTGATTATGCTTGGGGGAAGTCTGCAAATTAATACCTGACTTTCACACAAAAAGTGTAGTTCAAGGGCACAAGTGTCTCTGCCAAGAAAGTGTTGTTTACAGTTGTTGCAGCCCTCCTCACGTGCTCTATACCAGTCTGTGGGCATAAGGTTGACATTACTTCCACGGTATACTTTTAGCTAGCTGTTAGTCCTTATAGTTCGTAGTTAGTTAAAATAATTCATTTAAATTATTGTTTGAAGGAAATGAATGCCGTTGTCCAACCTGTCCTGTTTCATCCATACCACAAGTCAAACGGCATTCCTTTGCCCCATGAAATGTTGAGTGATGGCGATAGGAGTGACAGTAGAAGACTGTGGGAGGTACTGACAGGTGTTTTGCAAGGAGGCAGAAGAAGGGCTGGGGCCATCTGCCAAACTTTCCTATTGACTTCCCAGTAAAGTGAAGGGGAATTACAATCAAATGACAGTTAGAAAAATCTAGCAGAGGATAGAAGACTATGCTAGGGGACCCCCAAATCACTCTCATGCTCAGTGATTTACTAGATCTGAGCATAGGACTGAGAAAAACTATTTTACTCAAAGTTATGGCTTATTACAGTGAAAGGATATCAATCAAAATCAGAAAAGGGAAAAGGCACATGGAAAGAAACCAAGCACAAGATTTCAAATGTCCCCTCCTGTGTTCGCTTCAGCAGCACATATACTCAAATGTCCCCTCCCAATGGAGTTTCATGAACACACACTTAAGTCTCCCAGCAAAGTTGTGTGATGTGTGTGAAGTGTTGCCAACCAAGAAAGTTAAACCAAGCCTCGATGCCCAGAGTTTTTTCTGGGGGTCCTGGAAAGGTAAGTCAGGTGGGATAAGCCAAATTTTGCAGAGGCTCACAAATTTCTCACACAATGGTGGTCCTTGCATCAGAAACAGAGCCCTCCATTTTATACCCAGAATGTAATGGTGAGTATATTTCCACATTCTGTAGGGTAGTGGAGTCCAGACAACAGTGGAGACATTATGGGTGACACAGTCTTTATCAGCAGCTTGATTCCACTAAATCTCATCAGAAAATGGACCCTTACTAGGGCCAAACTGTATGAATGACCCAGACAGTTTGATCTGTCTTTAATCTGCCAGTCTATAGCTGTGCAAGTTGGAAACAAAATGGTATGCAAGCAACAGCCCATGAGTCAATCAAATATAATAACCTTTATTAAAGGGAGAATTGGCCAGAGTTATAAAATTGAATTTGAGTTCTGACTACTGAGTGAAGTGACCACTTGCATTTTTTTGATTCTGAATAGCTGGTACTGAGATTGAACAGCTACAATAGTTTAGTAGACACCATTTGTTTTCAGCTTAGCCAAACCATTAGTGAAACAGGCCCAGGAATTCACTTCTGTGAATCGAAGGGCTTCCTGAGCTGGCAGTTCTGCTTCAGCCAGCAGGATGGCTGGAAAGTGTCCCTCAAATACCTAACTACTACTTTTTAGTAGAAAGCTGAAGTTCCACTAGACATCACTGTATTCCTGAATTTTCATTTGGCTGACAGGCTTTTTTGGTCCTTCCTGTCTTGTTAGTCATTGAGTCTGAATTGGCCTAACCCCAGTTGGGAATATCAGACCTAGAGTCACAAGACCTTCATAGGTTAGGCATTCTGTTTTGAACAGAACCCAGTAGGAAGGTAATTCAAAAGATATGGAACCGGTGGCCATGTCAAAAAAGTGATCTATTAAAGAGTGTCTCCGGGGGAGCCTCCCTTTGTCATAGGCTCAAATAAGAAAAATTATCAGTCACAGAGACCCATAGCTCAAAGGGTCATTACAACTGTGATGTCCCAGTGGTACTGATACTGCTCTTCATGTAGCCCTTCCAGATCAGGAGAATCCCCTCAATGCATTTTGTGAGCATTCACAGTAAAAGCATATAAACCAAAATAAAATTTTAGCATTGGAAACCACAAGAACAGTTCATTAAGTTGGCCCGAAAAGCTCTACCCACAAAGTCTTATTTGCTTACTTTCCCCACCCTGCTATTTGTCTAAACTTTATCAGTTGAATTCAGCATTCTTACCACACAGGATGGTGACCTATTTGTCTACATCAAAGAGAACCATATGTTTAAGTCCCTCACCTCTCCCAAATTCCTCAGCTTACTCAAGATGAATGTGTATGGCTCTGGTCTCTTTGGGGGAAAGAGGGATTTTGGCTTTACCTTTAATTAGCATTTTTTTCTGAAAGCAGCTAAATTTGGATTAGATGGAAGGGAGGAATTAGAGAACACAGAGGAAGAGATTATCTCATACCAATGAGGAAGATTTTATGCTTACTTTCAGGTCTGACTGCATGCTGAAGGCTTAACCCAATCAACTTCTGATGTTTTCAAAATACCCATAGCTTTATCAGATAGGTACTCATTGCTAACACTGTTTATTTCAGCTTTGGAATCCTCTGGTCTCAACAGCTACAGCTACACTAATGAGTTCTGGTGTTTGTACCTCACTTTCATGAAGTTATTGCTTTTTGAATTAACATGGAGAGTGATCAAGAACCCAGTACCATTTGGGCACCTTGTTCCAGTCTCATTTCATCTTCTTTTTGTGAGATGGGGGTTTTAATTTTTATATTTTGTTCTCTATCCTGTGACTTTGCTAAATGTCACTAAAATTTTTCATTTGGTGTTTTCTCCATAAACAAATATGATATTAGACAATAAAGAGTTTTACTTCTCATTATGGATCACTTTGTTTTTGAAAAGCAGAGGCAGGTATTTTACGGGCTAGAACTAGCAGTGCTTTGTTGAAGGAAAGTGGTAAGATTGGGTATTATTACCTTGTTCCTGATTTTAAGGGGAAGGTGTTCAGTCTCTTATCAGTTAGCAAGATGTTAACTATGGGTCTTCATGCAGGTTTTTTATCAAGTTGACAGAGTCTTCAATTCCTAACTTGTTGTCAGCAAGTTATTGGATGTTGATAAATGCTTTTTCTGTCTATTGAGATGATCATGTGGTTTTCCTCTTTATTTCAAAGGTTGGCAAATACAGTTCACAAGTCAAGTCCAGCCCACCACCTTTCAACCAATATTTTTGTAAATAAATATTCAGTGGGACACAGTCATGACCATTTGTTTACTCTCTTCAGCAAAACTGAGTAGTTTTCAACAGCTGTCCCATGGACTAAATGTCTAAAATATTTACTATTTTGCCTATTACAGAAAAAAATTCCCAATTTTGACTTATTCATTTAATATGGTTGTAGTACATTTATTTGCAGCTGTTAAATCAGCTTTGCATCACTGAGATAAATTCTAATAGGTCATAGTGTATAGTACTTTCAATAAATTATTTGATTCTATTTGCTAGTATTGTGTTAAGGATTTTTTCATTTATTTTCATGATAGATACTTTTCTGTAGTTTATTTTCTTTTGTCTGGGTTTGGTCTCAAGATAATTCTGATCTCATATAATAAATTGAAAAATATTCCCTACTTCCTTACAACTTCTGAAGAAAAGCTCTATATTATTTCTTCTTTAAATGTTTGGTAAAATTCACCAATAAAGCCATCTGAGCCTAAACTTTTCTTTATGGGAATGTTTTAAATTACCAATTTAATGTCTTGTTAGAGTCTATACAGTTTTTTAGTTTTTCTTGGGTTCCTTTGGTAACATATCTTTCTAGAAATTTGTCTATTTCATCTAAGTTGTTTAATTTTTTCTCATAAAGTTGTTCACAATATGCTTACATGTTTTTCATATCTATATGATTGGTAGTGATGTCTCTTGTTCAATTCCTATTTTGGTAATTGCATCTTCTCTTTTTTCGTGCCCAAACTAGTTCATTTTTGTCAGGTTTGTTGATCTTTTCACAGAGTAGACTTTTAATTCCATTAACTTTATGTATTGTATTTCTTTTACGATTTCATTGATTTCTGCTCTAATCTCAATTATTTCCTTTCTTCAGCTTTCTTGGGGTTTTGTTTACTCTTTTTCAAGTTATAAACCATATAATACAATGTTATAATTGTTTCCTTAATCAGTTTTATATGTCTTAAATAAGGAGTAATAAATGAGCATGTAAGTATCATTTTCATATTAATTGACCTATTTACCATTCTGAGCTTCTTCATTTTTGTGTCAATTCCTTTCAATTTTAATAGCTTATTTTTGTATTTGTCTAGGGTCTGTTATCCACAAACTATTCAGTCTTGGCTTATCTCTGAATATTCATATTTCCACTTCATTTTTAGAAGGTAGTTTTTCTGGAGATAGAATCCTTTGTTTTCATGGTTTGTTTGCTTACTTCTAGAGATGTTGTTTTTCTCTTACTGCTTTCAAGATTTTATCTATGTCTTTGGTTTTCACCAGTTTGATAGATCTAAGTATGTGTTTCTGATTGGCTTTAAGATTTATTTATTATATTCAAATGTGTAGAGGAATGTTCTTTACCAATTTAAGAGTTTTTTGCCTATTAATTCTTCAAATGTTTTCTTTCAATTTCTCTCTCTCTCTTTCTCTCTCTTTCTTTTGAGATGCCCATTACATATATATTGATATATTTAATGTTGGTTTCCAGGTCTCTGAGGATCACCTCATTTTTCTTTTTCTTTTCTTCTGTTTATTTTGATATTTTAATTTATTTTATTTTTATTAGAGAGAGAGTATGTGCATGCACATATGCATGAATGGGAAAGAAAGAGGGAGAAAGAATTTCAAGCAGGTTCCACACCCAGTGTGGAGCCTGGGGAGGGACCTGATCTCATGACCCTGAGATAATGACCAAAGCTGAAATCAAGACTCAGACCCTTAACCAACTAAGCCACCCAGGTTGCCCCCTCTTTTTTTTTTTTTAATTAATTGAATACTTTCTATTGTTTTATCTTGAAACTCATTATTTATTTTGCTCTCTCAAATCTGATGTTGAATTGCTCTAGTTAATTTTTATTTAACACCATATTTTCATTTGGTTCTTTTTAATAATTTTTATGTCCCTATTTTGAGTCAATTTGTTGGTCCACTTTTGGTATAATTTCCTTTAACTCTTTAAACATGATTTATTTTATTTTTTTTACCTTATTTCAGTAGCTGTTCTGAAGTCTTTATTTGCTAAACTCAACATATACTGAATGTTTCTCTCACTTATCCTTCCTGTTTTTTGCATGTCTCAATCGTTTTTTATAAATATTATATGGTAGCAACTCTGGATTCTTTTTTACCCCAGTAAACTAATATTGCTATTATTTCTTATTTTATTTTATTTTACTTTTTATTACAATATAAATAACATAAAGTGTTGTATCAGTTTCAAATGTTCAATATAGTCATTCTATATGTCATCCAGTGTTCATCATGACAAGCACATTCCTTAATCCCCATCACCTAATTTACCCATCTCCCCACTCTCCTCCCCTCTGGTAACCATCAGTTTGTTCTCTACAGTTAAGAGTCTCTCTTGGCTTCTCTCTTTCTCTCTCTCTTTTTTCCCTTGCTCATCTGTTTCTTAAGGTCCATATATGAGTGAAATCATATGGTGTTTGTCTTTCTCTGACTGACATATTTCACTTAGCATAATACTCTCTACCTTCATCCATGTGTTACTATTTATTACTTTTAAAAAATTGCTTGTTTGTTGTTGTTGTTTTGGTGGTGGTGGTAGTTTCATTTTCTGGGGATGGGGAGGACTTAGGAACTTGCCTATATTAAATCTATGAAATCAGTCTGCTCCACGATTTGTAGTCTCTAATGACCATGGCTAATTTTTTAGGTTTTGCTTTAGTTTTATTTTTTTAAGTTTACTTATTTACTTTTGAGAGAGAGGCAGAACATGAATAGGGGAGCGGCAGAAGGAGAGAGAGGGAGACACAAAATCCAAAGCAGTCTCCAGGCTCTGAGCTGCTAGCACAGAGCCCAACACAGGACTCGAACACACAGACTGTGAGATCATGACCTGAGGTGAAGTCAGGTACTTAACCGACTGAGCCATCTAGTTGCCCCAAGTTTGGATTTATTTTTAAACTGCCTTCTTAAGAGTCACCTCTATGTCTGAATAATTTAGTGGCTACTAATAGATGAAGAAAAAAATGTGCTCAACAACCTTGAGCTAGCAAAGCTTTCAATATATCTGTCTGAGGCAAAGGATACAAATACAAACTTCACAGTAGTTTTTGTTTTGTTTTATTTCAATTTGATGACCCTTTCTCTGTGTATTGATCTTTTCAAGTATCCTCTGTGCATGAACACAAACTCGGGGTTGATCTGGAGTGACTGGACAGTGGTCTCCACTGTGTATGCATGTAGCCTCAACTAAGCATGATCACAACCTCAAGCAAACAGAACCATTAAGTCATCCCTACTCACATACCACAAAGATTATCTATTTCATCAACAATGCCATTGGTTATAGCCATTGGTTATGTCTCCCAACAGACTGAGACCTTTGTAATAACAGTAACCAAGCAGCCTGTCATCTAAGCTTGCCCTATCCTAGAAAAATCTCTACACTGATTGAACTATGAGGAAGAGTTGTAGGTAAAACACTACAGACTTTCACTATTAATACCCCTAAAGCAGCAGTTTTCAAGCATAAATCCTTTTCCTAAATTGCCTTTGGTCAACTTACAGAGCATAAGAATAGCTGTTTTACTCACTTTTACTCAGCTTTATAGATGCATTTCTGGGAGGAGATCTGTTAACCTCCACACTTGGCCATAGCCAGAAGTCCTATCTTCTTTTTAACATTTCTAAAATAATCTCATTTATTTGAAAAAAAAAAAAGTCATTTCAGTTAGCTTAGGCTGAAAGTGATGGGCCATTCTTATTTGTTAGATAAAAACTTTTCTTTCTACTTTCCTTCTAAATTGATCAGAGCAGTCCCTTTTAACATGGCACTGCAAAGGAAAATTTAGTTATCATTTTCTCTATGTATTTATTAATATTGAAAAGAAATGCTCTGGATTTACAGTTGTTTTCAGACAACTCCATTTCCAAGAATATAAAAATATATATGTAAACCACTATGACTACAGAGAACACGTTCCTACTAGACTGGCTTTTTGGGACTTGTCATTTATCTTATTTTATCTTTGTCTCTGGCTATCCGGTTAGACATACCTAGATATTTGATGAAAATTAGTATGATCTATCATAAAGAAACACTGTCTTTTGGAATATTTTAATGCAAATTAATGTCGTTTAAATGTTGTTGGGGTGGGAAAGGAAAGAGACAAACCGTTTTCTAGCATAACCTAAGAGTGGACATAAAACAAAAAAAGATTTATTATTTAAAAAAAGTGTTTGTTAAATCAAGTATATAGTTGGAAAGTAGACAAACCCTTTTGGGTTTCACCCAAATGAAATAGTATGCAAAATAAATATAAAATGGTATAAAATACCTTGTCAAATCTATGAGTATTAATATAGTTAAGACAAAATTTGGAATAATTTAAGAAAGTGTAATAAATTAAGACTCCTTGGGAATGCTCTGCCTTTCAGAATCATTTTAAAAGAGAATTATCAGGGGGCACCTGGGTGGCTTAGTCGGTTAAGCGTCCGACTTTAGCTTAGGTCATGATCTCGCAGTTCGTGGGTTCGGGCCCCACTTCGGGCTCTGTGCTGACTGCCAGCTCAGAGCCTGGAGCCTATTTCAGTCTGTGACTCCCTCTCTCTCTGACCCTCCCCTGCTCACGCGCTCTCTCTGCTCTCTCTCTCTCTCTCCTAGGAATAAATAAAACATTAAAAAAAATAGAACTATAATTCTTGAAGTAAAAAAATGCTCATGTACTCTAGAAATTCCCACTGATTGGACATCATAGGATTTGTACTCAAGTCCAGGTTTGGGATTTAGGGTTAAGAATTACATTTCTCATGGGGCGCCTGGGTGGCTTAGTCGGTTAAGCATCCGACTTTCACTTAGGTCATGATCTCGCGGTTCGTGGGTTCGAGCCCCACATCAGGCTCTGTGCTGACTGCCAGCTCAGAGCCTGGAGCCTGTTTCAGAGTCTGTGATTCCCTCTCTCTCTGACCTTTCCCTGCTCAGGCGGTCTCTCTCTCTCTCTCCTAGAAATAAATAAATCATTAAAAAAATTTACAAAAAAAAAAGAATTACATTTCTCTGACTTTCATTTTACTTATATGAGATGAAGAATAAGAAATGTCTATCTCATATGATTGTAATAAGAAAATGAGATCGTTTGGTACAGGATACAAAGCAAATGTGGAACATATACACACCCCTTTTTTTAACATGGAGAGAAGAACAAGGGAGAAGGTATTGTCCTGGGCACCTAAAATTCCTTTAAGGCATGGAAAGGAGTCCTCCAATATCACCCCTAAAGTAATTATACTCTGGAGTATTTGAGGCAGAGTTTCCAGAAAAGAAGGTAAAAAAAGGTATTTTGTGGGTATAAGAAGGTAAACATTGGAGAAATAGAAGAAGTATAAGGAGATTTCAGAAAAGATGTAGTATAAGCTCTTTCTACATAAGGTCATAGATAGGCGGTTGAGCCTATTTTCGTCCTGATAGAGGAGACAGACACAAAACGACTACTACTCCAGCATGTGGTGCTCATGATTGATGCAGCGCTACAATGGCATGTTTAAATCCAAAGAGCTGAGACTTGACCTTACCTTGGCTAAATGTTACTCTATTACCAGTTCTCATCCTCAAACTTTCTACATGAATTATTACAGTCAATAACTCTTCCATTCAGTCTAAGGATGTGCTAGAACATGGTGTTCCAGAATCTGCCCCAACCTAATTTTGCTGGCATTTTCAATATTTTTGTCATGACTTTCATTTTAAAGAAATGTCATATTGTCATGAGTGTCTTCATATTTTTAGTAAAATATTTACAAGTTGCATGAGACTGTTCATACTAACAACCAAAGAAAGCTATCAGAATGAAACACAGTCAAATCAGTGTTCTACCTCAAGTCAGTTTCCTGTCCAGGCACCCAGGATTTTGTCCCTGGAATAAGAGGTTATGATTTTTGTCTCCCTTATTTTCAGGTGCTGTGTGGTTGGGTAGCCAGATATAATATCTTCTCCATGATTTTTGTCCAGGAACCACGATTGAGTTCTTAGGGTCTTAAAATCTGCCTATCCTGACATCGAAGCATGTTTTTTTCTAAAGAATGTTTCAGATAATATTCTCACATTGTGTGTGTACTATCAATTCCTACTAAGGTATAACAGTGCTCAAGCTGGAGTTGCCATTTTTACGACAACCTTACAATCTCAGTGGTGTCAGCACTATTATCACTAATGAGAGAGGAGATGACCAGTGACACAAAAAGAAGCATATCCTAGATATAAAGTAATAATAATCCCACAAAAAATAATGGAGATGGGGTGCCCGGGTGGCTCGGTAGGTTAAGCATCCAACTTTTGGTTTTGGGTCAGGTCACGATCATGGTTCGTGGGTTGGAGCCCCACATCAGGCTCCAAGCTGACAGTGCAGAGCCTGCTTGGGATTCTCTCTCTCCTCCTCTCTCTGCCCCTTCCCTGCTTACACACACACACACACACACAGACACACACACACACACACACACACATTCCTTCTCAAGATAAACAAACTTTACAAAAAACTGAATGGAGATAGAGTGGTGTTCTTTTATAATGCTGGTGACTGGAGACTGACCCAACACCTGTAAACCAGCTGTCTTGCATTTATTTGGTATAATAGGACTTAAGGGGAAACAATAATAAAAGTTAAACCTTCTCAGCATACATAAAAATGAATAGAATTATCATGGGTTTTCCTTTAATTTCATTTCCTTCTGGGTGTACAAGCATAGGTTTTTGATAGACATTGGGGATTTTAAAATGCTTTGCAGCCCACATGCCTGGGCGGGGTGGGAAGTAGGCACTTAGTCTCCAAGTTAGGAGTAATTTGCTGGCACTGCATATCCAGGTTACTTATGGTGGAATTATGTAGCATATTTGTCATTTATGTTCTATGTTCCAAATATTTACTTACTAAGCAGGAACACACTAATTGAAGCCCATTGTAAATGGATGTAAAGTACAAAAGTATCTGAATGTGTGGCTCTATGAGATTATTTATGAAATGCAAGATGTTCTAGTGTAGAATAAGTGGCACCAAGTTGAAGTGAATGTCTTTTAATAAGGAAATTACCCAAACATGTATTTTATTTATGCCATATGTTTCTAATAAAACCATTTTAGGAGAATTTAGAGAGCCTTAAATTGGAAGATGACTAGACTTTCATTCTGTGTAACTCAGTGTTAATCTGACCCAATACTCTTCATGCTCTGCCTGCAGCATCTGACAGCCTCAGTTACTATGAGTAATTGTAACCAAGGCAACATGACAGAGAATAATTAATGACTGGAATTCATCTTCAAAATATGAAGAATGTTCTAAATAATAAATATTAGAATAATAACAATAGCTCATACCTATCTTTACCTTCAACTCTCTTGAAACATTTCTGCAAATTAATAACTATGATCTTGCAGACAGGAGGTGATGATTGACATACATTTAATATTAAATAGAGAATTAAATTGTGTGAAATTGTCATATTAGAAAATATATAGCAAAAACCTCTGAAATTTCTACAAATATATACAAGTAGATACTCTTTTTTATGCCCAACCAGGCTGAAAGTTTGGTGAATACAGCTTCATGCAAATAGAATTTTGGAGAAAGACACTCTTAGCCCCAGGTTATACTAGTTTTGTGACCCTGGGCATTTATTAACATTTCTAAGCCTTTTTTTTTTTTTTCATCAGAAAAATGAAGTTGATGTTAATGATGTTACCATAATAATGTGGTTGTTGAGAAAATTATAGGACAGAGTCCATGTAAGTACATATCTTAGTACCTACCTATCAAATAATAAATGTTAAATAAGTATTAGCAAGTTATTAACACATAGATATAATATATGCTAGGTTCTCTCAGTGAATGGGACAGATCAAATCACTTGCCTAGAGAAATATAAACTCTATGATAAAGAGATGGACAATAAACCTATAAACAAATTAATAAATATATCAAAAAAAGACAATTTCTGGGTTTAGTGAAAAGGAGAAAATAGGTGCTGACTTTGGGGAAGGGGAGATGCTATTATATTAGGGCTTTGGATAGAAGCCTCCCTGAGGAGCTGACACCTAATTTAAAACTTAATGATGTAAAGAGTTGAAAGGTGAGCATTCCAAAGTGCTGTAATAGCATGTACAAAATTCCTGAGACGGATGACTATGGCTTGAGAGCAATAAAATAGCAGGAAGGGTAAAGAAAGATGTGTTGGAAGCAGTCAGCAGAAACTGGTACATACTAAGTCTTATAGGCCATGGTTAGGAGTTTGGGTTTTGTTTTAAGCGTATATTAGGAGGGCATTTAAAGACTAGTTTGTCACTAGTTAACGTAACAGCAGTATTAAGTAGCAAGGCATTAGTAGCACTAGTATTCTTAGAATATCACCAAGTATTGTTTATGGAAAATAATCCATAACAAATCTTTCTTTAATGGTTAAATGACTTATTACATCATGATATAGTTAACTATGCTACAATGGAAAACTCTTTAAATATGGAACATATGAAGTCAAACTTTGTTGTATTTTCATCCTGTTGACCTCCAATATTAATTCTAATGATCTCAGTGGCAAGGGTAATATTGAAAGCATTTCACAGGACACCTGGGTGGCTCAGTGGGTTAAGCATCCAGCTTCAGCTCAGGTCATGATCCCACAGTTCATGAGATCGAGCCCCACATCAGGCTCTGTGCTGACAGATCAGAACCTGGAGCCTGCTTTGGATTCTGTGTCTCCCTCTCTCTCTTTGCCTCTCCCCCACTTGTGTTCTCTGTCGCTCGCTCAAAAATAAATAAACATTAAAAATTTTAAAAACGGGGGGGAGTTGAGGCAAGATGGCGGAGAAGTAGGGCGCTCCATACATTTCACTCACCCCCATCTCTCAAACGGAGAAGGCCTGAAGCTATAGGAACCCTTACAGAATCCAGGAGTTTGGGAGGAAATGGGGACAGAGTCCGCTGAGAAAAACTTAGAGTTTGAGTGTGAACTGGGGGAGATGAAATCGGGCCAGGACTGAAGACACAGAGTGAAGAGGAGATCCCCCTTTGCGGGGAGCCACAGTGAGTCTAGGGGAAAAGATGAAAGAGTGGCCGAAACTGCTCAAGACACTGTCCCTGTCGCTGGAGAAGAAAAAAGCCTCCGCTTGGGACACAGAGGGATCCAGTTTCCTGTTGTCCAGCTGACCCGAGGCGGGCGCACTCGTCCCAGGCGACCCCAGGAGAAACTGCTCCTCGCTCAGCAGCTCAACCTGAGGAGACGCGAGCAGGTTCTGAAGCTGCGCCTTTGGGCCTCTGGCTTGGCTGGACCCGAGGGGGATGAGAGAGGCTTGAAACTGCTTTGAGGGACTCACCTGCGAGTTTATATTTCAGGCAATATCAATGGGGCGCGGACTAAGATCTGGAAACGAGGCCTGTCTTGTGGTATAGAGCACAGCCCACCTTGTCTACGCCCCCAGCACAGGGAGATCACACCCAAAAGAGTGAGTTGCAATCTTTGGTTAGAGAAGGGCCTGGGGCGCCACTACTTTTCTCCCAACAACCACTAAGGCAGGACCCCTGCGGGATGCACTGGGCCAAACCACGTCCATCCCCGCTAGAGAGCTGCCCCCCCTCCTTTTTTTTAACCGGACCTGGGGCAAGACCAACATGAATGCACTGCCCTGATTAATTCTGTTCACTGGCTTGCTTAAAAGTCACATTTAATCCATTTTCTAGATGTAAATTCTACACCTCTACCACGACCTTTTTATCTCCCTCTTTGGAGTAATTAGACTATATAGTTTCTCGGAGTAGCATTATCGTAATTTCTTTCACCTCCTCTCCAACCAAAATCCCCTCTTTCTCTCTGAATTAAGCCTTTAAGTCTTTCTGCCTGCTCATTTCATTTCCAAATTCACTTCCTCCCCTCCCTGTCATTTCTCTCTTTGTATATGCTCTTCCATCAGCACTGCATACACCCTGCTCTTTATCTGTAGCTGGGAATTCTGGTTTTATGCTTTATACTGTCCTTTGTCTATTGGCTTTTTTCTTTTTTCTTATTTTTTATTATTTGTCTTACCTCCTTCCTCTTTTTTTTCTTTTTTGTATGTGTCCCTTCCTTTTTATCTTTTTTCCCCCTTCCGGTTTGCGTGTTTGTTGGATTTGTCTGTGTGCTTGTGTGCCTTTGTTCCCTGTGTGGTTGTCTCTCTGTTTTTTTATCCCCCAGGGCTACCTCAAGAAACAAGCCAAAGTACACATGGTGGAGAGTCCCAAATACCACTACAAGTAGGAAAATAAAATAAGCAAGATCTCAGCAAGAGAGACCAAGAGACACCATTCAAAGAACTTTCTGAATGGACAGGCCCTGGACAGTCAAAGAGCCTTCTTTGGTACAGCAACACTCACAAATACAGAGTGCATAATAACCTATAAAAACTAACAAGAGATAGAAAGCTAACCAAAATCACGAAATGGAAGAACTCTTCTCCAAAGAAATTCCAGGAAGAATTGACCGCTAAAGAACTGCTCAAAACAGATATAAGCAAAATAAATGAACAAGAATTTAGAACAATAGTCATAAAATTAATCGCTGGGCTTGAAAAAGGCACAGACAACATCAGAGAAACTATTGCTACAAAGACTATGGAGCATAAAAATAGTTGTGATGAATTAAAAAATGCTATAAATGAGATGCAAAATAAAATGGAGGCGTCCAATGCACTAATTGAAGAAGCAGAAAGGAGAATAAGTGATTTAGAAGACACAATTATAGAAAAAGAGGAAGCTGAGAAAAAGAGAGATAAACTGATCCAGGAATATGAAAGGAGAGTTCGAGAGCTCAACGATATAATCAAACGGAATAATATCCATATCATAGGAATTCCAGAAGAGAAAGAAGGGGAAAAATAGTGGGAGAGATGGAGGGAGGCGAACCATGAGAGACTCTTGAATGCTGAAAACAAACTGAGGGCTGATGGAGGTGGGGAGGGAGAAAAGGGGGCTGATGGGCATGGAGGAGGGCACTCTCGGGGATGAGCACTGTGTGTTATATGGAAACCAACTTGACAATAAACTATTAAAAAATTAAAATCAATATTTAACCAGTTAATCAGAAAGGGTGATATATGCAAACAAATGGTACCAGTGAACCAGGCTGCCAATCATCTGCCTACATTCTCCTTTCCCATTATTGCTCCCTGGATCCTACACACATCTACCACATAGTAGGCACTAAATAAATATGTGAACAAAGCAACAGGGAGAGATATTGTTAATTAGCCACAGGACATTCTGTTGGTTGTATTCCTCTCATAGAGACTCCCCTCAAAGTTCCCCAGGTCCGTTGCATGCATCATTAAACAGGAGAACATATGTAATGAAGCTTAGTAAAGTGTCTAGTCTATAAAAAGTACCAAATAATTTGTTCAGTGAATCTTGAGGATGCATCGTCTGAAACTCAAAATCATATAGTGCTAAGGTTTCTGCCAACAGACGTGTTACAGCTCAAATCAGTCTAAGAAAATGCTCAGCAGAGATTTAAATGGCATATTCCTTTGGTTAGACTATACTTTTTTTCTATAGTTTATTAGGCAGCAAGATATATCTCAGTCTCTTGTCTTCAGCCTAAAGCACATGTGTGTGCACACACACACAAATTCATACATGTAAATAAAATGAACAGAAAGAGAGAAATGCTTTCTTTATTGATTTCTGGACTATAGGAAAAGGCCTAAAGCACTGTCTAGAATAAAATGTCTGTTGTGAGAATGATTTTTTTAAACAATTAAATCTAACGGAATTTAAAAATAGAGAAGAGACACATTCTTTCTCTTCTGCAATACACTTAGATGGAGTTTGTTTTTAAAGAGGCAATCAAGTAAGCTTTCTCTCTTCTAACATTTTCTAGGATGAAGACCATTAATTTTTGCATATTTATTTTCTACATGGTCAATTTCCTAAAATCGATTATTAAGTCACATAACTTTAAATCAATACAATTTTTAAGGTAAAAAACATATTGCCATTTAAGGTAGAGGAAGATAAGACCACATGCCATTAAGGTTACCATGTGTTATGGAACATAGCCTGTGTCCAGAACTTCATAATGGTGGGGACAGAAGTAGAATTTACAAGGAAAATCTACAAGTCCCATTTCAGCAACAGAAGCAAAAAGCTTCCCAATCTGCTCCTCCCACAGAGAAAAGGATGATGAGGCCGGGGAGTGTTGGATATAATGAGACACCTTCTCATCTTTGTTTTAATAGTATAATTTGAGGCTATTGGTGGGGAGACAAGCAGACCAGTTGGATGCCAGGTAGCTGGGGTTAAAATGCTAGGTGTTTATAGAAGTTATCTTGTAAAGCTAGATGCCTAGCACCTAGAGATTTTGGGGTGAATTCTTTCCTGGATGGGACAAGGTGGGTGTGAGGAGCCCCCAACACCAAAGGATGAAAATGACACGGGGCGCCTGGGTGGCTTAGTCGGTTAAGGGTCCAACTTTCACTTAGGTCATGATCTCGCGGTTCGTGGGTTCGAGCCCCGCGTCAGGCTCTGTGCTGACTGCCAGCTCAGAGCCTGGAGCCTATTTCAGTCTGTGACTCCCTCTCTCTCTGGCCCTCCCCTGCTCACGCTGTCTCTCTCTCTCTCTCTCTCCTAGAAATAAATTTTTTAAAAAATGACAATGATTCCATAATGTTTTACCTTTTACAGTGTCTATGATTTGTTGAACTCTTTGGCAAATGCTTTACTTATGTCATTTAATCCTCACAAATTCTCTCCTGAACTTTCCATAACGTTCCTTTAGATTTGGTACATTTGGGTTTGTTATTTCTTGTAGAATCAGTCACAATAATTTGTATTTTTTTGAGGTAACCATCTATTTTGGTGAACTATCCATGTTATCTAAGCATACAATTATTTCATTTATTAATGTACCCAATACTAAAAAAACAATGTTAAGTAAAACAATAAACAACTGCTGAAAGTTTCTTACATTTTAAGGAGGGGTCAGCAAAGACAAGCAAATATATAGCATGATATGCAGTTAAGTATTATGAGGAGAAATAAAGTTATTTGAGGAGAATAAAGACTGACAGGCATAAAAGTGGCTTATTTTATATAAACCAGCTGAAGAAGGGCTCTCTGGTAAGATAAAATATGAACAGACACCAGAACAAAGAAAGGTCTGGTTGACATATAGGAGAACCATTCAGACAGAGCAAATAAAATGCAAAGGCCCTGAGGCTGAAAGTGATTGACTTGTTTAAGAAATAGCTAGCAAACTTGCAGGGCTGGACTGGCGTAAGGGAAAAGGAGGAGAGGAGATGCCATGAGAAGGTCAGGGAGTGACAGTTAAATCAGCTGAGAGCCATGTTAAACTTGAGATTTTACTCTAAATATATATTGTTCATACTACTGACATCCTCACTAACTTTTGTTACAGCCTCTGTTCACTAATTTTTTTTATTTTTCCTTTGCTCTTATTTGCAATTTGTTCATTGTTTAAAACTTTTAACATTTTTTTCATTTTTTGAGAGTGAGATAGAGTGTGGGTGGGGGAAGGGCAGAGAGAGAGGGAGACACAGAATTCAAAGCAGGCTCCAGGCCCTGAGTTGTCAGCACAGAGCCCGATGCTGGCTTGAACCCACAAGCAAAGGGATGATCATGACCTGAGCCGAAGTCAGACACTTAACCAACACAGGCGTCCCTGTTCTTTTTATTTTAAAGTTTATTTAGAGAGAGAGAGAGGAGAGAATGAGTGGCGGAGGGGCCGAGAGACAGGGAGAGAGGGAGAATCTCAAGCAGGCTCCAGTGCTATCAGCTCAGAGCCTGATGTGGGACTCAAACTCAACCATGAGATCATGACCTGAGTGGAAATCAAGAGCAGATGCTTAATGGGCTGAGCCACCTAGGCTCCCTGTAGTTTGTTCATTTTAAAAATATATGATAGAATACAGAACTGGACTTAATATCTTGATTTTAATTTTATGATTACAAATTTGTCACTACCCTCATATTCATTATTCTATCAATTTTGCTTCCTTTAGGTCAGTGGGTTTTGGTTTTTATTTTTCTTTTTGGAGGTTGCAAGTTTTGCTTTTACCTTACCTATTGATAAACTACTTGATATTCTTATTTTTTATTATGTATAAAATGAATGTGCTATATTTTCTCAAATTACAATGGTAATTTCCTTTCTTTCCTTGATTTTATAGGTGTTTTGTTGTTGTTTAGCAGTAACTAGTGACTCAATAGATATTTAGAATTTCTTTCCATGCAGTTCTTCTCCCAACCTACTTCCTGAATGTGGGTTAATCTTCCTTCATACACTCAGAGTCCATTTTTCTTTACTTTAAATTTTAATAAAATATTATGGTTCTGTTACTTGTCTAATACCTATTTCATATGAAAATATTAATCTCTAAATTGGTATCTTTTAGTCTTGTGCCTCAGCACTTTTCCCCATACAGGCTTCAAGTTGATTTTATTTTATGCTTGCTGTTTACTCATTTTTATGAAGACATATCTACTTAGGGTTACTAACAGATAACAGAACATAAATATTTCTATGAATTCCAACACAGGATTATTACAACTATGTTATGATTCTACAATTGAAAAGAACTGGGTCTCTTAAACTAGCCAGATCTTGAGGATAAACTTTTTGTTTTAAAAGTTTTTTTTTTTAATATTTTTTAATTTATTTCTAGGAGAGAGAGAGAGAGACAGCGTGAGCAGGGGAGGGTCAGAGAGAGAGGGAGTCACAGACTGAAACAGGCTCCAGGCTCTGAGCTGGCAGCACAGAGCCCGACGCGGGGCTCGAACCCACGAACCGCGAGATCATGACCTAAGCGAAAGTCGGATGCTTAACCGACTAAGCCACCCAGGTGCCCCTTGTTTTAAAAGTTTTTAATGCTTACTTATTTTTGAGAGAAAGAGACAGAGAGCAAGCAAGGGAGGAACAGAGAGAGAGGGAGACACAGAATCTGAAGCAGGCTCCAGGCTCTGAACTGTCAGCACAGAGCCCAACGTGGGGCTTAAACTCATGCACCACAAGATCATGACCTGAGCCGGAGTTTGATTCTCAACTAACCGAGCCACCCAGGTGCCCCTTGAGGATAATCATAATTTTAATTTTAATGTATAAACCAAAGCAATAAACCTTTTGTTATTATTCCTAAGAGTAAACAGTTCAGGAGAACTGAGACTATAGCTGGTTTAGAACCTGGTGTTGGCAAAATAGTTCTTCTGCGTATGATCTTGGGTAGGTTCCGAGGAATAGCACTGGCAGAAATAATTTCCTATTTTTAGAAATAATTTAAACTTTTGAGGAACATCATGATGACTCTGTTGCATTTACATTTGTCAGTGCCTATGATTTGCCAAACTCTACATTACCTTTTTTACTGATCTCATTTAATCCCCACAAATAATTTGTGAAGTTCCTATTTCCCGTGTGCAGATGGGAAAACGAATGCTTTCAAGTGCTCAGTTAGGGAAGAGAAATAACCATGTTCTCTCTGATATCCAATTCTGTTCTCAAATTCACTTCTTAAGAAAAAAAAATGACCATACTAAAATATACAATATTTTATTTTTTTAATTAACCTTCTTCTTCTGTAATGGCATCAAATTAGATGTTCTCTGAGGTCCTTTCCTCCATTTGTTCTATGGGCTTAGAAAAGTAAATCACCGAAAGGAAGTGGATTCTGCTTTATGTGGAAATAAATGTTAGTACAACATAGAAACAAATTATTTAGGAATCATTTCTAAAACAAAGGAACGTATATAGTAGAATATTGATTGTTACAATAATCAGGGATTGGTTGTTACAAAAAAGAAACTGAAAATAACAGTGACTTACAGAGAGCAGAATTTTATTTCTCTCTCAGGTTATCATTTAGTCAAAAGCAATCGAAGCTAAGTATAGTGCATTCATGGTGTCAGGATTGTAGTTTCTTCTATCTTATTATATCACTTTCTGCCCTTCAGGGACTCTGCTCAGGCCTGGATATCTGCACTGAAGCCAGTGGGCAGGGTAACTAGAAAAGGGGAGGACACGCTACTTTCCTTTAAGGTCACAGCACGGAAGTTGCACACATCATACGTACAGTACAGAAATAATGTAGTTCTATGGGCTAACAAAAGAAGTTTGGAAAATGTAACCTGTATCTGGACACTCAGGTACTTTGCAAAAATCTTTTACAACATAAAAAAGGAAGACTAGTTACTGGGTGACAACCAAAGAAAATATTTCCTTTTTTGGATAAATAATCCATAGTTGAGTCTGCAACCAAAATTGTCTCAGTATTCTTCTATTTGATTAGGTGGAGGAAATACCACCATAGAAAATCCCAAAGAAAAAAACCAGAGAGAGGTGACAGTTCAGAATCCTCTAATATCTTTTAGGAGAAAAAATGCTAACTACAATGCCATGGGGTGGGGGTGGGGGGAAGCAACTGGATTAATTAAATTTCTATTCTCTATTGTAGAATTTTCTGTAGGTTAATATTGGAGATCTGTGGCTGGTTCTAAATTATGTCTTAGGAAACAAAATACATTGCCATTTTGCCTCTTTAATCAACTTCGTTGCATATGAATGAAAACCTTTACTACTATATACTCCTCTGTTTTACAAATATCTTAAATGCACCTGCAGCATCTTGAAAGTACACAGGTCATTTTAAAAAAAAATGTTTATTTTTGAGAGAAACAGAGCATGAGAGGGGGAGGGGCAGAGAGAGAGGGAAACCCCGAATCAGGCTCCAAACTCTGAGCTGTGAGCCCAGAGCCTGAGGCAGCCCAAGCCCTCTAACTGCGAGATTATGACCTGAGCTGAAGGCGTGAGCTTAACTGACTCAGCTATCCAGGTGCCCCTACACGGGTCATTCTGAAGAACAAAATGCTCTAGGGATTTAAAGCAAAGTTGATGTGTCCCACTTGTATATTTTGGTGTTCACATACAAGCAATCATGGATTTGAGGAAGGTAAGAGTGGCATGGAAAAATAGCGAGAGGTGCTCTTCATGTAATCTTTAAGAAAGAAACAGTACTTCATTGACAATGCCGAATCACATGCAGGTTCCATATCTACATTTTTAACTTTCAAATAACTGTAGAATAGGTTCCTTCCTACGTGTGTGTGTTTTCAAAGACACATATACTCATACACCTATATATTAGTATTAGATTGGCATTAGTAATAGAGCTCCATCTAGCGTTTACAGATATTGTAAATCACAGGTAGATTTGTTTTGATACTTATTTAATAATAAATCATTTCAAGAGTAAATTTCTTGAATTATCTACATTTACTTCCTCACAAGACAAAAAAGCAAGAAATACTGAAAGAGTACCTTAAATGACAAAATCTTAATATTCCAATTGTAATATAATAGAATGGATATAAATGTTTAGGTAATTATAACTAGTGTATATAATTAATGCATAATTAAGGTCTTAAAATGATCATTTATCATCAGAAGGAAAAAATAACTATTATTGGTCATATTTTAGAAGTTTCTATATTTTTAATTTATGTCTTATCTTTACTTTGTCTATGGAGAAACCTCCAGTTTCCACTGAAGTTAATTAAGATGACATTCAAAATGCTAAACACAAAACACCTACAGTAATATGAAATATTCAATACAGTGTCAAAACTAGGTCACTTAACACAATACAAAATTAGTTTTACTAATCCTTTCGGCTTTGAGAGATCTTACTTTGCACCAATAAAGTTTTGGCAGATGAAAACAAGCCCTACTGAAATAAATCATAATAACTGTGTTCAGCTAAAATACTGTAAATTTTAAGGTACAGAATCTCCTTATTTGCTAATATTATTTAAATATCTAGAAGATTTTGTTTCCTTTGTGCGAATTTCTATATGTAATTCAATTTACTCATTCATTTACCTGTTCAACAACAATGACATCCTATTATATGCTAAATACTCTATTTAGATACATGGAGAAGGACTGCTAATCATTGTCTTGTATTCACTATCCTGGCCTTCCTTTTAGCAACTAAATCCACCCTGTACCTCAGAATTTTGTTTGGCACTGACCATCTGACTACCGTCTCGTACTCTATCTTGCAACTGAGTATGGGCTTGAGATGGAATATGAATCAACAGATGTCAGCATACATTATTGTGTGTATATTGTGTACAAGCTGGGTCATCTCTAAAACCAAACCCTCTTTCCCAGCCCTGCTTCTCTTTCTGCAAAATGTAAAGAAGACAGGAACCACCTTCACCCATGTGGATGAAAACCACAACCAATGAATGGGCAGAATAAAGAAGTGAAAAAAAAAATCTTGTGTCTCTTAATGATTTAAATCCCTTAGAACCAACTGGCCAACTGGACTATATCATGAAAGAGAAATAAACCCCTGTATTAGTCATGTAATTATACCTTTGGATATCATGTCTTGTTGTTTAGAATGAGTTTGTTTATATACTAAGAAAGGTACATACACGAGATGAATGAAACATAGTTCTTAACCTAAAGGAACTCTCTAGAGGGGTGCCTGGGTGGCTTAGTTGGTTAAGCATCCAACTTCAGCTGGAATCATGACCTCGTGGCTTGTGAGTTCGAGCCCCATGTTGGGCTCTGTGCTGACAGCTCAGAGCCTGGAGCCTGCTTCGAATTCTGTGTCTCCCTCTCTCTCTGCCCCTCCCCTGCTCACACTCTGTCTCTGTGTCTCCCTCAAAAATAAATGAAGCTTTTTAATAAAAATAAATAAAAAATAAAGGAACTCTCTAGACTAATGAATGAGCCAGAAAAACGGACAATTGTATGTCTTGTCCATTGATGGATATCTGTAGGAATGATGTGGTCACCCTGAAAATTCTGCCTTGAGAGATTAGAGAAGGTTTCAGATGGGTTACAGTCTTTAAGACCGATATTGAAATTGTAGTGTAAGATCATTACATGAAGAAACAAAAGATAGGCAGAAGGAACTCTACAGATCAAAGGAACACTATTAACAAAGGCATGGGGAAGACAAACCAGAGTAAATGAGGCATTTGGGAGACAGCAAATTACAAATGAATCAGAAAAGGAAGCAAGGGGCTGATATGATCCCGGAGAAAGAAATACGGTAGGTTTGTGCTAGTCCGTAAAACAGGTTTATTGTAGTTAAAATAAATTAGCATTTTATTTTATAGACAATGAGTTGTCAGCAAAGAAGAGATGTGGACATGTAATTTATGAATCCATCCAGGGTTAATATGCTCTACATGGTATCAGTGATGGTCAAAGAGAGTTTTGGGTCTCTTATTATTTATGATTTTCCTGTATAATGAGAAAATTTCTCTGGTGTGGAAGATGCTTCCCTGATTCAAATTAAAATATAAGCAGCTACTCAGTTAAGAAGGGACAACACAAAGAGATAAAAGGCATTCATCTCTCAAAGATGTAATTAATCCACCATTTACATTCTCCATATTAGGAAACATGGGCAGTAATTGGAGAACTCTAGTGCTGATATTTCTTCTGCATTGGTCCACAGCAGTGAGTGCAGCTGAAATGCTGGAATCATTGAATGTAGTATTGCCTTTCATGATTTCAGGGTCATCAGCAATTGATATTTTGAATATATTTGCATATGCTTTGCGTCCTCTGTATAACCGTCAGCAGAAAAACACAGATAGAAACAGACTTACTAAAACAGTACTAAAAGATACTAATCACCACATAGTTTCAGCCACACAGAGAAATATTGTGGTGTGATGTTGAGGAAATGATTACAAAATCCTTTTTCCACTGAACTACACAAGTGTTCCAAGAGGAATGTTTCTATTTGATTTTGTCTTCATGTTTGTCACATTATAATCATGCATTCTCATTTAATATCAACCAAGAGAATCCTGAGTCCTAGGTTTTGTGGGTTAGTTATGATGCTCCAAATTGGAGAACAGTCTGCAACCAGAGGGAATTTAATAATACATGGAAGTAATGATTGTCAATCAGTGAGAAACTGAAATAAATCAGAGGTAAAGCCTGATGATATAAGTTCATCAAATCAATGAGTTCTCACAGTTGGGAATTTAATTGACGATTAGGCCAACTTTTTCAAAACTGTCACACTATCAAAGATAATATCAGGCACAGCAAGGCTGTACGTGAAGGCCAGACAGCAATCTCAGACACAGTAATTGGCGAATAGTGCAGACCAGCTGTCTATGCACTCCTGATATGCTTCTGCTTCTTTGTGGTAGGACTTTACAGTCTCTAAAAGGTCTAGCCAGTCCGATAGGTCAAAGAGCTTTTGAAGGTGTGTCTCTGTCTTCCTCGGACAAAACTTCTGGATATATAAAAAGACACTTGGGAACATACGTGAATATTTTGGCTCAGATTTAACATTCCCACAGCAATCAGACATTTTGTTCTCATTTAGAGACAGCTTAAAGTTATAGACGTAAGATTAATTTAAGCAGAGAAAATACAAATGGTCCAACATTTGCTTGTCATTCCCTAGAGGATTATTTCCAGTACATGATTAGGAAATAGAATATTATTCATATTTGGGATATAAGTTCAACGCACATACTTTCAAAATACTTTTGGATTAGTGGAATTAGTCTCATATTGCTAGAAATAATAGATATGAATAAAATCACTTGCTGAACAAGAGCAAAGTCACATGGCTATCTTGAATGGGATTCACATTGAGAATCATTTCATTTCTTTTCAAGGAGCAGGATCAACACTTTTGGCTCAATCCAAACATGGCTTTATCCACATTACAACTTCCCAATTTTACACTAAAACAGATTCAACGTTTATAATAAAACATGCATGCTATTTTGTGAGGCATAAATAGAATACCTATGAAATAATATCAGAAATAACATCGCCAACATTGCCAAATATACTTTTCACATAGAGTCAAGATGCCAATTTGCATACATATCCCTTCCGATAACAGGTAAACATCATCCTTCTCACATAATTTTGTTTTGTTTTGTTTTGTTTTTTATCCCTACCCCAGAAGCCCTTGAAGAGTTTAATCTCCACTTATAGAGAAAAGTCAGCTCCCACATAATCAGCTGTGAGCATGGTAGGTTTCTATGTGAATATATAAGGGTAGATAGTCCATTTCATTGCATAAATATGCAAGTTCTCATGGACAAACTGATTTATCCATGATTGTATAAGCCTAATCTGTCTATTGAAAATGCAGGTGACAAGACTGTGTCCTTAACTACATACATAAAAGTAGAAATAGACACAAAAATACTATTAAATTCATTTAAATAAGAAAGCAAAAAGTTGATTGAAAATTTTAACATAAATATTTATCAGGTACTTAAAGAAACAGCAACTCTAAATTGAAAAGCTAAAGAAGTCAGGGAAGCTTAGAGGACTTTACAAAAGGACCCCAGAACAGGAACAGAATGGAAAATAGAACTATGTGGTATGAAAACTAGCAACAACGATTAGCAAAACTAGGTTTGGAATACAACTATTCATGCTCTGCTGATGCTTTTTATTAAGTTTTTTAAATATTTATTTATTTTGAGAGAGAGAGAGAGAGCGAGCGAGCACACAAGCAGGGAAGGGGCAGAAAGAGGGAGAGAGAGAGAATCCCTAGCAGGCTCCACGCTGTCAGCACAGAGTTCTACGTGGGCCTTTATCTCATGAACTGTGAGATTATGACCTGAGCCGAAATCCAGGGACCAACGCTTAACCAGCTGAGTCACCCAGGTGCCCCTCTGTCGATGTTTTTTAAATGCCAATACCTCAGCATTAGATTTTACTCTCTACTAAGCATTTCTCATAGCTATCCAAGTATCACAATAAACTTGTTATGTACTAGAATTACCTCCATTTTATAGATGTGGAAGCTGACTCCTAGCACCTTTAATTTAGTTGAATAAGATTTCCTGACATAAAACATGCTTATCAGGTCAAACTTCTGTAGGTCCTAAGCCTAGAAGACTATGGATGAATTCTTTCTGGTCTCAAGATATTGGCTGGCCTTTGGCTCTTATCTTAAGGCTCTGTTGGGGGCACATGGGTGGCTCAGTCTATTAAGCTTCTGACTTCGGCTCAGGTCATGATCTCACAGTTCATGAGTTCAAGTCCTGCATCAGGCCCTGCCACTGACAGCTGAGAGCCTGGAATATGCTTCAAGTGTTGTGTCTCCCTCCCTCTCTCTCTGCCCCTCCCTCATTCATGCTCTGTATCTGTCTCTCAAAAATAAATAAACATTTAAAAATTTTAAGAAATAAAGGCTCTGTTGGAGAAAACATTTCCAAATTTATTGAAATTGTTAGCAGAATTCAGTTCCTCATGTTTGTAGAACTAAGTTGTTCATTTCCTTTCTATCTGTGAGCTTGGGGCTGCTCTCAGCTACTAGCATCGCTACATTCATTGCCCTGTGTCCTCCACCATTTTCAAAGCCAACAACGGCACTTTGAATCCTCATGCCTCAAATATCTTTAAAGCAGAAAGTTTCTCTTGCTGGTGGCAAAAGAGGAAGTCAAAGATATGATGAGGTCAGGCCTACAAAGATAATCTTTGTGTTTACTATTAACCAAACTGAGATTACCTCTGCAAAGTCCATTCATAGTAGTGCTTAGACTGCTGTTTGAATAACCAAAAGCTAGGAATCCAGCAGGTGCCACTTTTAGAAATTTGCTGACCGCACCTGGCTTGTGAGGAGTAGAGCCAGAATTTATTCAGGACTTTGATTAAAAAACAAAACAATACTTGTTAAAATTAACTTGTTAATATATAATAAATTAGTTAATCTGTAACTAATCTTTGTGTTATATGTGCATTATTCTCACATCATTTAGAAGTTATTGTGGCACTCAAGAAGACCAAGCTCAAGGTGAGTTGTTTTGAGAGCAGAGAATATACTCAAAAGGCCATGAACTCAGAGAAGAATGCCAATGATCTAATTAGTGGCAGAAGAGAATAAAAGGCAAGACCTAGTAGGCCTTTGCCCACTGGCCCAACATAGGAAGGTCCTATCTCTTTCTTTTCATCTACTCTCTTATAATTCATAGCATTTTCATAATAAAAGAGTCATGTTTTGGAGTGGAAGCTTATTTAAAGAGGACACACTCCCACCCTTGTATCTGGCATCGTTTCTAGCACATATTAAACGCTATCAGAGAACTAGTACATAGCAGATAGTTAGAAAGACTGAGTTGAATCACACTGTTGAATTAATTAGGAATGAAACGGTATCAGTGCAAAACAAATACAGCTAACCCTTGAACAATGAGAGGATTAAGGTGCTGACCCTCATGCAGTCAAAAATCTATATAAGTAGACTCTCTCCAGACTTAACTACTAATAGCCTATAGTTGACCAGAAGCCTTATCAATAATACAAACAGTGACTTAGCACATACACACACACACACACACACACACTATACTGTATTTTTTTGTAAGCTAGAGAAAAGGAAACGTTAAGAACATCATAAGAAAAAGAAAATACATTTATAGTACTGTACTGTATTTATTGAAAAAAGCCCACATAGGAGTGGACCCAAAATTTAAAACCCATATTGTTCAAGGGTCAACTATACCCTGAAAATAATTACTGAAATCAGCAAACATCAGGGGCCTGGGTGGCTCTGTCAGGTTAAGCGTTAAGCGTCTGACTGTTGATTTCAACTCGGGTCGTGATCTCATAGCTCCATGTGTTTGGACCCTGTGTAGGGCTCTGCCCTGAAAACACAGAGCCTGCTTAGGATTCTTTTTCTCTCCTTCTCTCTCTGCCCCTTTCCCTTCCCTCTCTCTCAAAATAAATAACTAAAGAATGTAAAAAAATAAAGTAAAACAAAAATCAGAATCAACCCTTTATGCAAAAACAGGGCTGTGTACGTAACATTTGGTAGCAATATAAGTAGATATGAATAAATGTTTAAGTCATATACGTAGATACGAATAAATGTTTAATTCCTTCTTGAATGTTTATAGAATCACTTACCTTTTAAAAAAATATTTGAGAGAGAGCATGCATAGGCTTGGGAGGGACAGAAAGAGAGAGAATCTCCCAAGCAGACCGCATGCTCAGAGTGGAACTGGACATGAGTCTCAGTCCCACGACCCTGGGATCATGACCTGAACTCAAATCAAGAGTCGGACATTCAACCGACTGAGCCACCCAAGCACCTCCCCCCCCATTTACTAATCTTTAATCAAAGTACAGGAGTTTCTCCAGTTGGGAGAAGTGCTACTGGGTAATAGCATTTTCTGCCTCAGGAAATATGGGTCATGAATCCCAGAAAACGGATAGAAATGATTGGAAGTCCACACAAAGTCAGGTATGCAAAAAAATAAAATACTTCATTTTTTAGAACTCAATTTCTATGTCAAATACTAATTTCTGGGGAAACTCAGACACTTATATAATTTATTAGGCATTTCAGTTAAAAACAGACCTATTTGAGACTTTTCTCCTGCCCATATTTTTCCCCTGGTTGTGGCATTTGGTACAAAAAAAGCTCATGGTAAGGGAAACTACTCATCTGGTCATTGAGAATGGTTACCTTAGATTACTGCCTGGCCTCTTCTGTGTGATGATTCTGAGTCTCCTCTATGATGTGACCTTATTATAACAAGGACCTCTGCCGGCCTCTCTCTTTCTCTCTCTTTTTCTTTCTTTCATTAGACTTCTGTGTGTAACTCAGTAAGGCTGATTTGAAGTTATTCTTCCCATATGTACTTGGGTCTAATATTTGTTCTCTAAAACTTGTGTATGTACCTATATTTGAAGAGTTTTATTCAGCTTGGGAAGTCTTGGCAGCAAGTTAAAAACAAATGCTATCTAAACTAATAGTCTTCTGCACAAATTACTCTGCATTTAACCTAAAGTTGGACGCAGATTTTCTTTCTTTTTTAACTTGTTTAACTAAGAGTCAAAACCAGGTAACTTTGTTCTGTTCATTATTATTCTCATCCCAATCCTTCACCCTTATTTTGGGGTAGAGAGTTGAGCACTAAGCACTGCTAGTTGGTTCTGTTCTCTGTGCTATAGAAGTACTCAGTCTAACTGAGGTAATATTAAAATAGGTACAGGGGCACTGTCTAAAAGACATTTTCCTAACCATCAGCTTGGCTCTAAGTTAAACTTCTTCACCCCTACTATTTCTCTCCTGCTATTTAACTAGAGACAAGGGGACCAAAATGGGCTTATAATCACCCATGCGTTAGATTGAATATAGCTTCGACAGAAATCTAGCATGTTTTAAAAGAATTTATTCTTTATTAGTTCAACATAAGAACAGATAGGTTAACTTTGAAAGTCATACATTCTCCTAATTCTCCTGTTCTAATTATGAGTAACTTAGAAACATGAAGCCAGGCCCTATTTTTGCACTGAAGATATTGTTCCATTTACCTCTGTCCAGATGTCTACTTACCTTTCTGAAAACTTGAGTTGAGATTATAAATATTACTTCTACTGAAATATACGTATATTTATTCTTAGATGACTAAGTCATTGAAGAAAATATGCATGGTGTTTAACTATATACCTCTTCCTTCAGATGGACTGATATGAAGAAAATTCTCATATAAACCTATATGTGTTTATATTGTATGTATGTATATGTATTGTATATATTACATTGGAGGATTTCAGTCAATCATTGTGACCTGGCTACTTTTCCATAAATTAAAACACCTTAGTGTCCCTACATATTCTTATTTTTCTCTAGCCTCAGCAAAATTCTATTTCCTTTGCTGAATTTTTCTCAATAGTCACAGAAAAGAATGATTTGTTGAGACTTGGTGTGTGAATATGTGGAAACAATTTTTTCTCCTCTGTGGTAACATAGCATGTGGGGTGGATATTTAGCATAGGACCAATAGAATTCTCTTTTTGTACTACAATTATTAACACTCTCTTTGAAAAAAGCAACTCTTTATCTAGTTAAGATTGTTATCTTTATTTCCACACGTAGCAGAGAACTTACACATAGCAGATGCCCAAAAAGACTGAGTTGAATCATATTATTGAATTACAATTGCTAAAACGTGTGCATTTTAAAATGTCTTTCAATCATCTTTCAATATCCCTGCCCTGTTGTAAAGAAGAATAAGGCCTCCTTGCCTGAAATCCTTTGATCAGCTACAAGTAGTAAAAAATGCTAATATTAATTATCAACCAAAGCACCTTGAAGTTATATATCTAAAGTTTTGTAGTGTAGGCTGATTGAGCAATGGAGGTCAAGGCAGCGGCAGGAACTCAGGGATCACGTTCCTTGAATTCAGTTCCTGTGATCCTAGCTCTTATTGACTAAACTTGAGTCAAATCAAATTGAATTGCCATAGACATGTGCCCCTAAATTCTGCCTCTCTTCATCTTAGACCAAGACCTTTTTGGCTCTGCCAGTAACTAAAAGCACTTAGGCAGAAACACAAATGGATTGAGAGATAGGGAGGGACATAAGGTCTATTGTTAAGCCCACCCTAGTTGACTATGTGCTAAAATCTGTCTGACCCATTTTCTTCTGTGAAAAATAATTAAACACAATATTTATTCCCAGCAAGCGTCAGGTAGAGCTGGGCAAGCTCTTGAAGCTTTTCCTGCATATCTCTTCTAGCACAGCTGACTTGTAAGGGACTGCTCGTTTTGATTATCTGTCACTCTGAAACTAAAGCTGCCTATCAAGGCATGTCATTTGGGGCATCAAATTAGAAGATTTTCATATGCTCAAATGGGGATAAGGTTGGAGCTGCCAAGATTGTACTCACTTGGTGACCTAAATATCCAAGAAAGAAAAAGCCAATGCCATTAAATATTGTGTCATCTCCTCTCCATGATTCAGTAATGAAAGCCTGCTGGCCAGCAGTCTGTCAGGTACATTCTGTTTAATCACTGGAAATTGTGTGCGCTGTATCTGTGAAGCCTAAATGGAAAAAGTTGCCACCACAATTGCATCTTCCTCCTACCAATAAATCAATGTAGACAAAGTAGGGAGAAAGAAGGCCACCTGACAGCTTTCCATCAGAGCGCCAATCATAAATTAGCACTCTCAGAGAACATATCACACAAGACTGTCTTTTCAGGGCCTCTGAGTTAAATAATGAAAGGAGATACTTTAGTTTAAAAAGGTTGCAATTCCAGCTATCTCAGATGTGGGTTTCATAAAGGCAAAGAGAACCATCCTGTGAAGAAGTCACCCTATTTCTAGAGGTAAAGCCATCTATTTTCTCTTGATTTTTGACACTTGGGATGGTTAAGAGGTGATAGGTTTTATAGCGACAACTAGACAGACCCTGATCTCTTTCACGGATAGCACTTCGTAAGCTTCTCCCCATGCTGTTAGGTGAGTTCATTGTTTTCTCCTTTTTTGAGAGGAAGCGCTATTGTGTAAAATATGATTTTCAACTTGATGGCAGCATGGCCAAGTGACTTAGGAGATATTGGATTCTTGTATAAGTTCACTTCATAAAGCCAGGAAAAAAATGCTTCTTTTGACAGCATGAGAAAGCAAGTTTCCTTTCTAAATCATTAGGTTAGAAATATACTTGTTCTGAACATATGCTGCATTCTACATGTCTTGGATTTGGCATATGGAGTTTAAAAAATTGGATACAAGGCCATATTTTAAAAAACTATATGCAATTGAAATCCAAATTAATAAAATCACTATTCATCTGATATTTATATAAGTATATATGTATATATATATTTATATTTATATAGATACACATATAATCATCAAATTTCTTCTTTTCCTTCTCCTTCAGTATCTGCAGAATTGTATCTTGGTCTTTACATTCTTTTAATAAAATGTGATAGTTTATTACGGTTTTTTGAAATAATAAAAATAGTATGAAAAAGAATGAGGTATTGTACTATCCCTAACCTTGCAGATTTGTATCCTAGGAATTGGATGTATATCACCAAAAGGCTTAGTTTATATCAGGTCATGATTAGGATTATTAAGAACATTTTCCTACATTTCAGTAATCTGTTCTAGAAACATACAAAAGAAAAAGGGAAAAAAAACAGTATAAGAGATCTGAGAACACACAAAGTTCATCTTCTATCTCAAATGGGGAAAAAATAAAATGGGAATATTCCTGAGATAGGCCTACCAAATGCGATTGGACCTCTGCTTGCACATTTCCAGTGAAAAGGTGTACATTATGTCAAAAGATTGCTATTTTATCACTGGATAATTATAATCACTAAAAATATTTTGCCTTTTATTAAGGGAAATATCAATTAAAATAAGTAAAATTCTGTCTGTACTTTTGGTGTGTCAGTCAGGAGCCCTGGGATTTATGCTTTTATTCACCATGCTACATATCTTTCCTGTTGAAATTAATCCCCAGAATGAAATAATTATCTTAGATGGGGTTAACCAATGCAGAGAAATAGGGACTGCTATCTCATTCAATCTGAAAAGCAAAATTTATTCAAATAATTACTTCTGTACTTTGTGTACCAAATAGCGTTCTGGAAAAAGTAAATATCACTCAAGTGGGTAATTGAGGAGTTTATTCAAGGGACTGTTACAAAGTGTGGGCAGCGTAATGGATAACCAAGAAGAATAGGTGAAGAACTCTGAGTCTTGCAGTGAGAAGACCTCCTCCCTCCCTTAAGCCTCAACGGGCAAGAGAGGGAGTGTTTACTGTCACCCAGTGGACACAGTTATACGATTGCTTGGCAGGGCTGTGGCATTTTGTTGAGAGCAAATTGGCCCATCTGCAGGGAGTTAAGAAATGAAATGTCCTATTCACACTATCTCCCTTCCTTTTGGACCACTTGTTAGTCAAATGCATCCGGAAGTCAGAAGCAGAATGCTCACTGATGCAGGCCATAAAGATCAACCTTGCTGGGCACAGAGCAAGACAAAGATAGAGAGCAGTAGGTGTTGTATGGAAGTGCTGAATCACTCACTATGTTGTACACGTGAAAGTAATACTACATTTTATGTGAACTAACTGGAATTAAAACAAAAATTTTAAAAAGCTTGAAAAAATGGAAAGTAGACAAGTACAAATAAAAGTTTAGCACATCATATACCAGAAACTATGCTAGATGACGATATGAGCCTCACAGACCACCGAAAACAGATGAAAATTTAATATATCAACAACATAAAGGGGGATCCTATTTTAACAGTCATAGGAGAAAAATCTGTGGAATCATAAAGGCAGATGTGACCACTGACACTGGGGACCTGATCTCACTGGTTTTTCAATGAAATATGATTTTGAATTTGCAATTCACTTAAAACATCTGGATCATTTTGCATGAAGTAGTGTTAAACCAATCTTTCCACTTCTAATACCTCTAAAGTTGATTTTCTAAACTTAAATTCAAAGTTTTATCTTTTTTTAAACCGAGTTGGTTTCAACCTGCTCCTTTAATATTCTCTCAACCCTCCTTACTCCTTACATTATCTCTACTCTCATTACTACACGGCACACACATGCACATATGAATATGCATGAGTAATTAATCTCTGTAAAGAAAACCTTTCTATTCCTACATGCTTTTATGATGACCTATTCTACTTTGTTTTAATCCTAGAGCAAATCATCCTTCGGTCTTCTGTTTACAAACTTGATATTGAAGTTTCCCTTTTTCAGTTACCTTACTGCTGTTGTTCCTTTCTCTAACCTTACCCTACTTGACTAATGCCTAGAATTTCAGCTTCAATACCAAGTCCTCAACTGCTGAGGTCTTCAGTAACAGCTCTAAGGTAATTGGGATCTCTAGCCCATAACTCACTTTGTCCAAACTGGATTTACCTGACCCAGTATTTTAGAAACTGAGTTTTGATTTTGTTCTGCATCTCCTAGGAGGCATATCTCCTGAAAGGCAAAGGAACTCATGTTCTGACAATAACAGGATCCATGTGGATGTTTCCTCAAAATCTTAGTATAGGACCCGACACACTTTCTGGCCTATAGTAAAAGTTTGACATATATCTGCTGAAAACGACTAGAGTGCTGCCAAACATTGCAGTATCAGCCCTCCAAGATTTCTCTCAAACACTTGCCACTCAGGCAGTACTAATCTTTGAGCCATTCCTATTTCATTTTATAGTAAGGATATTGGACTCAACTTGGACACTGGTCATTGATATTTTTACCTCACTTGGCCTTTTCAATGAATCCACTCTCTCAAATTCTGACCTACATTTAGATGTGCTTGTACATGAAGCCATCCTCAGAATAACAATGCCCAGCCTGAACACTTTTTCTCAAGCTTCTAATTTCATCCAATTCTTCCACTCCTGGCTACAGTTCTTTTGGCTTGGTCACTCCCAGACTGAAACCATTTCATTACCTACCTGTTTATTTCAAAATCCATTGAAATGTGTTGGTTGCTTTAATTAAATATTTAATAGCTAAGAGATTTAAAATATATTTCTAAGGCATAACAAAGAACAGTAAAATAGACATCACCAATATCTTCCAGAGGTTCCCTTGTGCTCTTCTGTGGTTCTCTTCCCCCGACTCCACCAATCACACCACCTATGGTAATCACTATCCTGAATTTTGTGATTATCACTTTCATTTTCTCAGTTTCTTCTCTCTCTCTCTCTCTCTCTCTCTCTCTCTCTCTCTCTGTCTCACACACACACACACACACACACACACACACACACACACACACGATGTCTATTTTGAACTTTGTATAAATGGAATCATACTGTGTACAACTTCAGCAACTTGTTTTTAATGATGAATATTGTCTTCATTAGCTGGTCATGATGTAGCTTTAATTCCTTTATTTTCATTGTTATATAAACCAAAATGCATCTAAACATTTGTTCTGTTATCACTGAGTTAGCTTTGTGTCTGTCAGTTTTCTGGGTTTTATCCCTGCTAGTGAGAAAAGAATGGTCTAGGATAAGACCAAGTCAGGCTTTACACACCATCCATTATTCTGTGAGTGGAGAGAATAGAAATATAAATAAACCTTAACACCATCACTAGGTGAGTTGATCAGATACAAGACCCATCTTAGACATTATCATGTTCTGAAGTCATTTTTCCCTATGTAGGTAAAAATGCCTGAGTGGGGTAAGAAGTCAGATTTCTGACTCATAATGCCCAGGTTCTAGCTATAATCTCAATCCCTTTCTTTGCTTGTTCTCTGTAAAATGAAACTAAAATGGTGTATACATAAAACAAATGTATTATCATTGGATCAAGTAGTTTATGTGAAACACTTAGCACCAGGGGTAATATTAACATGAAAATAATTATGCATCAAGTCCTTAAAGGGTCCCCACAATGTGCTCCAATAACTATGATTTTTGAAAAACAAATTAAAATGAATTTTCCCTAGAGTTAATGAAGACCAATAACTTTTCAGATATTATCTTCTCCTGTATTATTCTTTCCCGTTTTTATGATAAGCATTAGAGTGACAACTACAATTTGGAGATTTTGATAGAAGGGTGTTGAGATTATTAATTAATGTGTCTGGCTTCCATAGGATACACTTGTGTGATTTGTAGTGGTTTTCTATAGGGTGATATTACTAGTCACGGAAGTCATGGTAGATATATTTGTCATGGAAATGTGGAAACAGCTTCAAGGAAAACTCTTGGTACTCCTCACTCTGAAATCTAACACAGCATTCTAATCTAAAGAAGTATGGCCAGAGATTGAGTCCCAATATGGGAAGTATCCTCTGGCATCTACAACAGAAGCATGCCGAGAGTGGAGGAAAAAAGGAGAACTGAAATGCACAAGCCAGAAGCAAATCAGTGAATAATTCTTCCAATGATGAAACATATACAGTAAGCAGAGAATTCAATTTTTAGATGGTACGTCAAAATGGATTTTTTTTCTGTCAGAAATACATTTATAAGGCAGGATATAAAATTATAAGTGGACTATCCAACAAAACGATTTCTGCATGTGTTATATGAAATCTGTAGAAATTATTCAAGAAATGAGAAGTGAAGTGCAATAATTTTTTAGAACATTTTGAAATTAGTGATTGAGTGAGTGGAAGATATATTTGAATAAAGTAATATAGTCTTGACTTACTCAGTAGTCTAATAAAGCTTTCTCACATTGGAGAACATTTAAATTTTTTACTGATTTGACATAAAATACTGACACTGACAAAGATAACACATTCATTATAAGCCCCTGGAATGAGGAGACATGAATGACAAATTGTTTAATGAGTATTGTCAATTCAAAGTATTGAAGTCGAGTCACTGCAAAAGCGTACCTAATATACTCTAAAATCTTACAGTAATATATGAAAGAAACTTGAAAAAGTTTTCCCAAATTTGACAAATATCCAAAAAGTTACGTGGCATTACCATAGAAAAAAAATGTGAGACTGAAACTCTTCCAAACTATCCGTTAATAATAATAATAGTAATCTACCAAGACAGTGGAAAGACTGATTTACCTAGTTAAAAATCAAATGACAAAATCATGTGTTTAATGTTTTTTTATGTATTTTGAAAGAGAGAGAGAGTGAGCTGGAGAGGCAGAGAGGAAAGAGAGGGAATCTAAGCTGGCTTCACACTGTGCAGAGCTTGGCATGGGGTTTAATCTCCTGAACCATGAGATCATGGCCTGAGTCTTAATCAAGAGTGGGATGCTGAACCACTGAGGCACCCAGGTGGCCCTACAAAACCACTACTATGTGAAGAGATGCTCAAATAACATGTAACCATAAAAATAGAATTATGGAGAAATTTTAAAAATGTATTATTTTTAGACTCCACATAGTCTGAATAATTATATTAGCATTCATAGCTAATATATATATGTATATATAATATAAATGTATGGATTGCTATCCATTTGTTTAATGTACACAGATATGTAAACCAAAAATAATGTACACTTTTATAAGTACCCATTTTTAATTTTCTGTAGTCTCTACTTATGTTTATTATTTATTATTCAGAGATTTTTTTCAGTTTGCATTTGGGTTATTTGCATTACATAAGATTAGACTGAACAACAAAAGTAAAGGCAGAGATGATTTTTAATCTAGGGAGCTAGTGTAAAAAGTAGATAATTTTAAAAAAATCAGTAAAGTCTCCATAAAAAACTGTTTTGCCCAACATGATAACTACTTGTATGCGTACATGTATATATACATACATATATGAATTTAAGAGAAATTTCTTCAAGAGACTTGAAGTGGGAATGAAATATTTAAAAACTTGAATGACAAACAAGAGAATGTACTTCCCAAATATAAATACATTCATGGATATATAGTATAATAATTTAAGACTGAAATCTAATAAGGTTGCACAACTATCAAGATATTCTACATGCTTCTGAGTTATGAGTGGAGATAAAGTTTATATTAGAACTCTATCACTTGGAATTCTGCTACTCTGTATACTACAAGAAAAAATAATGTTTGCCCCACTGTGTTGAACATATTGTGTTGAAAAGAATTGGTATCAATTTTTGAGGCTTCAAGAATGAAGCTTAAAATAAAAATACAACTTGTCAGAAAAACATAGTGTAGCTGTTTGTGATACTGCAGTAGAGGAAGAGTTTTTGCAGATGACAGTTCAATCTAGTAAAAACAATGGCATTTGGAAAGTATTAAATGTATGTATTATCTATTTTACATAAAATAGATTTTACATGAATATACACACAGCATGGGTACACATATAATTTAACACTTCAAGAGTTAACTCTGTTGCCATTATTCACAATGGAAATTATGAAAAGCAATTTTGTGGTGGCTTTAAAAATATTTTAAAATGGCTGTATGACAGTATGTCATGTTGTTTTATATATCACAAATATAGTCATTTGACACAGCATGAAACAAAGTGTTATTGCTGGGTTTACTACAATACAGTATCATTTGTTCAAAGTCCTTCAAACAAATAGTGATTTAAAGGAAAAAATTATAAACTCCAAAGTCAAAAGGCTTGACACTGAATCTTGATTCTGCCCTTTAAGGCTGTGTGATTTAAAGTAAGTGGACTGACTTCTCTGTACGCCTTTGTTTTGCTATAAAATTATCAATAACATTTGTCTTCATGTTGTATTTTGGAGATTACATCAAATATGAAAAGACACATTACTGGCTACCTTCTCTCAATTTTGGTGAAACTTCAGGTTCACTGTCCCTTCCACATAACCTCATGAAAAAAATATTAGTAATCAAGGCAATAATAGTAATCTTAGAGAGACACAATTATGCAAGCCATTGAGTCTTTTTTTTTCTCCCCTATGGAAGAAGCAAATGTTAATATCTCTTTTCAATGCTTTTGAGATTTCAGGAAACTTGGAGAAAATTACAAAAGAAACCATCGTGTCTGTAATAATCTAACTTAAGACACAGACAAACTGAAATTATATGTGTGTATGGGTGTGAGTGTGTATGTGTGTATTCCATTTTTCTTTATTAGTGTGGAGACAAAGAGCCAGCTATAGAGTCTACTTTTCTGGAATGAGTTCACTATACCTATACTTCAAAGAATTACAGCAGTAATAGGTATTTTGCATGTAGTTTGGAATCCTAGTTGTTTCCCAGATACAAAATTGCTGGAACTTTAAAATTGCTCTCTCTCCATATAGGTACATGAGTGTGTGTGTTGCAGGTAAAAGAGACTAAAAATAATTAAGAAAAAAACAAACCAAGCAAAAGCACATTGTGATTTACATAAAAGCTACTCTTTCTACTAATGTATGAGAGAAAAAAGAACAGTAAAGAAAATCTATGAACCGCATATGCTAAAAAGTCTAGACTATTAATATTAATCGTGACAGGAGTAAAAACATGAATGAAAACCTGACAGAAGTAAAATCAGTAGGAGTCCTGAATGACCACAAACCAAACATCAATATCTCAAGGAAAAAATAATATATTCTTGAAAGAAGAAAGGAAAGACAGCTTAGAAAAAGATGCTTCTTCATAGTTACAATAAATAAACTGTAGATAGCAAAATTTTTGTAAAACATTTTCCTTAGTCTTTCTAAATGAGAGAACAGAGCTATCCTGAATGTACAAAAAAATTTATATTCAGTGGTTGTCAAATGTCTGACAGAATTTTGAAAGAAAAGCTATATATGGGTACTGTTTCCCCATAACTCATTCTTCTCTTCTGAAATAGACTTGCAGTAAACAATTCAAATTAAACAACCCCAACCATGTCCCAGGGATATATGACAATCATTGGGTGCATTCTATTTCTTTGATCTTCCCAAGAATTCTGTGAAATATCAATGTTCTATTTTCTGATTAAGAAAAACAAGGGGTGGAATAAACAAGACACAGGCATAAAGTTATCTTAACTTCATAAGAGCAGAAGTATGTGCTTTCCTCTTTCTGAAAGTTTGTGCATAATTGACATTTCTTTAAATATTTGGTGAAATTCACCAGTGAAACCAACAGGACCTGTAGTTTTCTTTGTGTGGATATTTCAATAATATTCCGTTCGCTTTTAAAAGATTATATGTATAGCTCTTTTCTGGTTTAGACAGTTGTGTTTTCCAAGGAATCACTTTGTACAGTAAAACTGTCAACTCTATTAGCGTTAAGTTGTTTGCATTATTTCTCTATAATTTTTAATGTCCATAGGATTTTAGTTAGTGGTTTTTTTTGTTTTGATTAATCTTGCTGATGATAATGTTTATCAGCATTATTTATTTTTTCATGGGATTCGTTACTTCTATTTTTTATTTTCTATTTCATTTATTTCTAATCTTACCCTTACTATATCTTTTCTTCTAAGTTGGATTTAATCTGCCATTAATTTTTTGTCTCCTCAAAATATAACTCCAGATCATTGATTCTCAGCCTTTATACTTTTTGATCATATGTATTTAAATTTATGAGTTTCTCTTTATACAATCCTTTATCTACATCATATAAGTTTTGATACACTGTGTTCCCAATTTTAGAATTATTTTCTATTTTTTTACAAATTATTCTTTAATCCATGAGCTATTTTGAATTATGTTAATTTCAAAATATTTGAGAATTTTTTTTAGATATCTTATTTCCTTGATTTCCAATTAATTTGTGTTCAAAACTTTCTACAAATTTTTATTTTGAAATAGATTGAGATTTAGTGAGACTTATATATTACAAAGGCCAATGTATAACCTATTTTGGTTTCAATTCCATATATGTGCTTGTAAACTATATGCATTTGTCAGCTGTTGGTTTTATTTGAAAATATCCTTAATTGGGTCTTATTCATGAAATATATCTTCATTGGATACAGAACTCTAACTTGACCTTTTTTTCTCTCCTCGCTCATTTCATTTGTACTTTAATGAGGTTTATTTGTCTCCTGGCTTCCACCATGGCTGCTGAGAATTCAACCATCGTTTCCCAGTACACAATGACTCTTTCTTTCTTTTTATTTTCCTGGTCTCTTAGTCCATTTCTCATGAGTTCTCTGGTTTTTAATACCTTGCCTGCAAATCTCAACCAACTCAGCATCCCCTGACCTCACTTTCCACTCGAGGGCTCCAACTCCCTATACTATACCATGCAGAGAAGTGTCACACACAAAAAGCAGGGTAAAGCATTATGCTCACATCATGTGTTTTCTTCCTTTCACAGTCTTGTGCTGCCTGTTATCCTTGAAGGCTTGAAGCCCACTGTTCAGATATTTTGTCCAAGTTTAGAGCTGTTAAGTAAGTGAGGGTACATAACTCCAATGCCATCTTCCCTTTTGTGACCACGGAAATCATATCTTAATAAGGAAATAACAAGATCATTAATTTTAAAATGTCTATGTTAGATACTAAGCACTAAGGATAATATAAATCAGAAACATGAATAGGATGGCATATGTATAGAGGGGAAGGTGGTCGGGTGGTGGTAAGACAAGTATTTGCTATTTTTAAAAATTAGCCAAAGAAAGTGAGTGTGAAAATGACATTGGCAGGGAGTTAAAGAGACAATCAGTTAAGGTCCTTGGTAGGAAGAACCTTCTAGGCAAAGGAGCAGCTAGTGCAAAGGACATGCAGCAATGTTACTAGAAAAGCAAAGTGGCCAGCAAGATTGAAGGTAAAGGAATAAGGGAGAGAGTGCTGGCAGTTGAATTTAGAGATCTAAATGAGAACTAGACTAGGTGGTATTTTACAGATCATTTAAAAGACTACTGTTTTCTTTGAGTGAAAGCCCGGCAGAGGGCCTGAGCAGAGATATTTTACTATGCCTGGCTTTATGTGTCACAAATAGTACCTGTGAACCAAATTTAGGATTCTAAAATAGACATGAGTTCTAGAAATGAGGTGGTGCTGCATAGCTTCCATATTTGGAGGACATTTTACCTGACTGGGACATACCTCCAGGCATGTCTTTGAAGACCTTGGACTTGCCTCTAAATGTCTCTGGTTCCCATTCAAGCAATTCTCTGTATAATTACAGGCCAGTTGCTAAGGCAAATGGTGCTAGTTAGCTATTGCAGTAGTAAAAATAACTAACTTCTAAGTTCTCAGGCACAAGAATTTCTACGATAGGGTACATTCTCTTGTCATCGAATGTTTTGACTTATAGGACAGTGACTGTGCAGTGGTCTTCAATGATGAGTTTATACTCCCATCACCTATAGAAAGCATATCAGTTTGATTGCTTGGGTTATAAATACTCATCCCAAGTGACTTAAAAAATAAAGGGAAATCATTGGCTTATAAAACTTGAAGGTCTAGTGGTTCAAGAATGTCATCAAGGATCCAGTTTCTTCAGACTTTGTTCTGCCATAAACAGAGCTGGATTCACTCTAAAGTTGGCTCCCCTCTGAGTCCTTTTGTGGACTCCAGTAGTTGGGCTACATGCTGCATTCTCATCCAATAGGAGAAAGGGTATCATCTCAAGATCACTGAATACATATCTGACTTTTCTATTAATTGAAACAATTCTGAATAGATCCCTGTGTTGTGGAGTGTCATGTTCTGATGGGCTTAGACCTGAGTCGTCTGAAACATTGTATAAAGGGGAATAGGAAATACTGATTGACTTAAATAACTAGAAGCCTATCAATTGTGTTAGAAGTAGAACCAATCCCACCCTAAATAAAACTGTTACAGCATGGGGAAGAATGGAATGGATGCTACAGAGACAGTGTACATAAAAGAATAGATCTCACCAGTGCTAGGACCTCTTCTTCCAGTGTATTGATGCCTAGAAAGCTGACTCAACAGACTACAGCTTTCATCCTCACCAGTAGAGACAAGGATAGAGATCTCCAGCATTGGGGTGCTCCTTGGAATTAATGGGCTTTACAACTGTTACAGAGGTGTTAATGTTAATGGCATAGGATTAGACTAAATTAGGGTAGCATGAGTAAGTGGGATATTCATCTGCTAAAATTGCCAATTATATCCAAAGAACAGAAAATCAAGTTCCTTTTGTTGAAAAAGCATTTTTATAACCATGTTTATAGGTCATTCTGTTTTAAATATGTATTTATTTTTGAGAGAGAGAGCACAGTGGAGGAGCAGAGAGAAAGGGGGATACAGAATTTGAAGCAGGCTCCAGGCTGTGAGCTGTTAGCACAGAGTCTGACACAGGGTATGAACTCATGAACTGTGAGTTATGACATCAGCCAAAGTTAGATGCTTAATGGACTAAGCCACCCAGGCACCCTGATAAGGTAAATTTTTGAAGCATTTTGTTTCCGAGAAAACAAACTCCATTAATCACTTAATATCCTTGCTTTTGTTGAAGATATCTGATTTCAGAGACATCAATTTTTCTAACAATGTGAGAGCACAGTTGTTAAAGTGTAGTTTGGAAATTGTCTTTGGAATTAGAAGAGTAATTTTCAACCAGTGCCATTATAGCTGGTCTAGGAACTTGCTTAAGAACAAGTCTAGAGAACAGATCAAGAACACTTTGCAGTAGTAAAACCAATAGTAATAATAAAAACTCACACTTGAGTATTTTTTGTGTAAGAGTAAAGAAATGCATATGTATTTACATATTTGATCTTCTTCATAATCCTATGAAAGCAAATGAAATACAGAGAAAGTAAGCACCTTGTCAATGGTCACCAGCAAACAAAAAGCATAGCTAAAAGATGTTCACAGGTGTTCTGACTTCAGTGGTCATACTCATGAGCATTTCACTTCTATCCAGAAGGTCATATAAGATCTTGTTCATTAGTTGCTACAAACAGTACATATAAATTGGTTTTGTATTCCTTATTTTCTGATTATTCCTGTACTTTTGGAGGATTAGCTCTTACTGGTTTAGCACAAAATGTCAGGACTAAAGAAATGTTCTGTGTTAATCAACATGGACCATACACACAGACATTCTGGAAAAACATCCACATATAGGATTTATTTCACAGGAATGCAGGCCTCACACATCAAATAAACCAATAGCACCATTATATATGATCTTTAGAGGCCTCTCTTTGGTCTTCCTTGTTTAAAAACATATCTTGAGAGGTGGAGTCACTACTCAGCAACAACACTTGAGTTGTACATTTGTTGAAACAAAAAGAATGAAAAAAAAAAAACAGCAAGAAAAGCTATAACAGGGTAGGAGTAGAGGATGAGAAGTAGATTCAATAAGGCAAATAAAAGATATAAGAACACATCATCAAAATAAAGAGATCGGCTTAAACAAGCTATAGAATTGAAAGTTCAGAGTCAGGAGAATGGAAAGGGTCTTGGAAAAAAGAGAAGAAAATATTATATCAAACATGCATGTCTATGGCTACTCTTAAAGAATTAAAAGGACAGAGAATGCTGACTTCTGGTGACTTTATTTCATGTGTCATAATGCATAGCTTAATTCAATTCATCCATAAAGACAGAGAAAGAATAGCAAACCCTGATGTACCCAACTGATAACTTCTTCCTATGCAATACTCTCCAAATCTATAATATAACACCATTCCATTCTCTGCTGTCTTTATTTCCTTCACTTTTACTCACTAAAATCTCAATTCTGCAGTCGTGTTCTATTGATTACTTCTTCCATCAAAAGCTACTGGATTTTAGTATTAAATAAGCTACTGGGTATTAAATACTGGGTATTTAGAATATATTGGGCTCTGTTCTTAGACTCTGGTTCTGTGGAGATGATAAAAGCACAACTCTTGCCCTCTTTGAGCTAACAATCCTTTGAAGGAGACACACAAAATTCAAGAGTCAACAATCCAATGGCTCCATAAAAGCAATACGAAAACTCACTTCTAGTGAACTAGAGGAATGAAAAACCTGATGAATAAATATTTAAAATTAACATGAGATGAAATTGAAAAGTGCATCTGCTCAGAAATCAGGTATCCAAGAAAAGACTGGCAAGAAACGAACTCAGCAGAGGAGGGCAGCACTAGTAATTGCCTTTAGACATGAAGAGCCAGAGGACCTGAACTAGTTATCTTATCTTCTCCATGAAAAGTGAGGGATAACAATAAAAACAAATGGCAGGGTCACCAACTCAGATATGAAAATTGCCAATAAAAAGCAATACATCAGACGTATTAGGAAACGAACTTTGCTTTGGGAATGAATCATAGGCCCTTGTGATCACTGAAGCCTGTAATATAGCTCTAGAATATTTCAGCTACTTATTATTCCATCCTATCAGATTTAGAAAAACGACAGGCTGAATGCTTAGCCTGTCTAAGCTATTTCAGAAATTAATTTCAAATATTAAACCAAGAACTGCTGCAACATATAAAGAAGTAAACAAGCTTACTAAGTCAGAATAGTGACAATAAACTTGCATTGAGGCTACAGTGTTATAATCAATTTCTAATTGACTTACTAATTAAAGAAAATATCCTGTCATTTTTTTCCCTAGAGATGAAGAGACTACTAAAATGTGTGAATTTATTTTGGGACTAAGGTTTATAGTCAAACAAAGCATTTGCTATAGGTTAAAAAGTTCAACAGCTGCTGTAAAAATATATTTATACTTCAGATATGGATTCTCTTTAACACACTTAACCAGCTACCAAATTCTTAGGTATTCTTTTTCCAAATTAAGTCAATATTTATATTCAACCAACATGGCACATCTACTTGCCCAATATGGTACACAGTAATGAAGACTACAGACATATTGCCAACTAAATGAATGAAAAATACTAAGGTCTATGTAACACGAATAGGTGAAAAGCAATGTTATTCTGTGATTAAAAATTTATTAATTGGAATACATGCACACACACACATACATATATATACCTACACTTTATTCTTTTATCTGGAGAGAAGTTCTTCTTTCATTTCAAGCTGGGTATATTGGGGCCAATTATTTTATAATCACATAAATCATATTCTCTTGTTTTAGTAAAGAAACATGTTTTAAATTATTCTAAACAGATGGAAATTTATCTTATTTTAGTGAACATCAAAATTTGTCCTTCTCAGTTACTTCTGTATTATCTCACACACAGACACACACACAGACACAGACACACACACACACACACACACCCCTTTGATTTTTACCTACATAGGATGATCAGAATACAGTTCCAATTTGGCAAATCATAGTTAATTCAAACAAAATAAATGACTGCTGAGATACAATCTCAACCTTCTGGGACTGTCTTTCACTTACACACCATTTACCAAATTTTAAAGTAAGAAATAATAAACAAGGAGTCATGAAAGTTAATTGCATCAATGGCTGTACTTTAGAGAGAAAGATCACAAAATCCTTTTACAGAGTCCATTAAAATGTCCTGTGTCTTGGTTTTCCAACTCATCCTTGGAATATGGTGATGTCTTTTTTTTTTTTTTAATTTTTAACATTTCTTTATTCTTGAGAGACAGAACATGAGCAGGGGAGGAGCAGAAAGAGAGGGAGACATAGAATCCGAAGCAGGCTCCAGGCTCCAAGCTATCAGCACATAGCCTGATATGAGGCTTGAACCCTACGGTGATGTCTTTTAAACAAGTATGCCTCCAATAAATTTCTTTTCTCTTAATACTGCCAAAACACTGCAACCGAATCAAATTAAACAATAAAATTCAGCCTCTGGTTTGTCCCATTTTTGACTCTGTGAACACACAACCTACCTTACTGCTGCCAACTTTTATCATTCTGGCACATGAAGGGGATGAACAGTCTCTGGTCTAAGATTCTAAGTAAAGTTTCTTTTCCAGACTAAATGATGATCATCTCTTTCCTTTAATTATTTTAATTATTTTACTTACCGGCTAGTCTCTCTCTCTCTTTCTCTCTCTCTCGCTCTCTTTTTTTACTTTACAAAGTCCATTTCAGATGAGTATTTCTTTTCTGTCAATACCAACAACTCATATAGTTATCCAAATATGTTCCCTTCAAAAAATATAAGTCCACATCCAAATCCAGTACACTCAAAAAGCAAAGAAAATTGTCACAGTGTGATGATTCCAGGAATTCTGTAATATCTACTACTAGCAAATCTACCTTTCTGTAATTGATTCCAGAAGAAGTACAGCATTGACAGTCACTAAAAGAGAAAAAAAAAAACAAAAAACACACATTTAGTTTTTGAACAAGCACTCAGAAAACAGACGATGAAGAGTTACTATTGTAATAGATACTGTGTGCAGCTTAAAGAGGACTCATCAGTTCAGTTTCTGGAAATGCTACCTGTGTTGTTCAGAGACATGCTTCCTTCCTGAGGAAGGGTATATCCAATGACTTAGTTGATAGGAAACTAGAGACCCAGGCCTCTCACCACAGTAAGACACAATTCTGATGGGCCACCCCAACTGAAGAGACTCCATGGGGTTGGCTGAAACCTTGTTGTGACCCTCTGCTTCCCAGTCTCTCCCAATGCCCTTTCCTATTTCTGTCCCTTTCCTATATAGGTATTGATTCTGACTGTACTTCCTAAAAAACCTTTTACTCTTTTAAGTTTATTTATTTTGAGAGTGTACACATGCAAGCAGGGGTGGGGGAGGGACAGAGAGAGAGGGGGAGAGAGAATCCCATGCAGACTTCCCATTGTCAGTGCAGAGCTGGACGTGGGGCTTAATCTCAGGAACCATAAGCACATGATTTGAGCAGAAATCAAGAGTCAGATGCATAACTGATCTACCCAGGCACCCCTAATCTTTCTACTCTCTGATCTCTTTCTCAGAGTCTACTTGCCCAACCTGCAACATTTAATTAGAAGAAAGAGATTAGAGGGGAAAAACATATCACATTTAAATAAATAAATACATTCAACAATAGCCAAATCATGGAAGGAGCCTAAATGTCCATCAAGTGACTAATTGATCAAGAAGACGTGGTTTACATACACAATGGACTACTACTTGGCAATAAGAAAGAATGAAATCTGGCCATTTGCAACAGTTCCATAGATGGAACTGGAGGGTATCATGCTAAGGGATGGAAGTCAGTCAAAGAAAGACATATGGTATGATCTGTCACTCATATGTAGATCTTGAGAAAGTGTACAGAAGACCATGGGGGAAGGGGAAGGGGTAAAAGTTACAGAGAGGGAGGGAGGCAAACCATAAGAGACTCTTAAATACTGAGAACAAACTGAGGGTTGATGGAGGGAGGGGCGAGAAGGGGAAAGTGGGTGATGGGCATTGAGGAGGGCATTTGTTGGGATGAGCACTGGGTGTTGTTTGGAAACCAATTTGACAATAAATTGTATTAAAAAATAAAAATTTCCTTCTAAATTAAAATAAATACATAAATGATAGCTACTCAGTTTTTTAACTTTTCCATGTGCAATGTACATTATACTAATTATTTGTACTTAGTAAAATGAAATGTTCTATATACTAATACTAAGTATCTTACTAGCATAACTTTTGAGCTTTTGCATGTGCATTACACTACACACGAGGAAACTTATCCTTAGAAAGTTTAAGGAATTTGTCCAATATGGAATAGCCAGACAACAGGCAGAACAAAGAGTCAAAATCCAGTAAGAAGGAAAACCCAATTCCTTCACCACTTTGGTATATACGATCTCAAATCTCAAATCAGAAGAATCAACATTTCAAAAATGAAACTATAACATATGTTTCCTAAGTTGTCATCTGAAAGTCCAGGATCGATTAGAATAATATTCTAGTCAACATCTAGCCAGTGCCAGAAAATACTTGCTAATGAATTTTCATATGCCACGTAGTCTATTATTTGGGTTTTTTTCAGCACTTCATTTGCTTTGCAGCACACAATTCAATGTGTTGAGATATCATGTGTGGTCACCGTTCATAGAGTTAAAATCTTTGGAGAGAGAGAATATCATTTACAGAAGGCAGATAAGTAACTGACTATTGGTGGGAGAACAGATTAATCAAGTCAATCATTACATGGATAATTTGATGCTCACATGCATCTGAAAACAAACAAAACTGTCTTCTTCCTATTTTCAGACACCATTAAAGCTAATTTTGAAAGATTTTAAGACAAAATATGTAAGGTTTGTAAGTCTAGGTAATTTAACCAAGACATAAGCAATAAAAATAAGCTTGAACTCATCTTATGCTTCTTTGATATATCTTTTCCAATTAAAATATAATTAACCTCTAATGTGTATCAATAACACAGAAAACCAAAAGGAATAAGATTTCCTTTCCTTGGCTTTAATGCTTTGGTTTATTTGAAATAAATATATCTAAACATTATGAGTTTCCATTTAATATGCAAAATTTTAATATTACCTAGAACAATTGCTTGAGAAATGGCAAAATTAGTCTTACTATTAAAGAGATATTTAAGCAACATTTGTTAGATCAACTCACATTAAGACTAATTTCTCCCTTTCTTTGTACATTTTATTTAAACAAGGGCATTCCATCTCAACAAATGGAAAAAAATCAGGATTTCAAGTTATATATTTTTTAGAGCTACAAACAGACAATGTGTTTTAAAATAATCAAATATTGGCTATAGAAAATTTATATCTTGAGTCTCATTCTTAGAGCACCTGGATAATAGATTTCATGCCTTATTAAAGTACTTAAGCAATTAGAATGAAAGATATATTTAGTTCTTTTCATTTAGAAGGAAATGATATTTCATTTCAGGTTATCAGTGTAGAGAAACTGTATTTGCAATATGATCAAATATATCATCTATCAAGTACAATTGTCAAGCTATACAAGCCATGAAATTTGAGTAAATCTGTCTTCTGAAACAGAAAAAAAGAAATATAGAACTTTTATTACATATTACCTATTCACATTGGCACATGTGTAATGTTGAGAAGGTACTGTTAATTCTGGGAGTTTCTACATATTTTAGTGTACTTAATCTTTGCTCACCTTACCAAAACATCTGAAGCTATGGTCACGGAGTCTGCAGATTATTTATTGAGTTAACCATTTTGAATCAACCAACAGAAATGCTTAGAAATTAGGTTGTCTTGGATGCACAATCTAGGTTAATACATCAGAATCCATAGTATTATGAAGCATGCTAGCAAACTGTAAATGGAAGCATTTATGCATGTGTCCAACTTAGATATGCACAAGTTTGAGGTCAATCCGAGATAGAAAATTGTGATTCAGTGTATTAACTATAAAAGATTAAATAACTCCCCAGGATCTCATAGCTAATGAATGTCAAAAGTCATGTATCTTCCAAGAGGAAGGATTAGTGTTTGAGGTATTTATTTCACATTAAAATAATTAATTGTAATTATAAGAAAATTCAGATTGTAAGAGGGAGGCACAAGTGTGCTGCATTGTTCAAAGAATTTGACTTATTTCATTTGGGAAATCATGACCATCTACTTGGCTTAGGAAAACATTTGACCTAAATCTCTACACGTCCCTTAGTTAAGAATCAAGAACCCAGAAATATGAAAGTAAGCTCTAGATAAAGAATGAAGACGGCTTCGATCAAATTAGTAGGATTTGTTAGTGGGACAATCTTAGTAGGCCAAGCAGAAACAGGATATGATGACCGGAAGTGTCCACTAAATTCATGGAAGCTGTGGACTGAGATATTACAAAACTAAACATTCACTGATCCCTATGTGTGTTTGTCTGTCTGTGTGTCTGTGTCTGTGGGTGCACGCGTGTGTGTGATAACTACAAAGTTAAAATCCTAATACCAATTATAGGAGGTATGTATTTTTCTATTATTAGCATTATAGATGAGGTCGCTAAAACTAAAAAAGATTAAATGTAAGGGGATACAAAAATATATAAGCATTTACATCTCCCCATTCTTCTTTCTAAAGGGGTTGATTCCTTTGCTTCTTTAAAGCTCCCACAGAATGCTTGACCCGCAGCTTTTTTCCACTGAGCTGAGTGTTGAGATGAAGTCCAAGTAGAATTGGGGAAGTCAAGAGAAAGGAAAAATTGGTTTATATTAGATTGGAGAGACACAGATGAGTGGACGAAGAATGAACTCTGAGGGTTCAGTAGAAGAGAGAAGCAGCCATTTGAAAAAGAGCTCCACTGAGGGAAACCAAGAGAAGTGTGAGAGCCTCTATAAAAGGTAGAACTTTTATTTGTTAAATTCTAATAGGAGTTTTAAGATGTTTTTGGTGTAACATAGCTGATGTTTCCCTGGTACTATACGAAAGGCCCACGCTTCTCATCAATAGTTTGTAGTTCAAGATCTTTGTTTTCATATCAATTGACTTAATGAGATTTTTTGAGGATTTTTTTCTTTTTAAAAAAATTTTTTTAATGTTTTTTTAAGTGTATTTCTGAGAGAGAGAGAAAGAGAGCACAAGTGGGGAAGGGGCAGAGAGAGAGGAAGACGTAGAGTCCAAAGCAGGGTCCAAGTTCTGAGTTGTCAGCACGGAGCCCGACATGGAGCTCAAACTCATGAACCATGAGATTATGACCTAAGCAGAATTCAGATGCTCTGTCTGAGCCACACAGGCACCCCACGACTTGGTTTAAAGGGAAACAAGGCATGAAAGCCTAGTTCACTGTCAATTTCATGTATTCACATTCATACAACTAGTAAGTAGTAGAACTAGAATTCCATCCCATGTCTATCAACTTCCAGTCTCTACCATTAACCACCTTCCTATATCAATTTTTTCTTCCAAGCTCCTCTTTCCTCTAGAAAATGACGTTAACTTTTCTTTAAAGCAAAAGGGTTGTCAATGAGCTAGGCATCTAAGAACAAACAAATAGCCACTGGCATGGCCCAACTCATTGCTGGGTTATTAAATTACTAAATTGTCTACTACTTAAAAATTTTGGGGGTGCCTGGGCGGCTCAGTCGGTTGAGAGTCCGACGTCAGCGCAGGTCATGATCTCACTGTTCGTGGGTTCAAGCACCACGTCGGGCTCTGTGCTGACAGCTCAGAGCCTGGAGCCTGCTTCCAATTAGGTGTCTCTCTTTCTCTCTCTGCTGCAACCCTGCCCATGCTCTGTCTCTCTGTTTCTCAAAAATAAATAAATGTTAAAAAAAACTTTTAAAAATAAAAATTTTGAATACTTTCTGTCATTGCAACATCTACCAATCATTCAAAATCACAGATTTTTAAATTACATTTTCAATAGCTGAGACAAGCCTTTTGCTATAGAAGATAGGGATAACTCTCCCACTCCAAAGGAAAATTCCAAATCTGGGCAGACATAAATACAGCAGATAACCAATACATTTCAGAACAAAAATAGAGAGATGTCAAATGAATGGGTATAGAAAATACCAGGAGAGGCAAAAGGATTTAAAAAAAAAAAAAAAAGAGTCAAAACACATGAACAGAGCCTTAGGGACAACCAGATTCTGCAGTAGAAAGGGTGCCTGTAAGGTATTAGAGGCATAGAGACAAGTATATACAAAAAAGACATTTGTGGGGTACCTGGGTGGCTCAGTCGGTTAAGCATTCAATTCTCGATTTCAGCTCACATCATGATCACATTGTTCACAGGTTGGGGCAGCACACCAAGCTATACACTGAGAGTGTGAAGCCTGTTTGGGATTCTTTCTCTCCCTTTCTCTGCCCCTCCCCCACTAGTGCACACATTCCCTCTCTCAAAATAAACAAACATTAAAAACAAAATTAAAAATGGAAGGAACTTTAAAAAAAAGACACTTGTCAAAGTTGCCACATTTTTGAAGACTAATGATAAACACAATTTCTCTTTCTCTGTTCATAAATTTATTTGGGTTCAAACACTAGATGTTCAACTAAGGTTATTTTATTTAGTCATCTTGCTTCCTTATAAGTGTTGCTACCCTTCAGAGTAATTGTGACTATTTATCCAAAGAATTTTTTTTGATCTGGTATATGAAGAAATCCAAAATACTTAAGTAGGTTTGTTATATTTGTTTTCAGTTAAATGGAACAATGTAGGAAGAAATAATCTTAGGAAAGGATTACTAGTAATTTAACAATTCCATGAGTTTTTTTGTGAATTTTTAATCTTCCACATTTTGCCATCTTGCATTCAGCTTTATGCTTAAGATTTGTTTTATCTTCTTTATGTGAAACGATTTTCATTAATTATTGTCCCCAGACTTGAGTCATTTTGAAGTTGTATCAGAATTCTCAGACTACATTTCATCTTCATTGCTGTGCTTAGGCCTGCTACAGTATTATGTTCCTCAATCTAAGAGAACCTGACAAGCTTCCTTCTGAAATCAATGTTCTTTAGAAATCAGTCCCTCAAAGTTCCTATTAGTTAGAGTGATGCCTTCTAATGCTAGTCTATACATGCCCTCTTTAACAGCCAGGGGTTATATGATGACTCCTCACAGCTCCTTCACTTTGTCCATAAAAATAGATGCTTTTGACCGTACCGTATATTCATAGTTAATCTGTCTTCTAATCAATTCATACTTAACCTGTATTCTTAATACATATATACGTATATTTCAAAAAGAACTCTGCTTTCTAAAGCTTGTCTAGCCTCTTTTCTCTAAAATATATAATGTCATACTAGAAACATATATTATCTCTCCCCTCCAATATTTACTGGTATCTAGTAAATTGCCTTTAAAAAACAGGTATCCAATAAACTTGTGTAGATTTATTGTTCTTTTCAGCCGCACAATGTTTGTGGTAACCATTCCCTATAGTTCTTTGAGAGCAAAAGGGAAATTGTGGCTACATAGGTTCCTTAGAAACCATGAGTTTCCAGCCAGATCATGCATGATTTGCCTTTGAACCAGCCAGAGGGAAAGTAGCAGAAGGAATGTTTTCTTATTTCCATGTCCAGAAAGATGCATTCCTTTAACCTTCCTAAAGTCAGAGGATGAAATCATAGTCAATACATCGTAGCACATGAACTATTAAGTACATTTTTCTTTGTCTATAGAAATCAATGGAACACACAAAACTACTGTTTGTTCTCCCCTTCTTAAAAAACAATGTAGATTGGAGGCCTTTTGAAAAACAAAACAAAACAAAAAACTCTCATTTGGATCAATTTGTTTATTTCTCCCACCCGTATATTAAGTGCCATTTGTATCAGCCAAATTATATGAGGCTGTGGGCTGGGGGAGATTGTGGGTATTGGAGTTTAGCAGCAATACCATGCTTTCAGTCCTTAGAAAATCCATCACATTGTTCTCAGTGAAGAATCAAACTGTATAGCTGAGCAGCTTGGAGAAACTGAAGTCTCACCCACCCTCAAGGCAAAGGATGGGACTAAGCTCTACTTCCTGCAAAGGGGACTACTTACATATATCATATAGTATTCTTCTATAAGAAAAAATATTCTCTTCTTTCCCATTTATTTATTTATTCAATCTTTTATTTATATCATCATGGGTTCATGTATATTTATTTTTTACTGCAGGTTAGAGTCTACTACTGCGTTATTTATTTATTATTTATTCTGTTGCTCAAATTGCTACAGATTTGGCCACTGGGAGCTCTTTCATTTTGGCTTCTGTGTCCCTCTGACATGCCCCATTCTTTTGTACTTTGAACACTTCCTTACTACAGGTACTACAAGATGCTCCAGGCTCATTGTATGTTTTCACTGTCACGGCCTTACAATTGAACTGAATTTTTAATTTCTTAAAATAAGTCGATAGAGCTCTGTGCTCAATCCCCTCAGAAGCTGCAGTGTCCTATTATCCTGAGGTGATCTAGAGAAGCAGTGATTTTTGTCTCACTGAATTTTAAGAGTCAGACCATGCATGCACTATTCCAAATCTGACTCAAAGCTCCTATAAGCTCTAATTTAACCACATCATATCCAATGTCCTCGCAGTTGAATATCTTCTGTCTTATGGGAGCCCTTTGTATTTGTCAGGGTCCCAGAAGGAAATACATATCATGCACAATCTGGTAATTTGAAAGTTTTGATGGGTTATTTATAAAATGTAGGCAGCATTCAACAAAATAATGAAGTTCCTTAGGCCTAGTAAAAGCAGGATGTATTGTATCATTTCTAAGCCTTTAGAAGGCAGTGGTGGGAGTGCTTACTAAAACCTGGGTGGGAAAGCTCTATGGCGAAAGACTCCTTAGAGAAAGCATGCAACCAGCCCGTTCTCCTGGCCTCTGGGTCCTTCCACCTTCAGATATCCTCCTGGGAACTTCAACTGGCTGAACTCAAGAGGAAGATGGAGAGCAAGGACGGCCACTGAGGCAGTTAATTACCTAAGCCCAAAGTAATTGGAAAAGGGGGTCGGTGGATATACAGGGCCATATGGAAGACATGCAGTATATTATTCTCATTCTAACAGAAAGCAAAAAAAGGGACACTTTTTTCCTGTTCCAATATTCCATAATGTCATCACCATTTTCAGAGGCCGACTGGGACCAAGTTCAACTCCGTATGACTGAAGAATCCAGATTATCTACATTTTATGTGCCATAGGAACAGAATTCCAAATGAAAGAGAATATGTCAAAGCTAATGCAAAGTAGTGATAACAGCAAAATTAAGAAGAAAAAAGTTATAATCTAGCCTAGAAGGCATGACTGCGTGAGAATTGTATAATTATACGGACCAGCCTTTGTCTCTCTTTTTTCTTATATCACTTTGCTCTTTTCTGTTCCCCATCCTGGTACTATACTTAAGTACCTCATTCTTGGACTTCAGGAGCTCAGTCTTCCTATGTCCTCCCTGTGATCTGTCTTACACATTAAGCTCTGAAATATATTTCCAAATAACAATTTGTATCATGCCACTCACACTTCTAATAAAACCTTCAATGGTTCATCATGACACACACACACACACACACACACACACACATACACATTTAAAAGTCTCTATAATGAGGCTTTGGCTTAGTTTTACTTCACTTCTCCTTCCACAAATATTTGACATGGTACATACCCACTGAATACTTTCCATTTCCCAATAAAGCCATGCCATCTCTGGTGTACATATCACTGTTCAAATTTCATTCCTGGAAGGAATCCCTTTCCATCCAAATCTATCTATCAGTGTCCTCCCACATTGTCTATTTCTATTGTATGCCAAAGGCACAATCTCTCCATTGGAGGACAGAGCCTTGACACCTTAAGGCTTGCCCTCAATTCACACAACCACCATTTTCTCTGAATGAGACACAGACACATCATCTTTGTATTAACTTATCTGCTTACTCTGAACTACATCATATTCTGCTTTTAATTAGTTAGTGGTACATGTAGTTTCTGAGTTTGAATCTCAACCTGTCCTTTGGAACTGCTACTTGGCACTGATTTTCTGGATTTGACCTTTTGCTGCCTTCTGCTGCCATGTTTTAGAGTCTTTTTCTAGGGGCGCCTGGGTGGCTTAGTCGGTTAAGCGTCCGACTTTCGCTTAGGTCATGATCTCGCGGTTCGTGGGTTCGAGCCCGGCGTCGGGCTCTGTGCTGACTGCCAGCTCAGAGCATGAAGCCTGTTTCAGTCTGTGACTCCCTCTCTCTCTGACCCTCACCTGCTCACACTGTCTCTCTCTCTCTCTCTCTCTCTCTCCTAGAAATAAATAAAACATAAAAAAAAAAAAGTTTAGAGTCTTTTTCTAACTACTCTACTTGCAACTGTCCTAGGTATATAATCGAAGCAGCCTACCCAACTCTGTGACTTTATATCCCAAGGTAAACCCTCACAGCTTGGGATATAATGTCCATGAGCCATTTCCAGACTCTGTAGTCTTAGTCATCTTTGAAAAACCAATACATCTCAGTCTCTGGCACAATAAATAGTCATTATATGAAGAGATACATGAATAAATGAGTTTCTCGATTTAATTTAATACTCTCCCTGTTTATTTTCTCATTTTATTTTGATTTGTCCTTTCTGATAACACATACCACTGACTTTTTTTTTAATATATAAATCTGTGCTGGTGACTTTTTTGCTAGACCACGAGCCCCTGGACAGGGAGCAAAAAAGGAAACAAAACCACTGAATTGTTTTCTTTTTATCCTGGCACAGTGCACTGCATGTCAAAGGCATAAAAGAACAATCTGTATTGAATTCAATATTGAAATTTGCACATAGGAAGCTAAATTTGCAAGATCTGAATAGGCTTGCCCTGCTGGTAGAATAGTTCATCCAATAATGGTTTCAATTTTGAGTTCAAAAAAAACACATTGACTTTATGTATTTAGTAGATGATTTTGATTTTTATCAAAATAATTTGTTATCTTTAGTAGTCTGGACCGAGACAACCTACGTCTCTTATCCAGGCTTTCATTCTTCTTCCTCTGCTGCCCTCTCTGCTCCAAAGGAAAATACAGCCAGAGATGAACTTTCAAAACCTACATGGCACCATGTTATTTCTCTGCTCGTGACTCTTGCTGACCTCCCAGCTATCTCAGCAACACCCAAAGTTCATATTTGACATCAGCTCCAAATAAGCTCTACCCACTTGCTGTTCTCCAACCACACTAGCTCTCTTACTGTTCTCTGAATCTGCCCATTTGCTAAACTTGAATTTCCCTCTCAAGTTCTCTGTGATTGCTTGTATCTCTTTCCAGAATGTTCTTTCCTCAAAATCCTTTTAGTTCATATCCACCCTTGATTTAAGTTTCTGCCCAATGTTTACCTCATCAGTTGGGCCTTTGCTCACCACTCTATCTAAAAGAGTGCTCAAGAAACAGTGTTACTCTATTTTTATTTTTTCTTAATGGCAATTATTACCACCTGGCCAAATGTATATTTGCTTTTTTTTTTTTTTCAAATTAATCTCTACCAACATGGTGCTCAAACTCACAACACTGAGATCAAGAGTCACAGGCTCTACTGACTGAGCCAGCCAGGTGCCTCTGTTTATTTTTAACTAACTGCCTACCTCTACTTGAATTTAAGCTTCAAATGCAGAGATATCATTTTGTTTGCTGCTATTTCCTCAGTGGCTAGAATACTCCCTGAACTATTTGAGGCTAATGGTTTGACTCCTGCTGTGGAAAGGTCAAGTACTTCCTTACATATTCAGAAATATAATGAGTACTCAAATATCTGTTAAATATAAGAATAAATAAAATACTAATGTAAGTTTGGACATAGCAATCAGTGATCATGCCGTCATAAGAGCATGTGTTTATGAACTTCTGTAACATAGTCATGCCTACTTATCGTTTCTCTGTTTACTTTTCTAAATCACTGAATATTGTGTATGTTCATGTAAGTTAATTTTGAACCATGGTATCCAAAATGGAAGCACAAGTTAATCTAGAACCAGACTATCTCAATATAATTAGGAACTTCAAATGACAACGTACTGTTAAGTACAAAATATGCAACAGATTGTAGAGACTTAGTATGGAAAAATATACAAAACATCTTATTAATGATTTTTATATTGATTACATGGGGGAAATACTAGTATTTTGAATATGAGGCAGATAATATATATTATAAAATTAACTTTAGTTATTTATTTTTGCCTTTCTTAATGTAAAACAATGTACTGCCAGCAACTTAAAATGATACATGTGGCTCTCTTCATTATGTCTCCATCTAATGGCACTGATACAAAACCTTTGGATAGACTACAAAACCTTTGGATAGACTCAAACTACTAGGGTCAAAAGCCCTTGTTAAGTACTAAAGCACAGTTGCATTAAAGATGCTGAATATATATACATATATACATGTATACGGATACATGTATATACACATTAATTTAACTACTGACTTACAACCAATCTACAGCGAAATATCACAAAGTTTTTGTGCTTTGCTAATGATCTGGCACGCTTATTTTATCAAATAATGAAAACCATCTAAACTTTTCATGCTTCCGTATTTTTCCATGTTGCCAGATTTCTTAATCCTTGCTGCTAAACAACTCAAAATCAAATTTAATTCTCAGACCTGAGTTTCTGATATTATTTTCTTTTTCTTCATTTTGTGATTTCTCAGTAACTTCTTATATTTTTCTTAATATGTTATGATATAGGGATGCCACCTGTGCATCTAATTCTTTTAGGAAATAAATAGAAATTGTAAGTTATTTTAACTAATTTCAATAATTATAATGTTACTACATATACCATATATTGAGCATTATGCTATATATTTTATTGAATATCTCTCACTTAATTGCTATAATGAACCCACTGAAATACTCATGGAAGAAGAAACTGAAGCCTTCAGAAGCTGAGAATGTTTCATCATTTGTGGTAAGATAAAGGATAGAGAGATGGTAAATGACCATCCCTCGGAGTGCCTGGGTGGCTTGGTTGGGTAAGCATCTAACTCTTGATTTTGGCTCAGGTCGTGATCTCACAGTTGATGAGATCGAGCCCCACATTTGGCTCTGTGCTGACAGCATGGAACCTGCTTGGGATTCTCTCTCAACCTCAAAATAAATAAATAACCATTGAAAAAACTCACTATCCCTGAGAGAGACAGTCCTGTAATTATAGTGCCACAATAGGCCACACTGCCAGGATTCAACTGGATCCGAAATCGCAACACCAGCATAAAAAGCTAGATGTTAGACTTTGAATGGGTTCTATTATTGCTCCATTTGCTAATAACTGAGAGTGGTTTTCATTAGTTTTCTGGAAGGAGCCTCAGCACCAGAGATTTTTTTTTACTTCAGCAGAAGCAGTTTTAAAATAATTCTAATTTCACAGCAGGCACCACCTCAATTACCTCCTACACTTAAAAACTGCAGAGGAAAGCACAGAGTTCCTGTGACATCTTGACATTCTCAAGCAAAGACACATTTGGGGTCCCAAGTATTGGTATTATGAGGTATTTGCACAATCCGAGATACACTTTCAAACTCTTTCTTAATGTGAAACTAAGTCCTGATAAGAGAGTGGGTTTACCAGGCTGCCTTACCAGTACGTGAGGTATGCCAAGCTAAGTGAGCTTCCCAAGGGACATGAACAGTGCTTTACATTTATATTACACCTTTCACATAGAAGGATCTCCAAATGCCCTACTGGTTTTATCTACAGGGATCGCTCACTCACAGCTGAAATGGAGGCACCTGTGGGGTCTAATATGACAGCCATTCTATAGCACAACAGCATTTAGGAAAGGAGGTGGAAAATGTAACTTCTCAAGAGAATGGCAGGAAGAATGTTATATGGGCAGAAGGTAATTACACCCCTGGAAGTTAGCCAAGATTCATGTCTTCATACTCTTCTTTTTAGTGATTCCTGGGTCTGGCGAGATTAGGTCAAACACCTTTCATGCAGGGGTGATGACTTCTGAGCTCCATATGCGGCCTCTATTTGCTTAGCCACTGTAAATGTTAATAAAATAATATGCAAATAAAATGCATCCTGTGATCTTGTCCTCATTATGCTGGCCAAGGTCTGAACATTGCATTATGAGTAAATGCTATTCCGGTCCTTTGTTCCTGAATTGCCCACTTGTTTGAAATGATCACTTTAGTGTTAATAAAGGACTTGTCATAGCAACCCTAGGTTTCTTTAGTGGGCATCCTGAGAGGTCCATGTCAGGGGTAAACCTGCTTTGTAAATAATCATCACTGCATTCAAGGGACACAGAGGCAAGCCAGTTGTGAGTCATTTTAAATAACCTGTTTGCACAGTTAACTTCCCTCCTGCTGTGGAAAGGTTACACATTTTCCAGTGTAATTTTGAATATTTTTTTATTCCCTCACTTTCTTTTTCATGGAAAAAAAATTGTTTTTCATGAATCCCAAAAGAAAAGAAAGAAAGAGAGCTCAATTATTGATCAGCGTTGTTGAAAGTAGAATACAGAGGTTTATTTCATAGGTTGCATTTGAGGTGTTTTTAATTGATTGATTCATTATTTTCTCAAGCACAAAGGAGAACTCTGGGAAAGCTCAGCCCTGCCTTTTAGAAGCTGTGTTGGACTGTTCTGCATTAGCCTTAGTTGAAAAGCACAGTGGAAAATGTTTCCTTTCAAAATACTTGTTTTAAGCTTTTCCTAAAAATGTTTTTAAACACATGCCAAGGCCCCCTTCAATGAATGACTTTATTTCAAAGAGCAACATATAACTCCAAAGCAGAGACTTGAATGATGGATCTTAATATTTATAGAGAGGAAAATCTATATAAACACCTTGCACACCCACACAAATACAAAACACACACATACCTCCCGAGACTGATGTCCAACCTCAAAACTTATTCTATACAATCTGCAGAGGAGACCATCCCTCAAATTCCCAGACTTATTTCAATTGCCATATCTTTAACTTTTTCCCCATTTCACTATCATAGATGGGTAAGAAATATCAAAATCTTTGGTTTACTTACAAGCTTAAATTATGCCAGATGATACATAATGCATATGTGCACAAGTGTGGCTATATGTGTATGGTATTAAAATTATTATCTATATTTATTTTTGCTCACAGATCCTTAATTGTCTTCACCACCCATACTTTCTTTTCAGTCTCATTAGGTCAATCCAGATCATTATGCATGTGCACACACACGCACACATATGCACACATACATGCACACACACATGCACACACACACACACACACGGAAAACAGGGATCTCAAAAAATTTTAAGGTACTTTCTTTTTTAAAAAAAATTTTATGTCTTTATTTTATTTTGAGAGACAGAGACAAAGAGCAAGTAGGGGAGGAGCAGAGAGAAAGGGAGACACAGAATCTGAAGCAGGCTCCAGGCTCTGAGCTGTCAGCACAGAGCCCGACGCGGGGCTCGAACCCACAGACTGTGAGATCATGACCTGAGCCAAAGTCAGACACTTAACCCAGGCGCCCCAGGTATTTTCAAACTTAATAAATTCAGAAGTATAAATGCTGCAAAAAATTTTAATATATATATTTTGAAAAATTTATTTGAAATTACACTATTTCATTTTGTGAATGGTGAAATATTATTAATTTTAAATTTTTGCTTCAATTTGTCATTTTCAGTCAGAGGTCCTAAAACACAAAGTCAAATATATGTTTATATACATACATGTTAATTATTATCAGTTTCTTTCCCTTAACACCTACCCCCTGTAGAGTCTCCCCTGCTTAATCTCTACCAGACTGATATCGTATATAATTTAAATTTGGGATTATCATGTATATATTTTCATTTTTTTTCTTTTCTGTGGATGTTTATATTTTTTAAGGAGGACTTACTTGTTTGTTTTTGCTATAGATAACAAATTTTACAAGTTATTTTATCATTATCTCATATCTCCCAAGCCTCATTTTTTTTTCCTTTTTTTAAAGTATCCTTCTCAAAAATTGTTCTATTATGGGTATTTATGAAGCTAAACTTTTATTATATTGTACCCTGAGAATATTATTTGTGTTTTGTTTTGCTGTTTTATTTAAGTGTCAATGACTGGTTATAAAATGTTTCATTCGGTTATATTTCTTCAATATGTTAAAAACTCTACTTGTTTTCTTGTGTCCAGTATTGTTCTTGATACATCTGATGTCAAATACTTGACAATATATTTTATAAGTAACATCTTCTTTCTCTCTGGAAACTTTAAGAAATTTTTTCTTGTATTATTTCTTTCTTATACTCCATGGGTCCTTCAATCTGAGGTGTTTCATCTTTTTATTCTGATGATGTATCAGTTATATGGAACATTCAGTGTTCATCGCAAGTGCCCTCCTTAGTACCCATCACTCATCTAGCTCATCTCTCACCCACATCCCTCCATCAAACCATAATTTGTTCTCTCCCATTAAGATTCTCTTGTGATTTGTTTTCCTCTCTTCTTTTTTCCCTGCCTTTCCCATAGGTTCATCTGTTTTATTTCTTAAGTTCCATACATGAGTTTTGAAATCATATTGTATTTGTCTTTCCCCGACTGACTTATTTTGCATAGCATAATACATTCTAGCTCCATCCATGTGGTTTAAATGGCAAGATTTCATTGTTTTTCATGGATGACTGGTATTCCCTTGTATCTATATATGTGTGTGTGTGTGTGTGTGTGTATACATATGTATGTGTATACATTTGCCTACATATACATATATATGTGTATACACACACATATACACATACACACCACATCTTCTTTATCCAATCATTAGTCAATTTGATCTTTTTAAATTATTTCTTGTTGTTTCATAGTGTTCAAATTTCCCTTGGTCTTTTGCATGTTTATTATTCTTATTTGAAATCTATATGTGATGGTCTGTTGTGTCTGATGATATTACTTCCCTAGTCCATCAGGATTTCTGAAGTGAATGTTTCCTAAGATATTATTCATCTTGGTTTCAGAGTTTTAGTGTCACTAAGTGATTCTCAGACTTCCTACCAATCCTTTGGCTTTTAGTTCTGCCTTCATCTTGTTTTTAAAAATATCTTGTGCGGATAGCTTTTGAGCCTTTTAGGGAATCTCCAATATATAGCATGGTTGCCTCTCACATTTTCCTCTACCTCCTTACCATTGATGTTCTTAATTTAGCTAAGTTATTTATCACTCAACCATCTGCTTTCCAACTTCTAAGATTCTGTTGCAATTGTATCCTTTCCTATTCTCTACAGTAGTGTATATTTAATTTTCTTTTTAAATCTTCATTTTAGTGTGGCTTTGGAAGGAAGCATAGATCCACTCTCTATTCAGTCTCTATCTTTATTCAGAAATCTCAGTGCTTAACCATCACATGGTTTTTCAGTTTGTCATCAATGAAATTTCTTCATCTTCCTACTAAGAAGATAATTACACCATCCCCTAAAATTCCTTAATATTTGTATTTGAAACTTATTACAATATCTTCTCTTATGGATCTCTCTTTTCTCTTATAGATCTTATATCCCCTAGCCAAGTATATTTTTATCTGCATACTTTCAATTGAAGTTTAATTAATGCACATTACTTTATAAATAGCAATTTGCTATTTATGAGAAACTTTTATAATTTATACTTTTATCTTTGGTGCCTGTCAAATATGCGCAATGAAAAAATAAAGAGAATAAAAATGATCTTATGTTCTCCACTCTTTAGTTCTTACTCTTATGAACATTGTTATGTTGGAAAACATTGTATGGCCCCATTATTAGGGAGATATTGCACAGCCAAGTCCTTGCTCATCATGATATAACTCACAAACCTATCCCTGAATGTAGGGAGACAGTCTTTCTATTGTGTGCAGATGTGACTGTGATTATATATCATAGAGATAATAGTGATATCTGTCAAAACAAAGAAATGTATTTTCTTATATAGAAAAATAATTAACTTAAAAATAAGGTTACTTTGTCTTAAGTGCAATAGCTAATTCTCATTCCAATTAATGATATTGGTGCACACTGACCTGGAGCAGAGAAATCCTCTCTAATGTGTGTGCCCGTAGGGCTTCCATTTCCATTAGGTTAACCCAGTACCCTCTTTGACAAACTTACATCATTTTCCTTGTTACATGTCAGAATAAGAAATAGTGAGTGCCCCAGTGAAGAAAGATATGGAAACCAAGAGTGGCTTCTAGAAGAATGAAATAGAGAATTTTATAAAGTACTATATACTTTATAAAGTGAATTTAATTTCCTACTGCTGATTCCTGACTGAAACAACAGCTAACACTTTCTAAATGGTTAAATATTACTAATCCCATTTTTATAGATGAGGAAACAGCTCTAGAAGGCTAGCTGATGGCAGAGCCAAGATTGAAACTTGGCCAAAGTCAGAATCACTAATGTAGTGAGACTCAAAACAGAGAATGCCCTTAAGTAATTTGTTATTAATCATAGTTAACTAACTTTTGAGTAACTTACTTAAAAAATGAAAAGTAAGTGGCTTACTGGGGCGCCTGAGTAGCTCAGTTGGTTAAGGGTCTGACTTTGGCTCAGGTTATGATCTTGCAGTTTGTGGGTTCAAGCCCTGCGTGGAGCTCTGTGCTGACACCTCAGACCCTGGAGCCTGTTTCAGATTCTGTGTCTCCCTCCTCTCCCTGCCCTCCCTCTGCTCTGTCTCTGTCTCAAAAGTAAACAAACATTAAATTCTGTTTAAAGTAAGTGGCTTACTTATTTTGAACATTTCAGAGACCATTGCTCTAATGCCAGCCTGACTCACGATTTCTTGAGAAGAAGGCAGATGAATGGAATTATAGCTATAGAAAATATATGTAACTAGCAGTATATCTTAGCTATGCCACACGCTTTAGGAACATAAGATTTATGTGACTTCTATCTGGCATGTATGTCCCAGTGAAAAAGAGTGAGATTACTATTCTATACCAATACTTAGATATTGACTCAAGCACAACGATGCAGTATCTCTAACTCACTTAACAATTATATGGTGAAGAATAGAATTGTTTGTATGTGATCTTCTATGTGTGTACATACGTATCTACTGAATGGAGATAAATATATAGCATTCCCTAGAAGTATAAACTGAGTCACAACATCATTTTAATAACACATCCTTGGTACTTGGACTTTCCAGAAAGATTTAGACATGGTAGCCTAATGAAATTTAATAACAAAAAGCTCGAGACAGATGTTTGAAGGAATATACAGAATGTTTAAACGGGCAAGGTTTAAGAATAAGAAGATGCCATTTATTAATGATCACCTAAAATAAGTAAAAGAATTCAGATTAAGGGTTAAGATAAGGGATATCTTAAATTGCTGAAGCAAATAAACTCCAAAAGCTCAGGGACTTGACACTTAATAATTTTTCTCTCATTTATGTTCTAGCAAATATTCTTGGTGAGGAGTTCTCTAAGTGCATGTTTCAGGGATGAAAACTTTTCTATCTAATGTGATTCCCATATTTAATACAAATTTGATATTTTCTCCATTTAAGCCAGACAGAAGAGACAGGGGCATGAGTATATTTGTTTGGGATCTAGACCACAAAGTGGCATCTATTACCTATCTCGTTACATTGGCTATAATTCACAAATAACCACAAGAGAGGCTGAGGCGTATAGTATATACTTTTATACCCAGAAAACATCCCAGCTCATGTTTTCTGGCATAGGATCCCAAATACCATGTGGGAAAGAAATCGATTTGATTTCCCAGAAACATACTAAAAGAGTAAAAACCAAAACCATTGTTTCATTCTTCACTATCCATATAGCAAAATCATGATTAACCCAAGGCATCAACAATATCAAGTGTAGCCTTTCACATAAATGGGATGTATGTTTACATGGTTTTCTGGGTTCCTAAAATTTGTTTGGGCTGCCAAAATAATTCTTAAACTATAAAATTGTTTAATTCTTCAGAATTGAGAGTGCTTACCATTTATTCTCAGACAATGGGTATTTGAGCAATAATTGGAACCTTTTAAAAAATTATATTCCCCTAGGCCACACCTCCAAATAAATTGCTTTCCAAGAATGGAACCCTAGCACATACATTTGGAAAATCACCTTAAGTGCCTCCTATACTCATATCTTAACAACTACCCCTCCCTCTTTCCCTGTCAGAGGTACACTGTGGTTTTAATAATGTCAATTATTTAGAAACTTCTAATATTCCCACTTACTTTTTACAGGAAATATGAACAGAAGTAGATATTTATATCATGATCACTACATGTTGGTAAAAAAAAATTTCCAAAATAATCAGTTCCAAATATCAGCTGCATCTCTTACTCTGTTATTCCAGGAGATATAAAAAATGGGATGATATATTTTGTCCTTGATTCTTGGACTCTCTTTGAAAAGTCACTTCTGAAGTGATTAAGGGAAAAAACTGTGCCAGAGACAGTGTGCTCACTAAATATAAATCCGGTGTTTTATCTTTCCCAGTCCCTGTGCAGTCACGTTAGAATTCTGTCATTGGTGCTTCTCAAAGAACCGGGAGCAGAAGTAATTAAAGGCAGTTAGGAGCCCCCAGGGCTCATCCAAATCCCTGCTTTCCTACCACAGAAGCCTCCAGGCCAAATGTTCTTTACAGCTTTGCCATACGGAGTGGGGCAGTGGCATTCAACCGGAGTCTGACCTGCGCATGTAACGTATGCATGCCTGTGTGTCTGTGTGTGCACACGTGCACATGTGCATTATACCACTAGGTTATCTTTTTTTTTTTTAGAGAAAGAGAGAGTGTGAGCATGTGAGCAGGGGAGAGTGGTAGAGGGAGAGGGAGAGAGAAGGCCCCACGTTCAGTGCAGAGCTCAATGCAGGGCTCAATCCCATGACACTGGGATCATTCCCTGAACTGAAATCAAGAGTCAGATGCTCAACTGACTAAGCCACCCAGGCATCCCAGGACATTTGTCTTTTTGGAGGATAATATTAATTATGTCACTTGTTTTTAGAATACAAATTGATTCATTAATAGAACAGACTAATTGAGGTACAATTCTGTGTGTCGGAGACTTTTTGGGAATTCAGCACACCAAAACAATACTATGTAGTTCCCATTCTCAAGGACAAATGGACACCCAGGCAAAACAAGTGGCAACAAAATGTTAAGGGTGCTTTATAGAAAAACATTCAGCATACAGTGGGGCACAAAGTAAGGGGTGTTCATTTCAGTTGATATTGGTGGGTAGGACTTTGGTACAGAAAATGAAATGAGTTTCCATCAACCTATTGATGGCCTTCATGATTTGGTTCATTCCATGTTTCAAAAGTGTTAATAACTTTCAACCTAGCTGATGCTATTCTCATTGCTATGCCTTTATTTGTGAACATTTGGCTGTGCAAAATCAGCAGAATCAGTTTCTCATGAAACTACTGTTCACACACGGAATACTCTTAGAATCTGAGCTAGCCAGTTCAATCACAATGATGACACTCTTGCCTAACATGGAATCTCCTGTTAACGCAGTTGCTCTTTCTAACATTAAAAATATGCATTTAAAAAGGATAAAAGGAGAACATTTTGAAAAAATGAAAGAAAAAGACTCTCAATTTAAGTGTGCCAGGGGTTGGATCTAATTTTCATTTTGAATAGAATATTGCTGCAGTTATTATCTTACTATTTAAGTACAAGAATAATTAGTGTAGCAATCTGCTAGTCTTATAATACTCACAGTTCAGAGGTGAAAGCATTATAATCTTAAGTAAATTATAGATGTTTAATTATAAAATTTATATGCAAAGATATAGGAATAATTAAATAATTTTTGACACAGAAACATATACATAGGTGTAGTAAGTAAATATATATTTATTTCCTTTTTTTTTTTTTTAAAGGAAAACGTTAACTGTGTCAAAAAAATCCTTTTCATATCTGAGGGAATCTATCAAGTAATGGAACTCTGAATGGACTATAATATTCCCAAGTCATCTTAATATTATCTAAACTCACAGAAAATACTTTTTCAGTTATACTACGACTTAATATCCAATATTCTAAAGTTGAGTTTTACTTGTGCAAGAATTTATCCTTCTTATAAATATATAATTTCTACTGATAACTATGCACAGGAAAATGATAGATTTCTCCTAGGGATTTTGGTACTATGTGAATACTTCATATTTTAACAAGAATGATATTTACCCATATATCAGAGTAATGTTTCAACTTATCAAGGACATATGCACAGAAGGCTGACCAGCTTCCCCTACCCCCAGTAATGATGGGCATTGGATATACTTCCAGTAATGCACAAGGACTTTTGCCCTTCCCTTTGTGAGAATAAAATAGAGGGCGGTAACTGAGGCTTCTAAACAAATAGGACTTAATTTTAGTTACATCATTTTCGCAATCACAATTGAAGATTTTTAAATTACACAAATACCAAATATGCTGTTACACGTAACAGAATTGTAACCTTCCCCCTCTCCTGCCTTGCTCTTACACTCTGTCTCTCTCTCCATCCCTATCTAACTCTTCCTCATTTTCTCTTTCTCTACTCTTTCTGTGTAGAGACGCATGGAAAGTTTTTCCTCTATAGCTCTATCCAAATTCTCTCTGGGATATTTTCTAGAAAAATGACAAAGACATGGCCATCAAAATGTATGAAAAGGGCTTATTAACTGAACAAAATATTTGATATTTTAGATGATCAGTTTTAGAAATCAGATTTTTGGTTCTGGCACAAAAATTGCATAACCAGTATAGTATCCAAGAGAGGAATCCTTTCTTCAATAAGGTTTTATCAGTCACCTACACTGTGACTGCAGTCACAGTCACTGCAGACACAGTGACATGACTGGGAATATACAGTGAGGAATAGCAACTCCCCTAAAGAGATTATAATGTAAATGAAATCCAGCATTAGCTTACAGAATTAGATTACAGTATTCAATGTTTTCAAAAAGCCAAAGATAATTTCCCACAAACCTTAATCTCTCTGACTGCATGTCTTCATCTCTTCTATCTTAACCCTTCCTTCCCCTCTGCTCCAGCCCCAATGCCCTCTTTGCTATTTCTCTCCTGGACTTTGTGGAGCTGTTCTCTCTGCCTGGAACAGCTTTCCTTTTAAATATTCTTTGATTTACTCTCTCAGCTCCCAAATATTTCACCCAGATCTCAATTTCTCGAATAGGGCTCCCCTGACTGTATCGTGTTTATTCACCTCGGGAATTTTTTTTTTTTTTTACCTCTTCTACTCATTTTTCCCCCATAATAATTGATGTCTGTGAATATGCTATTTAACTTACTTATGTATTTTTCAAATCTATTTTTGCCAGCCTACCAAGGCAGGGATTTGTGTACATTGTTCAGTAGTGTTTTCTAGGAGCCTACAAGTGTACCTGGCATGTAATTATTGAGTGAATTTAAAATTATCTCTGAATAGAATTATTGTTGAATTGTTGAAGTTGTACGTTCAGTAGAATGGCAGACTGAGTAAACTTGAAGATTCTGCAACTACAAACTATTAAAAATACTATATAAGATATTTTTTAAAAAATATATATGCATAGAATCTTTCAACTGCAGTTTCCCTCTCCTCAAGCTGAAACTAAGCACAAGGAACATATCAAGGACAATGAAACAACGAAGCTGCTCTGGCCTCTGATTTTCATCCTTTCATTCATTCGGTAGTGTTTTTAGTCTGTTGATAAGCAGTAGAAACTATTACTGATAGTGAGATATGCATCCCATTTTTTCCCTCTTCTCTAAAGCAATTGATTTAGCATTTTACCATTATAATTAAACATAGCATGCAGATCATAAAATTCAATTCATTAATTAACTTTTTTATTCAACAGCCATTTACTGGGGCTTCTATATGCCAAGTACTGTACCAAGAGTTAGCTATGCAAAAATTTAAAGAAAAAAACCCCACAGTCTGCAATCCCATGGAATTTGCCTCAAGATAGAGAGCCAGATCTTGAGTCAATCATGACACAATTAAATTGAAAATTATAAATTTTCATAATGACTACATCAATTTACCACTAAGTCAGGCATTTATTATGTTCCAGGAACATGCTAGGTGATACAAACACTGGATTATTTCATTCTCATGTCCTAGTAGATACATAGATACTTTCCCCATTATTTATGTGATTTCACAGGGGTCTGGAGAGGCCAGGTGGATACAATGCAGTTAGTAAGCATCAGAACAGGGATCAAGCTCATATTTGTTTGAGTCCAATAGCCCATCGTAATCACAATGCTATACTAAAAAGTATAAGGATTTTCCAGTGTCCAGAGACACTTTACAGGAATAACATCATATTCTGAGAGTTGCAATTGAAACTCGAGATCCTGTGAATACTGTTGAAAATTTCACAGATGTTCACCATTAATTTGGGGTGTGGGTGAGCATATGTATTTGCAACAACTTCAGATCCAGGCCTAGTGCAGCCAGGGCTTACTAATCAGAATTCCCAGAGATTGTCTTTCTACTTTAATCAAACCACATGCACTGTTAGCCTACCCCAAGAGAGTAGCTCAATTCTAATGAAATTTCTGTTTCCTATATTCTTACGAGCCATGGTACATTAACCTTTAATAATAAAAAGAATTTGACTCCAAACTTTTTACTTAGTTATACCCAGTGATAATAGCAACTTGAATGTCATCTTTGAAATTGTATGTTGGGAACAATAATGTATAAACCAATCTAAAACAATGATCTTCAAAATTTACTAAAGATTAATGTTCTACATGCAGGTAAATTAGTAAACTAGAATTGATCAGCATACTTAAAAATATTTTTTAACATTTATTTATTTTTGAGAGCACACAAACAGAGTAGGGACAGAGAGGGAGATACAGAATCCGAAGTGGGCGCCAGGCTCCAAGCTGTCAGCACATAGCCCAACATGGGGCTTGAACCCACAAACTGTGAGATCATGACCTGAGCCGAAGTCAGCTGCGTAACCGACTGAGCCACCCAGGAACCCCGATCAGCATATTTATATTTGAGTTTGCTTTCTATATTAAACACAAGAAAATATTTTTGAAAGTAACTAAGAACTTAAAATCCATTAGATAATCTCAGTCATTTGTTACGATGACAATGAGCTACATTTTGGCACTTATACTTTTTAGCTTAATATAACCCTGAATCCTATAAAATTTACATGGTGGAATATAAAGAATGGGAACCTGAACTCTGAAGTTAGAAACAGCTAATTCAAATCACTGATATGTGCTTATTACCAGTGTGATATTTGGCAAATGTTATAGACTGCATCTTTTCCTTAAAATTCATGTTGAAGTCCTAAACTCCAGTAACATAGAGCATAACTGCATTTGAAGATTGGGCCTTTGAAGAAGTAATTGAGGTTAAATGGGTAATTGAGTAAATGAGATTAAATGGTGAGTCCCTAATCTGACTGGTTTCTGTTTAAGAAGAATAAGAGACACCAAGGATGTTTGCACACAGAGGGAAGGTCATCAGAGGACCCAGTGAGAAAGCAGCCATCTGTAAACCAAGGAATGAGGCCTCAGGAGTAAACAATCTGCTGATACCTGGATCTTGGACATCCAGCCTCCAAAACTGTGAGAAAATAAACCTCTACTGTTTAAGCCGCCAAGTCTGTGGTATTTTGTTATGGCAGCACCAGCAAACTAGCAAGCACATAATTTAAACATTTTATACATCAGCTTTTTCATCCATAAAGTACAAATAATAGTTCCAGCTTTCAGAGTTTTTGTTAGGGGGAAAAATATTATATGTTTATTTCCTGTTATGTGGTAAGTGCTCAGTTAATGAAAACAAGCAAAACTATTGATGTGCATCTGAATATGTGCACATAAGTACTTCCAGTGCCATATTCTGTACACGATATAAAACAATGTCAATTTGAGTTAGGAATCTAACTCCTTTCTTATACTCTATTTTCTATGAATCGAGTCATAATATGCCAATTTAGTAACATAATAGAAGATGGCCTTAAACTAGTCACAAGAGCTCTCTGTGAATTCTACCATTTCATTGACTTGTCAGAGCAAACAACAAGTTTGCCATGTCAAACCATAGTTCTGGATATGTATCTGTGGTGTCAAGTAAGGAACTAATTAAGTATGAAATTACCTTATATATCTAAAGCTGTGTCTGCTCACCTTTAGGCATTTTGGGAATCCACCTAATGAGATATGAGTTTTGCTCCAAAGGACAATCACAAAGCTCATTAATGCTCATTAAAACATAAGTAGTATTCAATGGATTCAGCAAAATCTCACCGTATTTTAATGAGCATCTGAATTATCCAATGGAACAAAACCCTGTCATGGAAAATTCTTATTAATATAAAAGAAAGTGTAGGCCAATAAATTTAGTAAATATTGTTAGGTGTAGCTATATTAGAGACACATCTGTGACAAGTAGAAAATAACATCCCCAGAAGTTCACTTCTTAATATTTGAAAATAAATCTGTCAAGGGCGATGTAATAAGAATCTGAAATGCTAGGGAGAGATATTGTACAATCACAAGATTATTCATCAACACAGAAGTTTTGACTGCTTTTTTCATTCTGGATTTAAGGAAGTTGAAAGTCTTCTATTGTGTACCTCACTTAAAAATAATATACATAGATGAATAAATACGTATTGACAATGTAAATAAATGACATAAATATTTAAGCCCATAAGTTCTATTTTATATATACATACATGTATGTCTGTCTCTCAAAAACAAACATTAAAAAACTTTTTAAACCATATATATATATACATATATATATCCATTTTTATTTCTTTTCCTTAAATATGAATGCCTGCTGTGTGTCAGAAATTATATTAGCACTAAAGCAAAAGCAAACAAAATAGAATCCTTATCTTGTGAAGCTAACATTCCTGAGGGGGGAAGACAGGTAATAAATAAATAAACATGTAAATATTGAACCAATTAATAAAGAGTTACAGAAAAAAGTAAAAGCTCAGTAAGGGTATCAATTCTCTATAATCTCAGAAAATAGAAGCAGAAGGAAAATTTCCTAATGCATTTTATGAAGCCAACATTACTCTGATTGTCTCTGTAGAAAATCTAAAAGAATTAACAAACAAACAAACCCTCGTGGAACTAATAAATGATTAAGAAAGGTTGCAAGATACAAGGCCAATATCCAGAAGTCAATTGCTTTCCTACACACTAACAGTGAACAAGCAGAAATTGAAATTGAAACTCAATATTATTTACATTAGCATCCGTGGATAGACTCAGTATTACCAAACTGTCAGTTCCTCCCAACCTGATGTTACATTCAATATAATCCCATAAAAATTACAGCATTTTATTTTATGGATATCAACAAATTTATTCTAAAGTTTATATGGACAAGCAAAAGACCCATAATAGCCAAACACAATGTTGAAGTAGAATAAAGATAGAGAACTGACAGTACTCTAAATTTCTGGTACAAGACAGTATAACAAAAGTATAAACAAATAGATCAATGGAACAAAATGGACCACAGAAATAGGCCCACATAAATGTAGTCTACTGATCTTTGACAAAGGAGCAAAGACAGTACAATGGAGAAAAGATAGTCTCTTCAACAAATGATGCTAGAACAAGTAGACATCTATATGCAAAAAAATAAATCTATACACAGACCTTACACTCTTCACAAAAAGTAACTCAAAATGAATCACAAAACTGAATGTGAAATACAAAACCATAAAACCTCTAGACTATAGGAGAAAACCTAGGTCACTTTGAGTATGGCAATGACTTTTTTTATACAAAACCAAAGCTGTGATTCATGAAAGAAATAATTGATAAGGTAGACTTTATTAAAAAAAAAACAAAAACAAAAACTCCTGCTCTGAGAAAGATAATACCAAGAGAATGAGAAGATAAACCACCAACTGGGAGAAAATATTTGCAAAGGGACATCTGATGAATTACTGTAATCCAAATTATACAAAGAACTCTTAAAACTCAATAACAAGGAAATAAACAACTCGATTGAAAAAGAAGCCAAAGACCTTAGCAGACACTTCACCAAAAAAGATATATAGCTGGCAAATAAGCATTTGATAAGATGCTTCACATTACTCTCCTTGGTATTTATTCAAAGGGGTTGAAAACTCATGACCATACGTAAACTTGCACACAGATGCTCATAGTATTACTAAAGCTTGGAAGCAAAACTATGGGATATCCAGATGATGAAAATAGTATTCAATGCTGGAAAAAAAAAAACATGTAAAGACATAGAGGAAATTTAAGTGTATATTTCAAAGTGCAAGAAGCAAATCTGAAGAGTCTGCATGCTGTATGATTCCAATTATATGACATTCTCAGAAAAGGCAAAATTGTGGAGATATAAAAAGATCAGTGGTTGTCAGGGGGTTGGGGAGGGGAAGATGAATCAGTACAACATAGGGGGTTTTTAGGGCAGACTCTGCATGATACCATAAAAATGGATAAATGTCATTATACATTTGTCAAAGCCCATAGAATATATAACACCAAGAGTAAACCTTAATGTAATTTATGAACTCTGGGTGATTCTGATGTGTCAATGTAGATTCATCAATTGTAACAAATGTACCAATCTGATGGGGAGTGTTTATAATAGGGAACGCTAGGCATGTAGGGAGCAGAGAGTAAATGAGATATTTCTGTACTTTTTCCTCAATTTGTGCTAAAGCTGCTCTAAAATATTGTATAGGTTATATATTCATAATCATCCAGGGTTCATAAAAGATGAAGTCTTAATAAAAACTTTTGTTTGAAAACACAAATACCTTAAATACTGAGAACAAACTGAAGGTTGATGGGGGGAGGGGGAAATGGATGATGGGCATGGGGGAGGGCACTTGTTAGGATGAGCACTGGGTGTTATATGGAAACCAACTTGACAATAAACTCTAATTAAAAAAACCAAAAACCCAACCCTGTTTTCCCATTAAAAAAAAGAAAACACAAAACCTAGTTAGGTACCTGTAGTAAGGGGGCAAGAGAAGGTGTTCTCATAGAATGGATAGGAAAGACCTAAGCATTTGATATTTGAATACATACTGAAATGAAGAGAAAGCTTCATGTGAGGGATAAGCTTTATACACAGAGGGAACAGCAAGTATGAATATTCAGTGGTAACAACAGGTTTGGAGGAATATTAAGAAGTCCAGTATGGCTGGAATGCAGTGAATGATGAAGAGTAGCATAGGAGCTGAGGTTGGAAACACAGGAATGGCAACAGAAAAGACCTTTCAGGCTTTCGTGAAGAATCCAGATTTTCATTTAAGTGTGACAGGGTCATTTGAGAGCATTGCATAAGAGAGTAACTTGATTTAGTTCTGTGTTAAAGGAAAATTTCTGGATGGAAAATAGGTTATGGTAGTTTAGAAAAGGGTTATAACAATGAATCTGCTGAAACATGTTTGAAAGGAGTGTTGGCAGAAATGAATGATAGACTAGATGTGCTGTGTAATGGAAATGGAAAAGCCAGATAATGACTTGCCGGTTTTCAGTTTAACACATTAATTGCCCAAATAAAATTTTGATGTTTTCCAATGAGGGGTTTTATTTGTCTCAAATAGATTGACTAAAACTGACATAAGTGAATATTACATCTAGAACGTGAAGAATACATGGGCAATTCTCATTAGGTGGTTGCAAGCCCAATTCTATTCTCATTCAGGATGGTCTGCCTCAGAGAGTCATTCTATTTCCAAGGTTTTAAAAACCACATTAATCCTAACATCTCCCAAATGTATGTTTATAACTGATTTTTCTTCTAAGCTTCAGAATCTAATTCTGTTTGAAGTTGTCTTAGGTATCTCAAAATTATAATGACCAAAGGTGAACTTTTGGTATTCTACTACAAGTATGTTGTCCTGATGCTTACCTTTCTCAGTAAAGGTCAGTTTCCACTACTTAATACACTGGAAGTCCTTCCTGATATCTTTCTTCCACATTAACAAACTTATCCCTCATAAGAGCCATGACCAAGTTCTGTTGATTCTATTTCTAAAATATATTTCAAATCTAACCATTTCTCTATATACCTGTTGCCAGTGACCTACTCAAAACCATCATCATCCCACATCTAGATTACTTGTCTATCTACTCCACAGTAAATTGTACAGGGAATTTTAAGAAGTTAGACCATATGCAAAGAAAAAGTAATGGGTAATATATATAAATGAACACAGAGTCTGTCATGGAAAGAGGTAGAAGTAGAAGGAAATATCTGGAAAGAGACTTGAGGTTGACATAAAGATTTTGAATATTTGTTACTTCATACGAGGATATTTAGGTTATATGGTGAAGGGCAAGAAGGAGTACACAGGTAGACTTTGAAGATTCAGCTGTGAGAGGGAATAATGGATGGATTAATGTCACTAAGATGGAGACAGGAGATGAGATACAGAATATGAATGGAGCATTTGTTTTAGAGGGGAGAAAAATCTTTTCTACCAAAGTTGAAAAAAATTAGTAAGATAGCAACATATCTAGATGATTTATAGCCCCTTGATATTGATGACTTCAAAGGTACAAAAGTAAATTTTGATTAGAATTCAGAAAGTAAGGAGTATATAATTGGAAATGTCTTTCTTCATTTTATATGTACAGAGATGTAGAGTCTAAAACAAATCAATGCAGTATCTGGATGACTTAGAAACTTAGTTAATTTACTATGGAGAAAATATGTGTAAGGGAGTTTCTAGTGGTCTTTAAAGGTGACTACATTAACAAGTCACATTAGCATAGATGACTCATCCTTAAAGGATCTTTTTTATGAAAGAGATACTTATCATATTGCTCACGGACTGTATAATAGAATTTAAATGAATTAGGCCTCAGCTGTTATCTTCATTTCATAAAAAAAAGCATGATATTACAGCAGAAAGGGATAAATTATATTTAAATAACTAGAAGTTCTTAATATGACCAAAATTATGTAAATTCCACTAACCATCAATTTTCTAGGAATTTTTGTTTTCATGCTAATTCACAAAAATCAAGCACAATGTATTTGCAGCTGGTGCAGCTCTCCACCAATCTTTCCCAAGGAGAATTAGTTAAGAAATGTATTTGAATTACAGAAAAATATGACTCATTGAACCAGGTAGTGCCATGCTGACATGGTTCCTTTAAGAAAATGTTAAAACATTTGGCAAATTTCAGGACTATCTTAAGAAAATTAGCTTCTTGGTACCATTATACACTATATTCCATATAATCAGTAGCATAGGACTGCATTTCAGAGAGGAAATGTGCATGTGAAAAACTGGAAAAACATGGTCTTGCAATCCTACAGCCAGGAGCTTCAATGTCAGTGATGTTACTTGTGATCTGGACAAGGCCCTCACTATCCGAATCTTAGATAAAATGGTAATGATAATAATATTTATAATAAGAAATATCGTGAAACTCTTAAGGATATGTTTTTCTCATCTTTTTTTAAGATGATAGAGATTTGCACATGTTGAGTGATTATAACAAGGATAGTAGACCAAGGTAAAGTACAGATTAAAGAGAGATCGAATATTCCAGTAAAAAAATCTGAGAAGTTAGGAAAGAATACATAATCTAGAACACAAAAAAGAATATATCCCAAAAAGAGATGGTACAAAACATCCAGGAATATGTTGACCAAATAATGATAGATTCCATTAAAAAAACGTTAATTAAATGGCAATGTGCAATAATTCAACTGGGTTCTCTGAATGCCTGCAAATTTCCTATTTTTATCCCCAATTACTGATTTAATTCTTCTATCCTTTTACCATATCTGCAACCTTTCAGCAGTTGAAAACCAATAATGATAAAGTTACTACCTCATTTCCTTTCTCCACATATATGTTGTAGTTTTTTATGAACATATAACATATACAATATTTGAATAAATTTTCTAGCTACAATGCAAAGATTCGTGTGCACTTTCTGAATTCTGATGTGCCCAAAGAACAAATGTATGACGTGATACATCTACCAAATGTCAGCCAATAGCTTGGTCAAATCTGCTAAGCCTCCACTATGGATCTTACATAATGTTCTTCTAATAAAAGTTCATACTAAAAAACAAATCTACTCAGAAGGAAGTAAGAGCATATGTTTATGATATCCCCAACTCCTTTTCTCAGCAATAGAAAGTAAATTTTCTAGAAGTAGTATAAAATAACTCATAGTTTAATATTTAAACAGCATCACCAATATTCAAAATATTGAAATAATAATAAAGCTATAAGAAACAATAAAAACAAAAAAATCACATAAGATACGAAATAGAGTGGAGGAAAATTGAAACAGAAAATCAAAATTCCTACTGGTCTCTTCCTTTTAGAATAAAGGGAGAAAAACTTTTAGAAGTTTATCTTAAACCCAGATTCTTAAATTACAGATTCCAAGGACACTGGCACTTTAGGAAACTGGAGAAACTCTAGATCTAACTATATTACCAATTGACTAGAACATCCTCCAAACATCCCATTCTTATGGTTATAACACAGGTACTGGGTATTCTTTTTTTTTTTTTTTTTTAATGTTTTTAATATTTATTTATTTTTGAGAGAGACAGAGAAAGAGCACGAGCAGGGGAGGGACAGAGAGAGACACACACAAAATCCGAAACAGGCTCTAGGCTCGGAGCTGTCGGCATAGAGCCCCAATGCCAGGCTCAAACTCACAACCGTGAGGTAATGACCTGAGCCCAACCGGATGCCCTGCCGACTGAGCCAACCAGGTACCCCGTACTGGGTATTCTTATACAGCTGGAGTGTGTGATATAAATATCTAGGAAGTATTTGAAATATCATCTATCAAAATGATAAAAACATGCTTGTTCAGAGGCACCTAGGTGGTTCAGTCGGTTAAGCATCCGACTCTTGATTTCAGCTCAGGTCATGATCTCAATGATAGTGAGACCCAGCCCCAGGTGGGGCTCCATGCTGGGCATGGAGACTGCTTAAGATTCTCTCTCCCTTTTCCTCTGCCCCTCTTCCACTTGCTCATACATGCGTGCATGCACACACTCTCTCTCAAAAAAAAAAACCAAAAAAACAAAAAAACAAAAAACATGCTTGTCAAAATATAATTATTATAGACAATTAAGATTTTACTCAAAGATTTGGCTAGCACAGTATTGACTAGACTATAATTTAACAAAGGGAATGTGTTCAAAATAATGCATTTACTAACTAAATGATAAAACATTAATGCTTTGTTGAAAGCATTTACTAGAGTCACTTTAAAAAGTGTCACTATACCATTTCTACTATCATGGAAATTTTTCAAAATATGCAGTTAAATAAAATTGAATAAATTACCAAAGGTGTATTAAAAAGTATGATATTTTACATAAAGGAAGAGTATAGGTATAAGTGAATCATTATACCTTGAACAATAATTGTAAAAGCTAGTAACAGTAATAAAACAGTTAAGAATGAGAGCTATATTTTCTCATTTTTGTCTTCACAGAAAAATGCTGATTTTCTCTTCCATGTGCAGATGATGAAAGTGAGCCTTAGTTTAGTAAGAGTAATAGAGCTTATAAGCTGTTGAGCAGGTTTTAAATCTAGTTTTCTGATTCCAAACAACTGTACATTTCTTCTATACATTAATAACATTTTAATAGTGAATATCTCTGGAAGCTTTCTGATGTCTATTATCTTTGCTTTGCTTATTAGTGTTACCTGTTTCTGTAGCATACATACATTACTTCTGAGGAACAAACACCCTAAAAGGCAACAAAAACCTACATTGGTGATCAATAAGAAAATAAGAAAATGATCAAAAGCAGGGTGCCTGGCTGGTTCAGTTGGGGGAGCATGTAGCTCTTGATCTCAGTGTGGTGAGTTCAAGCCTCACACTGGGCATAGAGCTTACTTAGAAAGCAGAAAATAATCAAATCGACAATATTACCATAGGTAAATAATATGGTGATCAATGATGCATAAGACAAAGATATATTTATGTGGGTATGTGTAATATCTAGGAAGAGACATAAGGTTGACATGTATATATACACCCATATTATATTTGAAATTTCTTATTTTTAAATTAACAAAATAATCTCACTCTTAGTCCCAAGCATGGTAAAGGGAGTGATTTTTTTGAATTTTGAATATTTATCTAAGTCTAAATCTAAGCATGTCTTTCACAATTCTTTTTCAGGCATAGAAGAATGCAAGTTACGGTGTATTACTGTAGCACAAATTATGGGGAAATTTGTTGAACTTTTGTGCAAAACATTTTAGATTCAAAGTAATTGCATCTATGGCTTTGATGACGTCTGCTACCCTCACAAAAATAATTGTGTATAATAGACTATTGTTGCTCGGTGCAGTATGCATGGGCACATGCACAAACACGCAAATGGAAACACACCATGTTTGGCTGACTGCTTCACTGAAAAAAAGTAGAACTCAAGCTAACAAAAGAACCTAGTCCTTGAGTTTATTATCTTTATTCTTTAGCAAATTCTGTCTATGTCTTTGTAATTGGGGTTAATTTTCATTTAGAATCATAAAGGAATGACCCAGACAAATAATTCTCTCGCCTTAACTTTAGCATGCATTTTTAAAAAATTTCCCTTTGTTTATAAATGAGCAAAATGGTAGAAATAACCATTACCAGGAGTTTAAAAAATGATGTGTGACCTGCTGTGGCTTTCATTAGAAATTAGTTTTTGACGTGTATTTTTAAATTTGATAGACGGACTGACATTTTTCTCATCTTTCCTACACAGATCAGCAACTCCCACTACTTGTCCAAAAGGTTAATGAAAAATAGATAGTAAAAAACAAAAACATACCAAGAGGATTTTTCCTGCTTCTCCTCCTTCAAACTAATAATTTGGAGCATCTACCAAATACTTTTTACAAAGAAAATAGGCAGAGCCAAAGGGCTAGTAGAGAGCATGATTTAGAGCTTCGTATCAGACACCTGTTCTGAGATGGCTTTCTTAGCTACATCCATTGCACGTTACCATTGCCAAATGCAAACAGTCCCATACTTGAGAGTTACAGGTTTCTTTTTCTTAAATACGCATTTAATCGGGCACTTGCTCTTTCTAGATATGACAATATAACTTTAGTCATTTTTATGTGGTTAAATATTCAAATGAAAGTGTAATTAAAAGGCACTGTTCACACCTGCAAATGCACATACACAATACACACATGTGTATATACATATTTAAACATATAGATCATATTGTATACATCATGTGAAGTTATATATTATTATATATTTTAGAATCAACACCAAAGTGTTATTCTGACCTGAGCTGATCAAAGGAACTCACTTTCAAAAAATATGACACGTAACCCAAAGTCCAAAACACTGACATCAAATGGTAGCAACAGGAACTTGTTCATTGCTGAGAAATGCAAAATAGCACAGTCACTTTGGAAGACAGGTCAGCAGTTTCTTACAAAGCTAAACATTCCCTTACTGTATAATCCAAAAATTGCACTTCTTGGTTACTTACAAAAAAAAAAAAAGTTGAAAACCTATATCCACACATAAATGTGCATATGAATGTGCAGCTTTATCATAATTATAAAAAACCTGATAGTGGGTGAGGCTGTGCATATGTGGAGGCTGGGCATACATGGGAAATCTCTGTACCTTGTACTCAAACCTGCTGTGAACCTAAAATTCCTCGAAATACCAAAGCATAAAAAAATGGCACATACAATTTTGATTCATTGGCATTAGACAACACTGTAGTAGGAAACCAATGAAGAACATGAGTCCAAAAGCACAGAATTTGAGTATTATTTTCGATCTTGAGTTTTCCTAAAGAATTCCAAATTAGTCAACTTTCCAAAACACTGCTTCAAAAACTAGACAATGCAACTTTCCTGAAAAGTTGATAACAAATGTGTCAAACATTGTCATTTTGGTTCTGTCACTATTTTAAGACAGCTTGCAATTTTGTGTTTTCAGAGTGTGGTAAGCTAAATGACCACTGGGAAGGTTGCTCTTACTAGAACTAGAAAAAAAAAAAAAAACCACGTTATTTTTTATACTTATATTTTAGTGAAGATAACTTTCTCAGTGAGAATTTGCTTTCTAGGGAATGTTAAGGACACCCCAGCTCTTCTTTTCTTCCTATTTTCTGGAATGCATTTGAAAATCAGATAATAAAGACATTGCCTCAATGCTTAAGAGTGTTGATACATACAACCCTCCCCAAGGTGGACTTGTATTTAAGGGGCCACTTTCATTAGAATCCCAAAGACCTGCTGCAGCTGGCCCTTCCTTTTTCTTTCTACCACTCAGAAAACATTCACAAGACATCTTTGCTAATGCTGACCATTCTGCTTTGTGTATTGAGATCCTAAAGCGTGCTAATTACCCTGGCTGGAATTCAAAATCTGATCTACTTTGCCAGGAATAAGACAGTGGTCCCTAGGATGCACGGAGGGAAAAAGCTAGCCTTCAGCTTGTTAAGCCACCATGCTGGCCACTTCATCATAGAAGTCTTTATGTCCCTAGAAGCCAGGAAAGATTTATAGGACTGCTTACAAATTAAAAGAGATGCTGAATAGGCAAGAGCAGTGGCTTCAACTCACTGTGAGCAGTGTTGGGAAAATTAGTTGTTTACTACCCTGGGAAGTTGCAAATCCAATTGAGCACAACAAAAAATTCAATAGTCTATAAAGGCATGTACCCATATAAATATAAAATTATAAGTATAAGTATGCCTTGGTTTAATAATACTTGTCAAACTTTCAGAGATACAGTGATAAATTTGGTGCACTCACCAATTTTTGAAACAATAAATATTTTTCCAAATTGCAAGCATTTCTGAATTGCCTGGTTTTAAGATGGAAATGTAATATGCCAAAATAATGCTCCAAGGTACTGACTCAATCATTTTGCAAATCTTTTATTAAATTTAAGAAAACATTTGGATACCTATTCTTTTCCCTCATGCGCATGATTAACCAAGTCAATTTATAAAGTTGAAAGCTTCCCTTCTGTCTTGCTTCTCCAACATGTCAATAGCCAAAACCTTGCTGCAATTGTCAAAATTTTAAAATTTTTATCGACCTTGCCACAGGTCTCCATTCACCATAATTTGTGTTAACAAGATTCAATGACTATTGCAAATGATCATTTTTTTCTTGTTCAAAAGCTACTCACTTGTTTGGCAAAAGGTTGGCCCACATCTGATTTACTTAATACCCAAATAAAATTAGATAAAATGAAGAGAATTATATATTAGCAAAATGTTTAATTCGGTCCATGAGGCTGGTGATTCAGGCTTTCCAAGAGAGCTGGCTGCTGAGGCTTGGCGCGGAGACAGCAGCCGCCCCCACTCTCTCCTCCTCTTTTCATCCTGCTCCACGATAAACTCCCCCCTCTTTCACTCAGAGCTTTGTCCTTGCCATGGTTTTCTCTCATTTTTCTCTCCGGGCCATTTTTTTTTTTTTTACCACATTATTATTATTTTTTTATAAACAGCATCAAGCCATAATACAGAATACACATTGAGAACCTAATATTTTGTCCATACTGAGTTATATGGACCTTGGCCAGGGTGGGGAAGGGGCGTGTACATGTAAAGGAATATAGTAAAAATGTGTCCTCTCTTATCAAAAACATACAATTTGGCAGGAGATAAAATATATAAAGAAAACAGTGGCAATACAACAAAGGCTCTTTACAAGTGCTGAGTTATATCATGCAATGAGAGCTTCAAACTTCTAAGAAAATACTTAGTCATAATACCTACTACCTAACATAGAATCAGATTTATAAGATAGTAAATTTATGATTAGTGCTAGTGGATTTGAAATAAAATCTCATGAAAATCCACTAATAACTTTGTTCTTAAATTACCCCAAAGTAATAAATAGAACATAGAGGTTTTCATTAACTTCAGTTTCTGAAAAGTGTAAGCCTTGTAAGAAAAAATACCGATGATTAATTATACTGTAAAAAGACTGATTTCCATTTCTCTCTCACTCTTGCTCTCACCCTAGCTCTCCCTTACTCTGTGTTAGAACCCTCACTCTGAGGAAAGCAAAATGTCATTTTGAGAGCTGTCCTACACAGAAGGCCACGTGGTATGGAGCTTGAGTCTCCAGGTGACATCTAGTGAGGACCAAAAGCCTTCTAACAGCCATATGAATGATCCTAGGAGCATACTCTCCCTAGAAGAAACTGAAGATTACTGTAGCCTCATCTAACGCCTTGACTGCAGCCGTAAGAGATCCTTACATAAGAGCCAAAGGCATTCAATTAATCTGTTCAAAGATGCCAATTTATGGACTCACTTCACTGCTTAGCTCTATCTTCTTTATTCTGTCATGCAGATTCCAGCTTATTCTGTTTCTATAAACTGTCATCTCAGACAACATGGTTGTGTCAAATATCTTCTTTCTTCCTTCCTCATGTCCTGTCCCTCTTCTGCTTCTCTTTCTTACTCTTTCCTCCTTACTTTCTTTCTTCTTTTTTCTTTTCTTTCCTTTCCTTCTTTCTTTCTTTCCTTTCTCTCTCTTTCTTTTTTATTCTTTCTTTCTTCCCTTTCTTTCTCCTTCTCCTCCTTCTCTTCTCTCTCTTCCTTCCTTCTCACCTTCTATCCTCCCTCCTTTCTATTACAGAAAGACAGTTCCAGAACCAAAAATTCTTTCATGGATAAAAGAAGTACTGTCATCCATAAAGTTTTCAATATCAGTCATTGGATTTTTTTCTAATTCCTAGAAGTTTTGTTTTCAAAACTTCAGTACGGCTATGACCTTAAAACCTGTTTTTACTGTGTTAAAAACTGATAACATTTAAAGTTTCACAGAGTAATTAAACCAATTGAGATATTTATAAAATTGCATTGCAGAATGTGAAGGATTTTTCAAATGTCAATAGAACATTATTTATTAATTCAGAAAACATTTATAGAGGGTTTTTAATGTGCCTGGCAGTAAGCTATATACTGAGACTGTGAAATAGCTAAGACACATCTCTTGCTGTTAGAAGAATTTGCATTAAAGTGCAGGAAGCAGATACATGGATCAATAATCTCTACATAATGTATAAATGATCTAATTTTGAAACAAAATATTCTAATAACCAATATTTGGTAATGAAGAATGTAACAACTCCTTGAAGAAGTCAGAGATGGCATCATGAAGAATGATAACCAAATCCAATCTAAAAGTTCTGGTGATATTCAACAAGGTCAGAAAAGAGGTGCTTTGAGAGAAGAGTTTTTGTACAATCTAGAAAGGAAATGGTATATTTGGGGAAGGCCCAAAACTACAGTGAAACTAGCACTCTTTAGAAGAAATATCAAAGAGTAATACAAGTTACACAATCTGAATTTAGATTATGGAAGGTTTTATACCCACACTTAAGGCCTTTAACCATAAAGCCTACAAACATAATGAGGTAATAAAATTATTAATGAAAAGTAGTAGAATAAACTTGGGTATGTGAAATTTGTATTTGCTGACAAAATGAGAGACACAATGGAAACACTAGAAATGGCAAAGTTAGAAGTCAATTTACAGTTGATTAAATGTGAAACTCCAATTCATATGTGGTCACTGTTCCAGTAAAGGAAGAGAGGTTCTGAACTTGGGCATTGACTAAGGGGTTTTGAGAAGAAAAGACGACGAATCCTGGCAACATTTAGAAGGTAAAAAGTCAGAACTTGATCAACCAATTTGAATGGTAGTGCAAAAAGGAGCAGAACAAGGTTGAAGAAGAGAATAGCTTTATATGAGAGAATTTGAGGGAGAAAGTTCTAGTGGTTCATGTAACCTATGGGTCTACAGGTGCCAAGGTGATCTTCATGCATATACTAGTAAGCACTGGGAATACAAGAATTCACCCAGAAGATGTATGGAGTTAGGGAAGAGAAGGGGAGAATATGGGAATTGATAATGTGAGTATTTAAGGAGAAAGAAAGAAGGAACAAAGTTTTGAGATAGTATAGGCAGAACCAGAAAGAGAGTCAGGGGTACTTTGTAGAACTGAGAATAGAAAATACGTTTGAGAGAGGTCAGAGATGTTAAAGGGGGCAGTAAGTTAGGATAGAACAAGTTCACCACTAGAACCACCAGTTTCTGCAATGATGTTACACTAAAGTGAGATTGGACTTGATTTTATAGTAAAAAGAAAGGGAATTATATAGGTAGCAGAGTAGATCTATTTTTTAAAGTTTTAAATTTAATATTAAGAGGCAGTGACTAGACAAAAGGGTCATTTTTAATTTTTTAACTTTTTAAATATATATTTCAGAGACAGAGTGTGTGCAGGAGAGGAGCAGAGAAAGAAGGATACACAGAATCCAAAATAGGCTTTAGGCTCTGAGCTGTCGGCACAAGAGACCAATAAGGGGCTCGAACCCACAAACCATGAGATCATGACCTGAGCCGAAGTCAGATGCCCAACTGATTGAGCCACTGAGACACTCCAAAAGGGTCATATTTATAATATGAATAGCTTTATTATGAGTTTTTGAGAGAAAATGTTAATCAAGGAGATGATCTTGCAGACACAAGTAAAGGGACATAATTTAAGAAAGAAAGTGATGAAAAGAAAGAGATGTTTCCATGTTCAGGCTCATGAAATGATTCCCTATTTCCAAGGATACATGCCTATATTTAGGAGTGATTTATAAGTCATAGCATGGTAAGTATTATCATGGGCGTCAGAAGTAGACTTAAAATTGACTATACAATAAAAGACAGTGTCTCAGTTATAGTACAATAATATAAGCTGTCCGACCTGCTATAAATGTGTTTACTTGAGGTAAACTGCCATAGTCATTGGCAAGATATTGGGCATTTCTGTCTTCATTGGATATGAATAAAAAAAAGCATGAGACAACAACCCTGCTATCGTGGGTTTAACATTTAGTGTATTTTATTGTAACTCAAATCACTTTAAAAGCTTTTAAATTGTGTATACTAAAATGTTTTTCTACAAATCATTTTCCTTAGGTTTATTTTTAAGTAAATATGTTTATATTGTACAATATTTAAAAAGGGGAAAAAGCATGTGCTTTCATCCCTGTTTGTTATCCACGCATTCCTGTCCTCTGAGGCAGTCGATGCTATCAGCCTGATTTATACTAGTTGTACATGTTCACAAAAGAAAAATGCGTACAAACATGGATGTGCACACACACAAACATATTACACAGATGGTAGTAGTACACTGTAGAAGTCAAGAGCAGGCCATTCCAAGGCAGGCCACAGTGGCATGCAGGTTATTTTGAGCTACCAACAATCAAGGCTCAAAAGACTCAGGAATAAAGTCAACAGCCTAAAAGGAACTTAGACGACCTGTACCAGAAAGAGAACTATTAGCTGAGATTCTTTTTTACCTAGGAAATTTATCTCCATAATAGGGCAACCTTTATTTCCAAATATTTCCTCTCACCTTCCTGTTAAAGGCCTCCTCTGCCCTTTGTATCCCTTGACTCCTACCAAACTCCTAAACTCAGGCTGACATATATACCTCCTTTTGCTTGACTGTCTGTGGAATCTCATGTCTATGTGGATTTGGCCTCAGTACACAACTAAATTTTATTTTTTTCCATTAATCTCATGTGAATTTAATTCTTATTCCAGTTAGAACAACCTTGGACAGAGGAAAATTTCTTCCTCCCCAACAGGATACACATATTTTAGTGTCTTGCTATCTCATTTAACATGGTATCAGATAGAGTGTTCCATGTTGGTGTATAACTAGCTTTCTAAATTGTTCTTTTGTTTCTGCTTCATAATGTTTCTTGGACTTATTAATAAGAATATATTTAATCCACATGAATGCACATTTAGGCTATGTACAATCACGAATTATTGTGAAAGATGCTATAAAGAATTGTGCATATGTTATTTTACTGCATATCTTTTAATTTTTTCCTTACTATCAGTCACTTTTTGCCTGCTTCTCTCATGTTCCATCACTGTAACTTTTTAGCTCTATTTATTCTATTTTTTGGTTATGATCAATTCAGTAGAGAGGAGCGATTTTTTCTTCTCCTTCCTTATGCTTGCTTTCTTTGCTTCATTTTCTTCTCTTGCCTTATTGCATATTGCCTGGTGCTTCTACTAATAAAGGAATTTGGTGTAATGTTTTTCTTCATTCTTGGCAAAATTCTTGATCACAATTGCATCACTGTTGTATGGCAATGACTTTCTGCTTTCTCATTTACTGTTTTTTCCTTTTCCACAGCTATTCATCTTATTTTGTGATATACATCTAGTGATTGCTTTTTAAGTAATTAGCTTTGAATAGGGAAGTTTCTATTGGCCTAGCTATTTGCTGAAGGTAGTGGCCAGAACTATCCCCAGGGAATCAGAATATGATTTGGATGACTGAGAACTGGGTTGGTAACTTCTTTCAGATTTTACTTCTCTCCAAGTAGTTTGTATTCTATTTAATTATTGCCATTGAATGTCTCTCTTCTTTTTCTTTCAAGTATAGGCCACTTCCTAAAGATATGGCAATTTTTGTGTTTTTTCTCATCCAGGCTCACTTCTTCTGAATCTCTGAATTAAGCCAGGTCCAGCTCCTGATTTGATTTTTATCAACACTATTTTTTTCATTGCATAAAATAAGCTTTGGAATGGAACTTCAGTGTTTGTTCAACGTGAAATGAATATTCTCTGGACTCCTAAAGTTGGGTATTTAATTTTCTAATGGTAACATTTAAAGATAGTGGTCTCTTTCTTTCTCCCTTAATCTTGCATCATCATTTTACTTTCAATATCAGTCAGGTTTGGACACTATGCCAAATTATTTACACATAGTATCTCAATTCTTCCTTGCAATTTTATTATATTTTGGAAAATGAGAATCTAAGACCATTAAAAAAACAGTTATTTTTCAAGGTCAAACAAATCATAAATAGCTAAGTCAGACACACAAACCAAATATATGTCTGACTCCAAATGCCACGATTCTTACCATAAACAAACCTGTTCCAGAGATTTTCTAAACACAAAAATAAAACTTACTTTGGATGTTGAAGGTGTGATCCAACTTATGGTATAATATTTATTAAAATTAGAAACAAAAAAATAGAAAAGCTATAAATATAATAGTATTCTGATATATCTACTATAGAAGCATTTATAATTTTCTGACCATTATCATTTGAGGCCTATGCTAATACAGGTTACTTATTTTGCAACTGCAAATCTTCAGCATTTATCAATTGATTTTGTTACCACAGCAGCTAGATGCCATCATGAAAGGCCAATTTTAAAAATGATTGTATAAAGACTAAACAACACAGAAAAATTAAAATCAGCATACCCCCTCAAATTCATCCTCAAAAACATCATAACACATCGCAGTAATACATCAAGGTTCTTAAGATCTAGTTAAAGAAATGCTACAGTTAACTAAGCACTTAGATTAGGGAAAGCAGTGCTTCAAATTTGAAGAAAATCTCTCTCAATAAGTTGTCTTTCTCATCAAGCCAGTGTTATCTGTTTACAAAATAATGGAATGGACAATTTGATTTTAAGTCGGCCTCACCTTAATTTAGAGTAAGGAGAACACATTTTTCTGCCTTTTTGGTTCACATGTTCAAGTTAGTCTTTGTTGTTGTCATTGTTGTTTAATAAGGATTTTTTGGAAGCCTAAAAGGAAATGCTTTCCATTTCAGAAAATGCCTGGATTACTTTGCTGTACGTGTGATAAGGCACTATATAAATCTAAGTTGCTGTTGTTAATGGGATCTATTCTCACAAAACATCATTGTATGAACTGCCTTTTTGCCGAGGCTGCCTGGAGGAGGGAGGGAAGTAGAGATTTTACTCCTGCTTTAAAAGGAAATAATCAGTCTGCAGGTGGCTGCATAGAGGGATAAGCAAATGGAACTAAGTGTAGCACATGGTTTTCCCGCACAGAATAACACCAAACAAGAATGAACCAGATAAAGATCTTTTGTACAAGCAGTGTTCTAAAGAGAAGCTCTGGGTTCCTAACTCCTCATGTTTATGCAGAAAAATCATGGTATGCTTAAAATTAGATTTTTCTCCACAGGAACTTCTTACTATAATGTGGAACTGGAGCAGCATGTAATTTTAACTCACTATGTCTGCAAATCGTCTAAGCCAATTCTGAGTCAGTGTTAAGATGTTACCGGCCAAAATAAATCCATGTTCTTAGATGCTGCACCATCAACCTGAAGATCAGAGTCAATTCTTTCTTATCAAAGAGGTTGTCCAAAGCTCAGAGTTGATATATACTTTTTATTTGGGTCTAAATGGGAAATGAGTGTTTTTTTTTTTTTTTTTTTTTTTAAGGAGGAAGTAGGCTTAACTCAGTGTTGAATTAGTCACAAGAAATGCTTTATTTCAGGTTTTCTATATCCTTTTATTCTGCTCAACTGTGCAGTTGAAAAATATTTGGCACACCCCATGGAATTTGGGGAAAAAAACTTCTTCAAGTCTGAGGTTTTACAACGAAATCAGGATAATTTTAGTGCAGTCTGATTTTCAAAGATATATACTTTCTTGAAAAACACTGCCAGATACCACTGCTTGCTAAGGGAAAAGTGAGAGATGCTGAAATGCATTTCAAAATACCCTCTGTATGTGTTGGGGGGAAAAAAGTATTAGCAACAACAAAGGTGTTCACTATTGTAAGATGTTCAGCTGCTTAGCTCTGGCTTCAGAGAGTCTATTCCCTGTTCTTGTCACCTACTCTAATATTGGGAGGCAGCTGAGTGGCCTCCCGGATAACCATATTGCAGGACAAAAGAAAGGAGATGGAGGTGGAAGAGTTCCAATTTCAGCCCAGTGGAGCCTGTGAGCTGGTGCCAAAGATAACAGAGTAGCCTCAAAGGCTGCATGGGACAGCTGCACTGGCAGGGAGCTACAAAGGCAAAAGAGAGAAGCAGAGAGAGAAAGAGAGAGGGAGAGAGAAAGAAGGGATCCTGAATCTACGTATTTTATTGCCATGCAGGACTCTCATAGAGAAGAAAGGAGGGGAAAGGAGGGGAGAGGTGAGCAGAGAAAGAAAGAGTACAGGGAGGTAAGGGAGAAGAAAAGAAAAGAGAGGGAGGAGAAGAGAGGTAAAGACAGGAAGGGAGGGCGAGTAAAGAGAGGACATTGTGGAAAAATGACAGAGAACAAGGTTATTTGAATAATTTAAAGGATTCTGAAAACAGAGAATGATCAGTAGGAAGTGGATCATAAATTTAGGCTCCTTCCCAAGCAACTGAAGATTGTGACACTCAGCTGTTTTGTCAGAATTTCCCTTGGGGCCTTCTTGTTAAATACATCAACTCCCAAGACAACAATTACAAAACTAAAAGAGAATTCCTTGCTGGAAGTGAATCAATTCTAACTGCATCAGGGAACTTATAGGAATGTGGGAGGAAGGGGGGGAGAGGGAGGGCAGTGTGTGTGTGTGTGTGTGTGTGTGTGTGTGTGTGTTTCAAGGAGTTGATTGAACATCTTATGGAAATTATCAATTATGAGATTAGGTTAGCTGATGAGAATCAAGTAAGTAGAATAGTTTGTCTACAGCCATGGTTTTAACTGGGCACAATTTTTGCGTCCCCCCCCCCCAATAGTGGGACAATCCCTAGAGACATTTTGATTGCCATGAGTAAGTAGTACACTGGCATCTAGTGGGTAGAGGCCAGGAATACTACTAACCCTACTGCAATGTATGAGACAACACAACAAAGGACTACCTGGCACAAATTGTCAATAGCACAGAGAGGTTGAGCAACCATGATCTATAGTTAAAGAGACGTGTTTATATGAGGTTTCACACTTTGCTAACTGTGTGACATTCAGCAAGGTATTTCAGCTCTTTGTGTCTCAATTTCCTCACTTAAAAAATGGGAATAACAATATTTCCATAAAATTAAGAATTAAATAAGATTTCATATGCTATTTTAAAAACCCCAGTATTATGTCTGGGACTAGACTGGTATGCAATAGATATTATTTTTTCTTTCCTACCAGAATGTAAGCTGGGCATGGAGTAAAATAGAGCAATAGCATATAATGAGTAAAATATACATTGATCTTTTTTCCTCTACTCTATATGGCAAGTCTATGAATTGGGAAAAAAATGTTATAATTTTCATATTATATAAGGATGCCAAAAAATTTGTGCATAAATAGATAATAGAAATAAATGGCCATGAACATATATGAGGAAGGGAGGATTTTTTAAATCTAAACTATTAACAAGTAAAACAACCTTTTAATTGCCTGATATTTATACTCTTCTATTCAACGGCTTCTCTCATCACCAAAATCTTAGGTTATGTTTCCTTCTATAGGCACAGGTCCTCTTCCTCATGGTTTATCACACATATGCTGATCTGTTTGGGACTGCATTTCCAACTAACCTGTAAGATTGTAAAAATAAACGAAGACCACCCAAATGAGAACAAGCACAGGCTATTTATTCAGAGTTTGCTAAAGCGAGGGAGTCAGCCAACATCACTTGCATTGGGCAGAGACTCAAAGGCAGGCAGAGGAATGAAAAACCTTTATGGTGACAAAAATTTAAAATAATTAAACAAAGGGGGAAACGTTCAGGTATACCCTGGTTGGATATATTGGCATCGGAAAGCTAGAGACAGGCTAATGAGAAATGGAACATCATATGTGACTGGTGAGGGAAGTATATTTGTTTTTCTCTGGTTAGTCCTAAATTAGAAACAGAGGCAAAAATTAGGGAAGCTATCAGTTACTCATCAAGTTCTGACTATTTTGGGCCAAAACAGGTTTGATGCAGGTTTAAGTTCGAGTTGTATTTTAATATATAGTCTGGCTCTTGTCTATTTGTATATTCAGTCACTCAAGCTTCTTGAATTTAGATACCATGTTCACCTTGCTCTATTTCCAAGGCTGACCAAGTTAAAAACTACAACAAATAGAAGAAAGCAATAGAGAACAAAGGACTTGTATTCTAGTTTTTATCATAAGCTACTTTACTCATCTTAGAGATCTCCAGTAGAATAAATTGAGGTTAAAATAAGAGAATAAAATAAAAGCAGGCCTTCTCATGTCCAAATAAATCACATAGATCCGGGAAAAAGCCATTCTTTTATTCAACAAAGATTAGCTGAATACTAAATATAGATTATGCCCTCAGGGAGTCCAAATTTTATTGAGAGACTCAGACCCATTAAAAGACAATTATAAACTCTGTTCCTGGCCACAATGGACTAACAGACTAAATTCATTCTCTTGCCTCAAAAAATTAAAAAATTGGACAAAATTTATAATTGTTTTTGATCACTGGACAATATGCTGTTCATCAGAGTGACCCTGAGAGAAGGAAAATGAACAAGTAGGCATTACTACTCCCCCATTTATGGACTAAAGCAAGTATTCAGGCCAATGAGCACAGAGGGAGAATCCAAACCAGGACCCAGTGATCTAAGTTAAGGAGACAGAGAATTTACAGAAGAACTTTCCAAGTGCTCAGCTGAGCACTGGTCAGCACATGTGTGCAAGAAAACTACAAAATCTGGGCAAAGAATCACAAGACAGAAGAGGGCAGGTCAAATGCTCATCAGTGGTTATGCAGGTTATGCACAGATTGGAAATAATTTGTATTCTCACCAACCAGAAAGGCCTCAGAGCCTATGCAGAATTAAATAGAGGATTTAGAAAGGTCCCCAGGGTCAGGGCAAAAAACCCCCACAAACTATAAGATGATTTTCTTTTCTATTAGACATATTAGAAGTCAAACAAATGTTTTCTCTTCAAAGGATGCTGTTAAAAAATGCAAAGAGTAGCTAAGGAATGAGAGAAAATGTTTGCCAAAAAAATCATACGAAGGACCTGTATATACAATATATACGGAATTTTTATTTTTAATTTTTTTTAATATTTTTATTTATTTCTAGGGGAGAGAGAGAGAGACAGCATGAGCAGGGGAGGGTCAGAGAGAGAGGGAGACACAGACTCTGAAATAGGCTCCAGGCTCTGAGCTGGCAGTCAGCACAGAGCCTGATGCGGCGCTCGAACCCACGAACCGTGAGATCATGACCTAAGCGAAAGTCGGACTCTTAACCGACTAAGCCACCCAGGTGCCCCATATATACAGAATTTTTTAAATACAGTAATAAAACGGACAACCTCCCTCTCCAACAGACAAATGATTCACACACTTCTCTGGAGAAGACAGCTCGTAAATGAGCACATGTAAACAACCTCAGCATCATTGATCTTTAGGAAAATCACAATCAGACCCCCCACCCACCTATTAGAAAGGCTAAAATTAAGAAGATAGCTGTCCTTCCAAGTGTTTGCAAAAAATGTGGAGATTAGAACTCTCATATACTGCTGGTAAGAATGAAAAATGGTACAATTATTTTGGAAAATATATTAACATTTTCTTAAAAAGTTAAACACATGCCCATATAATGACCCAGCCATTCCACAATCTTACAGGAAAAAGGAAAGCTTATCCGTACAAAAGCTTATATGCAAATGTTAACTATAATTTTATTTGCAAACCAACTTCTTCCTACAGTGAGTAGGTAAACAACATGTGGTCTATCATATCATATGATATGAATTCCACTCACCAATTAAAGGACCTATCATTGCTATATGCAGCACCAAGAATGAAACTCAAAAAACCTGTGGTGATTGAAATTAGCCAGACACACTCACTCACTCACTCACTCACACAGTGGAACACATATTCTATAATTCCATTTACAAAAAATGCTTAAAAAATACGGTAGGGTCTCAAGATAAATTGCCCCAAGATGTGCCTGTTTGGTATGTGGATTATTTCAAGCTGAGGACAATTGAGATGCAAAAGACTCGGAAAGAAACTTTCACCTTTCCACTAACTCCCTAAAAGCATTTTCAGAGGACCAGCTCTAAGCAAGGAACTATCAGCATAGATAACTATATTACAATAAGAACAGGTATGATTAACATTTGTTTACCATTTCCTGCCAATTGCTTTCCTTACCTTTAATGTTCCAGAACATTACCCCTTTCATCGTAATTCGGGGGGGGGGGCATATATATATATATGTATATATATATATATATATATATACACACCTCATTTTGACTGACTGTCTTGGGAATCTTTCATGTTTATGTGGATTCCTCATACTTAATTAAATTTGATCTTCTCCTGTTAACCTGTCTTATGTCAATTTAATTCTTCGACTAGCCCGAAGAATCCTGAAGAATAGAAGAAAACTTTTCTTCCCTAACAATACAAATATAATCTACTGTGACAGAAAGCAGATCAGGGATTGTCTTGGAATGACATGGGGGATGCAGAGAGAAGATGGATTATACGAGGTCATGAGGAAACTCTAGCCGGTGATGGACATGTTCATGACTGTGGTGATGGTTTCACAGGTGTTTTAAGACTCACCAAATTTTGCACACTAAATAGATACTGTTTATGGTGCATCAACTATACTTTGATAAACTTGTATAAAAAGATGATGCTTATAAGACCAAAGTGCCGTAGTTATTAAATATATGCACCTGAGGGCCCCAGTTATCAGATCTTGGGTGGTGTGAATTTGGGGGATGAAGAAAAGGAAGCAGGAAGGTAAAGAGGAGAAAATCTGAATACACAAATCTCTGGAAAGCACTCCATTACTTACTTTACTAAAATTTTAAAGTTCTAGTGATCATTTCCTCTCCTTGAATTTTTCTAAAGAGTTTTTAAAAGTTTTTTAAAAGGGGCACCGGGGTAGCTCAGTTGGTTTAGCGTCCAACTTCTGCTCAGGTCACAATCTCACAGTTTGTGAGTTCAAGCCCCGCATCGGGCTCTGTGCTGACAGCTTGAAGCCTGGAGTCTGCTTCAGATTCTGTGTCTCCCTCTCTGTCTCTCTCTGCCCCTGCCCCACTTGCACGTGCACTCTCTCTCTCTTAAAAATAAATAAACATTAAAATTTTTTTAAAGTTTTAAAAACCTTCATATGTAGATATTCTTTTATTGGCCAGCATTCCTTTGCATTTGTTTATTTATAAATTCTAACCAAAATACTACAGAGTCATAATGAGTTTTGAACTTACATTATTAACCCTTTCCATTTAAATAAGTTCTTTTAGTCCAGTGTTGGTGACTTTCTCAGCTCTCAGATTCCAGCAAATGCTCCCTTGCCCAAGGTAAATTTTCACTATACATTTGTTGATTCTTCGGCTAACTATGTAAGAAAGTCAGTTATTCCAAATCCTAGGTTTCAGTGACTTGTCTTTTGTTCTTTATGGAAAAAACATTATTCCTTTGATTTCTCCTTGGCTTTATAAAATCATTTTATACTGTTTTAGCCACCTTTTTTGTTTCTTACAATATGAGGTGTTCTTGCCTGTTCAACTTGAAATTAGCAAACGTAATTAGTATATTCTCTACCGCAACATTCAGAAAATGTATCTCTGAATTCACAATAAGGTCCATGATGTTTGTAGTTATGATTATGGAGGTAAGAAAGATTTACCTGAGTAGCAGATTATTTTAAGATGTAAAAAGAAAGTTCAAAAAGCATGAAGAAATAAGTTTGGCAAAGAAATATGAATTCCAAACTATACATAAAATATGAGATACAGAAATACATTTTTGAAGAGGTTAAATATGTGCAGGTATTGACTTGATATAGTGATTATTTTTGGTATAGATTGCCTTTAAAGTGTGGACAATTTCTAACAAAAACTATAAATCACCTTATTTGCATATATTAGGTACATGGTTAATGGAAACAAATTAATCAATTTAGTAAAATAAATTGGTTTATATTGTTTCAGGTCAATTGGGATTTTTAAATCATTAGTCCTTGAGTTAATCAACGTAAGCAATAGATAATGATTTGTAGATGAACACTTTTTCTGGATGTAACAATTATTTCTGTTTTAATGACAATAGATTCTTTTCATACATCAAAATTTATCACCCTTTCTATGTGTATATATGTGTAGCTCTATCTATGTGTCTATCATATTGTAAAACTGGGCAAATTGCTCAGATTATAAAACAAAAAGGCTTTGATGAAGATTAGCTAGATATTCAGGCAAGAATGTTTGCTTAGCGATCACTTCTGTTGCTCTTAACTCCACATTTTGTGCACAGACTCTTTTAAAATAGGGAAGAGCCAGTGCACAGCTATATCTTTGGCCCAACTTGGAAGTACCTCCTGTGCTTTGAATACTATAACCTTTTATTTGCTATGCCTGGATTAATAGCTCTGTTCCAATAACAAACTAAAATGTTCTCCAGGCAACTTCAATATCCCAAGGAAAACATGGTCCAAGCAATCTATTATCTGACACTCGTTTACACTTGCCCTTCCACAGTGATGGAAAAAGTGACAGTATAGATCTGTAAGTGACAGATTCCCAGCCAGGTCTGTTTCCTCAGCCCCAACATCACTCAGCAACTCAGACCAAAGAATTAGCTGATGGCATCCTCCACATATAGACACAGGTCCAACTTTAAACACATTTTGTGAAAATCAGAATGACACAAATGTCCGAAGACTTCATATATGAATAGAAAGCCCCTGCAAAATAGTGAGAAATAAAGGGTAACTCTCCCAAATCATACTCCCTGGTGTGTCAGCTTGTCTGAGCTAAATAAGATGATTCCTATTATGGATAGAGTCTGCCGTTGCTCCATGTACTGAAACATATCCACAAAATCAAAAAGATGCCAGAAAGAGACATCAAATGAAATTCAAAACAGGAGGTAATCAGTGAATTGATAAGGATCAAGCTAGGCAATTCTGTAACATGTATATGATGGGAGATCGTAAGACAGTGATAATAGAGTCAGATGACAATAACTGATTAAAGTAAACAAGTTAATATCTCAGAATAATTTGTCTAGCAATGTTACACAAATCTGTGAATTAGAAAAGACAAAGCATCTTCATAATCTAATTACTTCAAAAATTCTATTAACATAACAATCTAATCCTGTTTTTTGTATGGTGTCATTATTGAGAGCTTCAGTTGCCATGGTGGCAAAATTATTAGAGAAAGTAGCTGTTCATTTTTATAAAAAGATTTGGGGGCGTAGCATGCAGAAATGAAACATTTTGATTGAATAAAACTGGGTGCTGTAATATTCTCATATGCAAAAGAAATAGTCTATAAATAATCCCCCACAACACTTCTAAGTAATTATCTGATATTTACTGTGGAATAAAACACATTAAAGCCTTATGGTAAGAACTGAAAATACAAAATACCAAAGAAAGGGAAACTGCAGTGTCATTTGTAATCATTTCCAATATTTCAGCTTAGTCCTAAAGCTAATAACCTAAATGTGCAGTGCCTTACATATGGTATATACTCAATAAATCTCCATTGGGAGAATAGAAGACAAAATGCTCATTTAAATTCTAATAAAACTTGAATTTATGTTTAATTGATTTTTCTCATTGGTATTGAGTTTCAGAATGCAGTTGTGCTATGTTACATTTTCATATAATCTACCAGAAGTTGAGTATAAGTTGTTATTGTTTTAAGTCATTAAATGTATTGAAATATTAAAATAGATACTTTTTTAAAATAAAAAAATTCATAAGGAATATGATCAATATGTCATAGATTACAATTTTTTTGTTTGTGGTCACTGGAGTTTAATCCTGGGCTAGATCTAGCTTATTAATTAAAGGCAAAATACTAACTTGAACTCCAAGAAGTGGGGCTCATGGGTGGCTCAGTGGGTTAAACATCGACTCTTGATTTCTGCTCAGGTCATGAGCTCGTGGTTTGTGAGTTTGAGCCCTGCATCTGGTTCTGTGCTGACAGTGTGGAACCTGCTTAGGATTCTTTCTCCCTCTCTCTCTGTACCTCCTCTGCTCACTCTCTATCTCTCTCTCTCAAAATAAATAAATACACATCCAAAAAAATAGGGAAAAAAAACCCCACGAAGAGTATAGGGACAAGAGTTATGTAATGTTGGGATTAATTTAATTACTCGCAAATCACTTAATACCAAAAAGCTTACTTTTCAAAGAAACTTGATAGATAAAACATTTGAATGACTGAAGATTGTCTTAGCTTCAAAAGAGAATTGTAAGTAAAAGTTCTTTCATACAGTCTCTGTCCAAAGGAAAGATAATTAATGTTTCTGGAAAGCAAACATTTTATTAAACAAAATACTAGACACTTTATTAACTTTTTAAATTTATTATATATAATTGACATACGATGTGTTATTCATTTCAGGGGCCCAAAATAATGATTCAACAATGTTACACATTACCCATTGCTCACCATTATTAGATACTGCCCATGCAATGTTATTAAAATATTATTGAATATTATTTCCTATGTTTTACTTTTCATCTCCATGACCTATTTATTTATAATCAGAAGTTTGTACGTCTTAATTCCCTTTACCTATCTCACCCATTCCTCTGTCCACCTTCCATTTGGAAACCACCAGATTGTTTTATGTATTTATAAGTCTGTTTCAGAATTTTTTGTTTGTTTCCTAAATTTCATATACAAATGAAATTATATGGTATTTGTCTTTCTCTGACTGACTTATTTCACTTAGCAAAATACCCTCTAGATCCATCCATGTTGTTGCAAATGGTAAGATTTCATTCTTTTTTATGGCTGAGTAATATTGCATTGTGCATATATTCAACACATCTTTATTCATTCATCAGTGGACACTTAGGTTGCTTCCATATTTTGGATACTGTAGAGAATATTCCAGTGAGTACTCTTCTTTTCAAATACATATGTCTTTTCAAATTAATATTTTCATTTTCTTTGGATAAAGAGCTAGTAGTAGAATTACCAGATCATATGGTATTTCCATTTTTAATTCTTTGAGGAACTTCCAAACTGTTTTCTATGGTGGTGCCACAATTTATATTCCCACCAATAGGGCATAAGTGTTCCCTTTACTCTGCATCTTTGCCAACATGTATTATTTCTTGTCCTTTAGGTAATGGCTATTCTGAATGGTATATAGTGATATCTCATGATGGTTTCAATTCACATTTCCCTGATAATTTGTGATATTGAGTTTGTATGTATTGACTCTTAATTCTTACAATAATCATAGGCATTTGTCCCATTTGTTTGGGGTGTGGGGAAACTCTCTGAATTGCTTCCCAAACAATCTGCCTTCAGATTCTATGCAAATGCTCTGAACTTCTAGGTTATTCAGGTTCATGAGGTAGGAATGAAACATCAAGGTCTAACCACTTATATTTTGGGCAGGGATTTTTTTTCATACATTTTAAACTTTCAATGGGCAAAAACTATAAGCTATTTTTTTGGCAATGCAATTCCTGTATAATACTTCTACATTTCAATATTCCTATGATATATAATTTGAGGCATTTTAAAAAGCATTATTAAGCGGCATTACTATAATTCAGTTTGAGGCACAGTGATATGTTTCATAGCATCTCCGGGAGACATCATGTGCTCATTAGAAGGGAAATATTCTGACATCAATACCTTTAGGCAGCTTAGTAGAGAGAGAAATGCATTTGAATATGAGTCCCATAATACAGACAATCATAGAAGCATTTCAAGTTCAGAAAGAGGGAACAGCTCTACTTCTAAATAAAAATAGATATTTGTCAGAAGGTTTAAAAATACGGGTTCATCAAAAGCTACAATTTTCAGAAAACTAGAAAAAATAATCCAATATAACCAAATAAACACTCCTGTCTGTCACATAACCTTTAATTATAATATGGCAACTGTAATTTCACCTAATTAGAAAAGGTGAATCCAATTTTGAATTGCAAATTATCCCTTTTATGAAAGCTCAAAGTAAAGAGTCCTCAGACTGACAGACCCAGTCAGTATGGATTGAGGTGCCCTATGATGTGACGTTTTTTGATTAATCAGTGAGCTATTCCAAAAGGCTCTTATATGGAACCATTCATTGGTTTTAATGTTAGCAGATACAGCCTTCCAATTACTACCTGTATTATAATACATGAAAGTTAGTATTCTAATCCTCTCCTACCACCCTGAACTTCTGTTTTGTCATTTGTAAATAAAGATAAAAATACTCACATTTTTATGAAATAACAAGGATTAAATGAGAAACCACAGGAAAACAGTTGGGTAGGCACTCAATGCATTTTAACTAACTTTAATTGCAATTAATTTAGGGTTGTGTGGTTTAGGGGAATACACAATTCTACCAAGAATGAAAAAGAAACATGTATTAAAAACAAAATTTTAGATCATTTTTTAGTTTTAGGATCTACAGAGATTGAACTCCTCTTGGTTGATAATGCGATTTTGCTCAATGAAAAGAAAGTGAAAAAAAGAAGTATTAAATGTCTAGGACCTTTAAAATGGCTATCTATCACAAATTAATTCTAGTTAAACAAAATATTGTTTAAAATATAGATGTAAATAAAAGTTCCAGTGTTCTGGATATTTCTGAGATAGAATTCAATATAAAATTACAAATATGATTTTATATATTAAAGGAATAATCAGGTTGCAGATTTTATTTTTTTTTTAATGTTTTATTTATTTCTAGGAGAGAGAGAGAGAGACAGCGTGAGCAGGGGAGCGTCAGAGAGAGAGGGAGTCACAGACTGAAACAGGCTCCAGGCTCTGAGCTGGCAGCCAGCACAGAGCCCGACGCGGGGCTCGAACCCACGAACCGCGAGATCATGACCTAAGCGAAAGTCGGACGCTTAACCGACTAAGCCACCCAGGCGCCCCAGGTTGCAGATTTTAAACCACTCCAAAAATCTATCAAAAACTAATGTCCTAATATTAAAATTATTTATTAAAAATAGGTGTACTAATCCAAATGTCAGAATTTCTGACAAAAAAAAAAAGAAAAAGAAAAGCAGAACAAAGTTTTTTTTTTTTTAATTAAAAACTGGATATAGAATTATTCTGTCTGCAGTCTATAAGCACAACACAAAATAATGTAAGGGTTTTTTGTATTTACTGGTCCAGAGATGGCTGTAAAACATTATCAATGCAAAATTTCCTAGGTTTTGATATACCTAAATAATGTAGAGAAGTGAATCTTACTAAGAACTGTGATCTTATAATGTACTGATTTTATGGTTCCTGTCTTAGGTGAGAATGAGATCTAAAACACCACCAAAAGAAAGCAAAAAGAGATCTTCTATTCTCAAGTTTTCAACAAGTGGTTTCAAGAGAATAGAGGGCAAACCTAGAGAAAAAGGCATAGTTATGGTGAGAGTGTTTCATCAGACTCAGCACGATGTGTTATTTCTCTAATATAATTTCAAGAGAATTATATAAAGTTCTCACCACTGTTGTGGAAGGCATTTTGCAGACAACTAGCAAGAAACAAAGATTGTGCAAAAGGGGTTGTAGGCATTTAAGTATTCCAATTTCTAAATTTTCTATTCTGCATGTATTTGGATAATGGCTAGGATTTAAATAAATTATAAAATGCATAGTTACAGTGAAGATAAAAAGATTTTAAAGGCTAAAGCTTGAAAAAAAAAAAAAAAAAAAAAGGCTAAAGCTTGAGGACCTACCCGGACACCTGTTAAAGTATAACAGATATAGATTGGGCACACAAAATGTACATAAGGAATCAAAATGATGCTAGAAAGAAACATTCTAGACAGGAATAGAACCAACTAGTCTTACAACTTCTGGCTAAGGATTTTAGCCATGTTCTCTAGAGGAAGATTTGTCATGTGTGTGACAACACATTTCAGTAACTACCTGTATACATGAGCTGTTTCTGTTCCTCCTAAATATTTACTAATGAAACTTAAAAGTACTAAACAAAATCTGTCATCCTTAAGATTTTATAAACTATAGTATGAGAGTATAATTAAGAACTACTACTATATGGTCAAATGGAAAACTGTACAATGAGTCGAAACAACAACAACAAAAATTTAAACTTCTACCATCAATGTCAGGCCAAGAATATGTGAAAACATTAAAGTTCATGTAGCTTACAAATGTGTTTTGTCCCAGTGAAAACAATAAGAAATTTTGAGACTTCTAATTATTAGGAAGTGAATCAACTGTTTCAATATCTTGATAATATATAAAATCTATGACTCTGAACTATTGATAGATTTGGAGCTGACAACCTTCAAGGATTTTATGCTTGCTTATAATGCTAAGTGACATGGTTATTTCCATGCTATCTTACAGGATTGGCAGGTAAGAATTATATCTTGGTACACATTAGCAATCTCAATAATTCTGTTTCAGTTCTTATTTAGCCACTATCTCATTTTAATCAATTCTGTGGAAGTTACTTGCCTAGGGATTAAGAAGGTCTGGTGGCTATTTTATAGAGCACTCACAGTGAAGGGAAAGAAATTGGTAGGTCTACCTTTCTTGTGAGGTCTCCAAGTATATTTTTCCTTAAGAGTGATAGGCTTTATAATACACTCTTTGATTCACTTTTTCTCTGAGTATATTACCCACCTCTTCCTACATTAATTAAAGAATGTAGGGGTGCCTGGGTGGCTGAATCGGTTGGGCAACAGACTCTTAATCTCAGCTCAGGTCATGATCTTACAGCCCTGAGTTAAAGACCCACATTGGACTTGGTGCTGACAGCATGGAACCTGCTTGGGATTCATTCTCTCTCTCTCTCTCTCTCTCTCTCTCTCTCTCTCTCTCTCTCTCAAAATAAACAAACAAAATTAAAAAAAAGAATGTAATCATGGAATGAAAGGACAAGTCCATTTTTCCACCTGAAGGCTAATTTATGGTTTTTAATTATTTTGCAGTCTTTGAATAGAACCCTGAGTGTAATTGTGTGACTGGGTATTTTTGCTATTCCAATTGACAGAAAAATTAATTTTGGTTTTGTTTTTTTTCCCTCCATGAACCTATATTAGACATAAAAAATGAAACAAGTAAGGTTACATGAAACAGAAGCACACTCACAAAAATTTCCTGTATCACTGAGGTTTGCATTGTTCTAGAAGTTCTACATGCAGAACAGAAACAATATCAGTGTTACCTCACACGGTTCTTTTCTAAAGTGTCTTCAATAAGTATATCCCTTTTCCACAGTCACAAGAACATTACTAGTCTACAAATAGGAGGTGATGAAATCAGAGGATTATGACATATAAAATATAAACGTTCATAACTTTTTTCTCTACTGAGGTGATGAATCAGCACAGTAAAACATTCAGGCCTAGGTTTTAGCTCAGATTGTACAGCTAAGTCTAAGCAGTCCCCAGTCCAATTTTATATATATGTAGAATTTCTTTCTTACAGCAGTAGCCATCCCTCAAAATTAATCTGTAATGTTCAGCCAGTTTATCTCTTGTTGAAACAGAAGCTGTTCCTTTTGAGGATATAGGCTTCAATGCAACTTTTCAACACAGCTCCTTAAAAAAAATGAAATTATCCAGTAACACCTGACATGATATAATATGCCTATCCACGTGCACTCAGAAGATATAGAGAAAAACAGGAGGGGATTATAATCTCTAGAAATATATATATAATCTCTAGAAATATATATAATCTCGAGAAATACATACATACATACATACATATATGTATGTAGCTATAATTTTGCCATACCAAATAATCCCACACTTGGACTGGCATGCAAAAAACTATATAGTAATTGAGCAGGAATTAAAACATTATAAAGTTACCTTTATATCTCCTAATATCCCAAGTTGCAAACAAAGGCAATAAATGCCCAAGTTTTTGCAATAATCCCACAAACATAAGCAAATTCATGGGCATCATAGGAAATTTGAGACAATCAGACTATATCTCAATTGCAGTTCTTTCTTCTCATCATGTCTTATTCCTCAAATCAAATCTCATGAATAATTCGGAAGTCTGATTTAATACAATTCAGAGTTCTAATGTTTAAGACATTAAAGTATGCCTGTTGTCTGGCCTGTACTTTACCCAGACTAATAAAACAGGTGTACTCATCATTTCTACTCACAATTCTCGTTGTTGTTTTTACACATTGCATTATAGGTCATATCAGTGGCAAAAGTTTGAAAAATGTCAAGGTGTTTCTTTCCTTACGCTCAGATTTAAGAAGCCTATGTATTTGAATTATTTTACTCAAACTTTGTTTTGTAAATAAGTATAAAGAAACATAAAGTAATATAGAATTTGAATAAAGTAGAAATAAATATACAACCATTTGTTTAATCAGGATGTAGGTAGAGAGTAGATGGTCCCAGTTGTTTTAACAAATAGAATGTGATATAAATAATTGTTCACTAGGGATTAAACAACAGAAAAGACAAGTTGGCTACAATAACAGACTTGTCACAAGGTAGCTATAAGAGGAAGCAGCACCTGTGTCTGGGAAAACAAAGGTCTCAAAACTTTTAAAAGTTAGAGGTGTAGAGGAGGGGTCGTCTGGAGTAGAATTCAGACCTGTGAGAAAGAGCCTAGGACTGGTGTCTCTGAGGTTAGACAGATGCCCTGTGGGCCTAACACACAGACCTCTGAGGAACATGCATCAGGCTGGTGATACTGATGTCCCTAAGAGGCTTCAAGCCTGGTCGGGTAAGTATCGGGGCGGGTGGGCAATGTAAGTTGAAATCAACTGTCACCCTGAAGAAGTATTGGTGGGTGTTACTGAACAGGAACAGAAAGCAAGTAGGAAACACATATCAGAGCAAACCTTCTTTCCACTGCCCTCTTTCTTGTGTCCTCTACTGATAGAACCTAAAGGTAAAACCATCTGACAAAGCAGAAGTAAGTTTTGCTCACGTCAAACCTAGAAATATAAAGATTTCAGAAAGAGGATTTTGAATCTGACAGAACAGGGGATTTTGTGACCATTATGCCAATATTCAACAACTTAGATGAAATGGGAGAATTCTTTGAAAGACACAACTATAAAAGTTCACTCAAAAAGAATAGGTAATTTAAATAGCTTTTTATGCATTGAAGAAATGAAACTTGTAAACTTTCCTATTACAAAACCTCGAGAGTAAGATCATTTCACTGGTGAATTCAATCAAATATTTTAAAAATAAACAATACCACTTCTGTACAATTGCCCCTAGAAAATTAAACAGGAGGAAATTCTTCCCAACACGTTCTAGGAGACCAACATAACCATTATACCAACCAAGGAAAGGACTTTAAAAGGAAACGTGTAAGGGTTAGCCCAGGTATGAAAGTGGGTTTAACATCCAAAAATAAAGTCAATTTAATATATACCATATTTACCAGTTAAAAAAGAATGATCATGGAATTATCTCAATAGACAGAAAATAAGCATTTGACAAAATCCAACATTCATTCTTGTTGAAAACATAGAAAATCAGGAATAAAAGGGAACATCCTTAGCCTTATGAAGGGTATTTATGAAAAGCGATGCAGCTAACAACATATTTATTGTGAGAGACTGAATGCTTTCACTCTAAGACTGGGAACAACACAAGGATGTCCACCCTCACTAATTTTTCTTAACATTGTGCTGTAGGGTCCAGCCAGTGCCATATGTAAAGAACAAAGGGGAAAAAAACTTGCCCAGTGTGAAAAGATGTGAAACATCTTTTTTTCCACAGACAACATGGTTTTACAAAAGAAAATTCAATGGGTGTACAAAAATAAAGGCTATGGGAATTAATACATGAGTTTATCAAGGTGGCAGGATACAAGATCAATATACAAAAGTCAATTGCATTTCTAAGTCCTAACAATTAAAAATTGGAATTAAAATTTAATGAAGCAGAAGATAAATTGAATGAAGCAGTGTAAGTTACCATAGTATAAGGTAACATGAAATACTTAAGGATAAATGTTACAAAATATGTAAAATCTGTGCACTGAAAATTACAAAACATTGCAAAGAAAATGAAAGAAGCCTAAATAAATGGAGATATATAGCTTGTTCATTGGCTAGGAAACTCAACATGGTTAAGAAAGCAATTCTCTCCAAATTAATTTATAGTTTCAATGCCACTCCAATCAAAATTCCCACATGTAAGAATTGACAATCTGATTCTAAAAATTCATATGGTAATACAGCAAATAGCCACAAACAAGTTAAAAAACAAAGTTGACTGAGCAACAAAACTTGGTTTTTAACTTATTTTGAACCTATAATTACCAACAGCATGAAATTAGCATCACAATTGACAAAGAGATCAAGAAAAGAAAATAGAGAGTCCAGAAATAGAGTATCTCATAAACTGACATTTCATTTCTGACAAAGGTACAGAGGTAATTCATGAAAAAGTAGTAATCTTTTCATCCTGTGGTGTTGGAAGAACTGGATATTAATATGCTGGACAAAACAACTTTGGTTCATTCCTTGAATCAGCAAGGGAAGATAACTTAACAGAAGTCATAGTCCTAAATGTGAAACATAACACTATGAATCTTCAATAAGAAAATAGAGAAGTTCTTCTTGAACTTTTGTTAAGCAATGGTGTTTTAGATACAACACCAAAGCATGTCTTGAAAAATTAGACTTCATTAAATTGGAACCTTGGCTCCTCTGAAGACATTGTTCAGAGAATAAAAACAGACATAGACTAAAGGAGAATATTTTTCATTGTATATTTAATAAAGTACTTATAACCAAACTTATAACCAAAATACATAAAGAACATTTAAAATTCAATAATAAGTAAACAAGCAAACTGATTATAAGAAAAATATTTGAGTAGAGACTTCACCAAAAAGACATATCTGAAAGCAACTGTATTGATTTTTGAAAAAGAAATACAAGAGGACATCTAAGAACTACATATTAGAATACAAAGAAAATGGATGAGAAAAATTTAAGTTGTGAAAACTAAGTCAAAAGAATAATATTTCTGGCAAAGCAGTAAAGATGCTAAAATATTTTTAATAAATTGAAAAAAATCACTACTCTATATATACTATATGAGTTCAGGGACTAGTTTCTCCACATCATCTGTTTACCTCTGGATCAGAATCATACAGGGCTCCTGCTTAAACTCCAGATTTATCATCTCCACCTAGTATCTCCCTTCTTATAGCAGGCTGTTAATATTGTTCTTTATGGCATTCCTAGATAAAACACCCATGTCTGTAACATAATTGATGATGCTCAAAAAACAAGTGTTTATTGATTGAAAAAAATCCTCCTTTATTTATACCTCAGAATTTTGCTTTTAAATATGCATTTTTGCAATGGGAATTCAATATGACCAAGAATTGATTTTTTTTTTAAGTCTTTTATTTTAGAGAGAGAGAGGGAGAGAAAGGGAGGGAACTAGAAGGGAAGGGGCAGAGAGAGAGAGGAAGAGAAAGAGAGAATCCCAAACAGGCTCCTCACTGTCAGAACAGAGCCTGACATAGAACTCAGTGAGATCTATGACCTGGACAGAAATCAAGAGTCAGACGTTTAACCGACTGAGCCCCACAATAGCCCCAGTTTGACCAAGAATAGTAATCCAGGATATTCTTCTGTTCTTTTCCACTGAAATTTAGAGCTTATGCTAGAGATATATCAGGATCTAGGAAGTAAGAACATGATTCTAAGGTCTTAGAAGCTGTGTTAGCCCTTTTTAGCCAGAAAATAGGTATCCTTCCAAAGGTGACCATCAGAATATTATAAACCTTATGACAACAGAAACTGTGTTTAAAAAGATTGAATAGGGGCGTCTTGGTGGCTCAGTCGGTTGAGCGTCCGACTTCGGCTCGGGTCATGATCTCATGGTTCATGGGTTCAAGCTCCGCATCGGGCTCTGTGCTGACAGCTAGCTCAGAGCCTGGAGCCCGCTTCTGAGTCTGTGTCTCCCTCTCTCTCTGGCCCTCCTCTGCTCACGCTGTCTGTCTCTCTCAAAAAAATAAACAAAAACATAAAAAAAAAAAGATTGAATAGGACATTTGTTTTTGATTTGGATAATTTTTAGGATTACTGTTTCTGTGTTTTTCACCCAGGTTTTCACCTAATGAATACTTAAAGATTTAGAAATTTCTAGTTGGTCAGACAGAGAATTCCAAGAACAACTTAAATCTGAGGGAATTACTTAGTCTAGTCCTCTACACTTGAACTTCTGAATATTTTCTAGTTAAGAAAAGAAGGGTTATCTGCATGACAGATTTAAAAATATGTCTCCCATAAGAGTCCTGTACACCCCACATATTCTAAGCCCCACACCATAATTACTAAGATGGAATTTTAGGAAAGTGGTTCACTATCTGTTGAATCATAAGCACTCCCACCACAAAATGATTTTAAGACTGGAAAATATTATGCTACATTGTGGGCCCTCTTGTCTTTATTCTCTTCTCCCCCAGAAATTTTCCACACTACCACTATCTCTAAAAACACAATGTAGCTTTACCCAATTTTATAAATTTTGTACCTTACAGGTATAGTTGATTCGCTAATAAGTTCTATATATTTAGATTATACAATTCAATAAGTTTTAACGTATTTATGGTCTCAAAAAATTGTGAGCACAATTGAGATAATGCACAGATCTATTAGTCCCAAATGTTCTCTCATGATCTTTTGTGATTCCTCACAAAAAGTGACTCCCAATCCTACCTTTATAGGAAATATTAACTCCTTTCTGTCTTTATAAATTAGTTTGCATATATACTTGTTAGTCATATTATATAAATTCCATTTGAATTAGTTGTATTTTTTACAAATGGTATGATAGAGTATATAGCACTTCAGTTGACTTCTTGCAGTCATCACCATCAATAGATGGCTACTGTGTGTATCAAAGGTTCATTTCTTTTTATTGCTGAGATTCATTATATGGATATGCCACAATCTTCATTTCCCTGTTGATGTGCTTCTTCCAAATTCTGGTTAATATAAAGTAAGCTGCTGCAAACTTTGTGTACCAATTTTTGTTTGAATATACAATTTCTTTCCATTTGGGATTAAATACCTAGGAGAGTGGAATAACTGGATCATGTGGTAAATTTACTTTTATTTAAGAAACTGTCACACTGTATTTGTACCGTTACATAAACAATATATGTTTATATTTGCATCAGGAATGTGTCAGAGATCTAGATCCTCCAAGTATTCATGAACACTTGGTGTTATGCACTAAATGTTTATGCTCCCCCTCAAATTCATATTTTGCAACCTTCTCCCACAATGTACTGATAGTAGGAAGCAGGCATTTGGGAGAGAATTACATCATGAGGGTAGAACCCTGATGAATGCAATTACTTATTAAAGGGACCTCAGAGAACTCCCTCACCATCTTCCCATCATGTGAAGGTCCAATGTGAAATTACAACCTAAAAGAAGAGCCTCACTAGAATGTGACCTGCTGGCACCCTGATCTCAGAATTCCAGTGTCCACAACTGTGAGAAATAAACTTATATTGTTTATATGCCATCATTCTATGGCACTTTATTATGGTAGCCCAAACTAAGACACTTAATATAGTCATTCTTCAGTTTCTTCCATTCTAAATATGTATGTAGTAGAGTCTAACTGTGAATCTAATTTGCATTTCCTTAATGATTAGTGATCTTGGGCATCTTTTCATGTGCTTATTTGTGTATGTGTTTGTATATGTATTCATTTATCTTAGATGTGTGTGCGTGTATTCGTTTGTCTTAAATTCGAAATGTCCCATATTTTCTCACAAATTTTCTTTTATTCCGTTCATGAAAAGAAGATTGAACTAGATTATCTAAATTATATGTTTCTTCTCATACTGTGGCAGTCATGTAATGAAAAAGAAGAACTAGTATGAATACAAGTGATGTGTTCCTTCCCCCCGCCCCTCCTTTTTTTCTCCCCAAGCCCACCACATACATGCTAGGACATAGACCTCTTCAATCACTCTGTAACGAGTCTGTCACTTTGAAAGCTCAACGGCGCTCCCCTGCTTTGCAGCCCTATTCACACCCTGCCTAAGTCAATCATTGTGAACCATGCAGTCCACCATGCAGAATCCCTTACATCTGTCAAAAGAACAAGAGAAAACAGGACTGCACATCTTAGGGAAGACTCGAGTTAAGGTCAAAATCATTCAAAATCACTTGCACTGTCTTTTTTTTTACTCTCCTTTTTGAACATGCAAAGCCAAGTGGGTCTGAGAGGGAGAAAAGCTTTCTGTTCACTCCCAAATGGTCATATTCAGGAGTGGACAAAAAGACTTCAGTTTTTTATGAACTTATAGGAAAAGATTTACAGATACAGAGATTCAACCCCTCCGTGTCAAATGAAAAGCTTTTGAAACAGTACTTAATACTATGTACACCTATAAGTGTAACAAATACTGACAAAAGTACACATCTGCCACTGTCACTTATCTGAAAAACATCATTTAAAAGATTAGTTGTATTTCTGTGTAGACAATTTAAGTGAACATTATTAAAGCGGCTAGAGATACACAGACAAAATTTTGAGACTAAATTTGTTGAAATGGGCAGTCAATGCTTTTTTTTAAGTGAAATGTATTTTAATGGTTAATACTTTTTCTAAAATTATTTTGAGTCACTAGAGCCTAGTCAAATCAAGCAGATCCATAGTCTGAGTCATTCAATTCCATTAATAAGCAATTTTCCTTTTAATTTTCTTGTCTCCTTGGGGTTTGGTATAGAATTTCTATGTACAAGACCCAAAGAAAGAATCCTCTCTCCAAGTTTTACCATGTGTCTTTGCAAGTCCTTTGTAAAAACCTACAACTTGTAAAGCTTCCTATAACAGACACCACAGTATGACTGCCTTTCTGCATTTGTTACTTTATGTCATTATTGCCAGAACAAAACAATTTGAATACAGCTAAGTTAGTAAAATAATGAATCTCATTTTTAAAACTGCAATGGCTTGATACAATAATCTGTTAGTTTCTAACTTTTTGTGGGGACAATGTACTGTCCTGAATATCTGATTAATGCCTTAATTTTTCTCCATAAGAAAAATCTATGTGTCACATTTTGAATATACATTGAATGTTAATATAATTTTAAATTGTTCACAGAATGCTGGGTCTGTGGAATAGGCTTAACTATATCCAGGACTGAAAATCCAAGTGTGTAAGTTATGCCCTACAAAAGGGCCCCCAGGTGTGGTGATAGTGAAGCGTGTGTGTTGGGGAGGTTGGGGGGGTGGGGGGACTGAAATCTAGCCTGCACTCTGCCCACCAACTCTTGTGAGGGCAGAAAGTTTACAGTATAAAAATCTAATTTTTGATTCACACAAATTCATAGTATATGCTATGAGAAGTAGTAACAACCTCAACAATAATTTTGTTAATCAGTGAAGTTGTTCTCATTCACTCATTAGTTTAAGATTATATCTTGATCTAGACGGGATTTCAAGTTATGTAAATACTCAAGATAGCCTAAGCAGTCCTGACTTTCTTCAGTGTCAATCCATGTTTATTTACACAGCAGTATACTCAGTACATGGTAGATAATAATAAATCCTCATTGAATTAAATGCCAGGTGCGTGTGTGTGTGTTTGTGTAATGCAGTTCAAACTGAAGTTATATATCCTTTATTAAAGGATATAAATAGATAGCTAGATAGATACATATCCTTTATGAAATCCAGATCTCTTTGTAATATTAAAGTTACTCCTTATTTATCTAAGAACATGTCCATGAACTTTTATCTTCTATCTAGAGTTCTCTGTGTCTTGAATAAAGCTATAACAAATAAGAATTTTTAGCTTATGAATTCAACATATTTTCCCTAAATTCCAAAAACATTGAAATTATCCTTTTGGATCCTTCTGCTTGTTTTCAAATTATTGTAATTAGGATTTGCAATATTACAGTAAACAGCTTAAGTTTATTCGTTTCTACACAAACAAATTTTACCCAGTTCCATTTGACTAGGTCTATGAGATACTGGGTAATGGAAATAGAATATACAAAATAATTACCACTGAAAAAGTTTTGCTTTCATACCACACAATATAATTGTCCATAAATGTAATTGTCTTGCTACCAATATTAAAAAGAAAACTTCAGGACAATATAAAAAATCATGAACTTCTTCTCTTTATATGAATAATACTATGTAGTTTATTTCTGGACTTAAAAAACATCACAGTGAATCAATTTTTACTGAACTATTAAGTGAAATATCATTATATATTTTATATATTATGTAATATATAATAAACAATAACATAATATGTAATATATAATGAAACATATACCATTATACATTTCATTATATATGTCAGAAATGAAATGGAAAACAGACTTAAAACAGTAAAAAGCAGAATACAATGAAAGGAAATTAGTAAGTAAGAAGTTCTTCAAAGTGGCACCTGTTATAATAAAATGAGCATGCTGCCTATTTATGTTAAAAACTGTACTACACTTGTCGAGATGAGCACTGGGTGTCATATGTAAGAGATGAATCACAGGGTTATACTCCTGAACCAAGACTTCACTGTATGTTAACTAACTAGAGAAAAAAAATGCGATACAAAATCTTAGGTAGGATAATAATTTAAGAAAAGTAGCATTTCTTTGCTTTTTTCTCTTTACACTGTCATCATCCTCCCAACTGCAAGTGTCTTCTATTAGAAGACCCTCAGTCTTCTATTTTTTTTTTTCATTTTTTTAATGTTTATTTATTATTGAGACAGAGAGAAAAAGAGCATGAGTAGGGGACGGGCAGAGAGAGAGGGAGCCACAGAATGTGAAGCAGGCTCCAGGCTCTGAGCTGTCAGCACAAGTCTGATGTGGGGCTCAAATCCACCAACCTTGAGATCATGACCTGAGTTGAAGTCGGACGCTTAACTGACTGAGCCACCCAGGTGCCCCTCATTTTCTATTTATGAATTACTTTTAATATGTGTCCTTTGATTTTGCTACCCAGCCTCTATTCACTCCATGTTCAGTCATATCATCTTACACATTCTCTGAGAAAATATTCCTTTCCCACTCTCCACCTACACGTGCTTTGACAGTGTAAATGCCATATTTATGGGTGCAGGATGGACATATGTCACAGTTTGGGACACTAACATAGTATGGGCATTTATATATTTTTAACTTCAAACAGCTAACTTAAAATTAAACATGTATTGGGGTGCCTGGGTGGCTTAGGAAGTTAAGCACAGGACTTCAGCTCAGGTCATGATCTCGTGGTTGGTAGGTTTGAGCGCCACATTAGGCTCTGTGCATACAGCTCAGAGCCTGGAGCCTGCTTCAGATTCTGTGTCTCCCTCTCTCTCTGCCCTCCCACACTTGTGCTCTGTCTCTCTCTCAAAAAAATAAAAAATAAAAATAAATAAATAAATAAAATAAAATAAAAAACATTAAACAAATTTAAAACTAAACGTTTATTTACCAATGAGACTACATTTGACAAATGCACTGCCAAAGTATCCTTCTTGCATACTTTTCCCCAAATACACCATTTTAAGATATTTACTTCTTTATTTATTTATTTTTAAATATTCTTATTTATTTCTAGGAGAGAGAGACAGCATGAGCAGGGGAGGGTCAGAGAGAGAGGGAGACACAGACTCAGAAGCGGGCTCCAGGCTCTGAGCTGGCAGTCAGCACAGAGCCCGACACGGGGCTCGAACCCACAAACCGCGAGATCATGACCTAAGCGAAAGTCTGACACTTAACCGACTAAGCCACCCAGGCGCCCAAGATATTTACTTCTTTAAAGTGAAGAGCAAAGCATATTAATCGATCTGAATACACAATTTATATATAGTGGACTTGTGCAGTAATATCTCCAATTTGTTCACACTTCCCTATAACGTCCCTGACTCTGAGTTTGACCATTTGAATCCCTTTGGCCAATGGATGGTAACACATGTGGCAACAGCCTACCTGGAGGCTGTTTGTACATTAAAGCTTGCTTTCTTGATGTTCTTGGAAACTTGCCTCTATGACAGTGAATCTGGGCTAGTATGCTATAACAAGTTTACACAAACTTAATGGTTTAAGATGATAGAAATTTATTCCCTTAAAATTTCAGAGTCCAGAAGTCCAAAACCAGTTTTACTGGGTTGAATTCAAGGTGTCAGCAGGGCTATCCTCCTCCTGGGCTTCTAGGGGAAAATCTGTTCCTTGATTCTTCCACATTCTGGTGGCTGCATCATTACAATCTCTGCCTCTTGGCCATATTGTCTCTCTTCTTCTGTATGAACTCTCCTTTTGTATCTCACTTATAAAGAATTAACTATTATTTATCATAGCATCCTTCTTTCATTGTTGACTTCAAGGAATAGGCTTCCAAGTATTTACCATTTGCATGATATTTTCTGTGAATATATCTATGTGTATCTATATCTACATGTGTGTGTATGTTTGTATATAATATGTATATTAAGTACCTATTTTTCTAATTAGGAAATTTCCTTCTATTCTCAGTTTGTAATTTTTTATCTGAATCTGCTTTAATTTTATCAAACAATTTTCCCCATCTATTTACATAATTACATGATTGTTTAGTGTCCGTGTGTTTTTGTGCTGTGTAGCATTGACTGGTTATTTTTAAGTTTCCATTTAAATTTTAGTTAGTTAACATACAGTGTAATATTAGTTTCAGGTGTATAATACACTTATTCAACACTTCAATGCAATACCCAGTGCTCATCACAACAAGTGCACTCCTACTCTCTGTCACCAATCCATTCTTCCACCCATGACCCCTCTGGTAACCATGAGTTTACCATGAGTTCTCTATAGTTGAGTCTATTTCTTATATTTCCACACTCTCTTTATTTCCTCCTTTGCTCATTTGTTTTGTTCCTTAAATTACACATATAAGTAAAATCATATGGTATTTGTCTCTCCCTGACTTATTTTACTTAGCATAATACCTGTAGCTTGATCCAGGTCATTACAAATGGGAAAATTTCATTCTTTTTATGGATGAATAATATTTCATTGTATATATATACAATTTTTATCTGTAATTTTTTTACTTGTGTATATATGTATATGTATACACACACACACACACACACACCACTTCTTTATCCAGTCATCAGTTGATGGACACTTGGGCTGCTTCCATAATTCGGCTATTGAAGATAATGCTGCTATAAATATTGGGGTGCATGTATCCCTTTGAATTAGTATTTTTGTATTCTTTGGGTAAATACCTAGTACTGAAATTGCTGGATCATAGGGTAGGTCTATTTTTAACTTTTTGAGGAACCTGAATGCTGTTTTCCAGAGTGGCTACACAGGTTCCCATTCTCACCAACAGTGCAAGAGGTGTCCCATTTTTCTACCTGTTGTTTCCTGTGTTTTTTATTTTAGCCATTCTGGCAGGTGTGAGGTGGTCTCTCACTATAGTGTTGATTTGTATTTCCCTGATGGTGAGGGATGTTGAGCATCTTTTCATTTGTCTGTTGGTCATCTGTATGTCTTCTTTGGAAAAATGTCTAGTCAAGTCTTCTGCTCACTTCTTAACTGAATTATTTATTTTGAGGGTGTTGAGTTTTATAAGTTCTTTATATATTTTGGATACTAACCCTTTATCTGATATGTCATTTGAAAATATCTTCTCCGTTGCATTTTATTTTTGTTGATTGTTTCCTTTCCTGTTCAGAAGCCTTTTATTTTGAAGTCCCAATAGTTTACTTTTATTTTTATTTCTCTTGCCTCAGGAGACATGTCTAGAAGAAATTGCTATGGCCAATGTCAAAGACGTTACTACCTCTAGGATTTTTATGGTTTTAGGTCTCACATTTAGGTATTTCATCTATTTTGAATTTAATTTTGAGTATGGTGTAAGAAAAGAGTCCAGTTTTCCCAACACCATTGTTGAAGAGATTGTCCTTTTCCCATTGGATGTTATTTCCAATTTTGTTGAAGATTAATTGACCATATAATTGTGGGTTCATTTCTGGGTTTTCTATTCTGTTATATTGATCTATGTGTCTATTTTTTTGTGCCAGTCTGTTTTCATCACTATAGTTTTGTAATATATCTTGAAGTCTAGAATATGATGTTCCAACTTTGCTTTTCTTTTTCTAGTTTGCTTTGATTGGAGCATTTAGACTATTTACTTTGAAAGTAAATGTGGATAGATATGTATTTTTTGCCATTATTTGTTTTGTCATTTTTTCTGGAGATTTCTCTGATCCTTTCTTGTCTCTCACTTTTAGTCTCTTCTTTGCACTCAAAGCATCCCCTTTAATATTTCCCGTAGTGCTGATTCAGTTGTCACATACTCCTATAGTTTTTGCTTCTCTGAAAAATTGTTTCTCTCTCCCTATATTCTGAACGGTAGCCAGGCTGAATAGAAGATTCTTGGCTGCAGATTTTTCCCATTTAGCATTTTGAATATATCATGTCATTCTCTTTAGGCTCAGTTTCCATTGAGAAATCACCATCTAGCCTATGGATTTTCCCTTGTAAGTAAGGACTTCTTTTCACATATTTAAACTTCACAAGAAAGTGTCATCACCATTTAGTAGAGTGATTTTGGCAGTGGCCATCTTTCCTCACACCTTTTTGAATACAATTCCATTGTTTAGTCTTTCATTGTTTCTTTTGAAATGTCAGCTATTAATATTATTGCTACATGAATATAACTTATCTTTTTTTCTCTGGCTGTTTTTAAGATGTTGTTTTTATCTTTGGTTTTTAGCAGTTTTGCTATGATTAAATGTGTGTGTATATATATATATATGTATATATACATATACATATATATATAAAATGATTTACATTATATTTATGTTTTTGTTTCACTTTAGTAGTGAGTTGATATCTCTCACCCAGTTTGGTATTTGATCTAAACAGTTTTTAAACACTGATTGACTCCCATTCTCTCTTTTCTTTTTCCTAGCACTCCAATTCCACATATTTAGAAATTTTTAGTGTTTCTTCTACCTGTCCCTCTTTTTCTTTTCTGCTTTTTTTCTTCATTTTTCTTTTTGGGTTTTAGTTGAAAATATACAACTTACAGAACTTAACTCCTTTGAATAATGCAAATGAACTATGTGTGAATATATATAATTCCAACCTGCATCTCTCCTAACTTCTCACTTTTAATACAATTATGTATTTCCTTCTATAGTTAAGGCATTTTCATTTGAATGATGCATTATCCCTTCAAAAATTAAAAAATATTATTTTCTTTCAATGATTTTTGAACAAATCTTTGAATTTGTCTTGACATATTCTACCTTTTGCCCCTATTAGAACTTTCACTAAGTTCAGTTATTTATTCATAATAATATATTCTCCAGTATTATTGCCTTTATATTGTTTCATTATTGAATGTCAGGTTTACATTATGAATCTGTTAGAATATTTTGCCTAAGTCTTTGTGTGTTTTCAGTAGGGAAATCTTGTCTGAAACATTCCATTCTGTCCTCCTTAAGCCCATTAGAACAATATCAATATGGAGATAAAGGCCTGGACAAATGTGCTGTTGATATAAAACATCCAGAGGGTGTTTAGTTAAAGTGAAAATTTTAATCTAGCAATGAGGAAAGAGAAGTGAAGCAGGGTCCCATGCCACCTTTACAGATTTAAATCAGAATTGCCATCTCTAGATTTTCAAAACAGAAAATTTTGGCGCTAATCAAGATGAAAAATATAAAACAGATTAGGCTAAGGCTTTTTCATATCATATCATAGAGTACAGATATATGGCTTATAGATAAACTGTAATCAATGAAAACAGACTCATAGAACAGCACAATAGGTTTTGTGACATGGTTTTCTATCTAATACATTCTAAGGTTTATTATTGGAATTACCTTCTAGGCAACAATTCCCTGCTTTAAAAAAATTCATAAATTTTATTTTCCTTTTTTTCATAATGAGCTATAATTTGAAATGACATTCTACACCTCTCCAATAATTGTAATTTGATCAGTAGCACAGGCTCCTTATTTCTTCCCTACTCAGTAACTATAGTCAAAGTCCTCTAAAATTTTCTCTCAACATTCACACAAATCTAATGATGAAGCTGAAGGTGGGGACAGGAATACAACCTACATAGGAATAACAGTTAAAAAAAATTGAAACGTACAGTGATGAAAAGGACAGTGGGACCAAATCATCAGTGCCCTATCCAAACTTCATCTTAATGAACAAAGGAGTCTCATCCACCTTGACGAGTAGAACAATTCTGTACCTATCCTCTTAAATATGCCCATTGTGTCAGAGATCCAGGGCCTCTACCTAAGAAAAAACTCTCTTGCACAGATGACAGATGATACATTCTGAAACGGTAGTATATTTCTTCCATATTTTTTTCTATAGTATATTTCTTTCTATAGATCCCAGGCAGAAAGAAAGAAGGAAAGGAAAGGAAAGGAAAGGACAGGAAAGGAAAGGAAAGGAAAGGAAAGGAAGACTGACAGGCATTGAATACATTATATTTCCCAGAGGAAACATGCTATAAATAGATGGATTTTATAATGGATAAAAATATAATAATATATAAATATATAACAGACATAACATGTATGAACAATTTACATATAAAATTTCCTATTTTTAACAAATGTCAAGAAAAGGGAGTGATATTTGGGTGAAGGAAATTGTGCTATTTTCCTTATTTGTTATTTTTTAACTTAGAAATATACTAGACCAAGATTATTCCTTATACTTTTTAAATTGACATTGCACATTAACAGTGAATCTGTGTCTATATATTCTGTCTTCCCTATTCTTCTACTAATGACAAATTGCATGGGCTCTTATCTAAAGTCTATACCTCTGTATGTTCCCTAGACATAAACCTATGTCACCTGCTCCAGCAATCGTCACTGACTCTTACATATTTCCCTCTTTTCTCTTGCCCTTCTATTATGTGTGCATAAAACTGTAGTTGGTGACTGATGTCAGTCAGCCTTCTATGACCATCTCATGTGACATCAAGGAGGAATCAAAACAGGAAAAGCCAGAAAACCAGTTAAGCTGAGGCATGCAAGCAATATTTTTATTTTTAATTTTTAATGTTTGTTTGTTTTTGAGAGCGAGAAAGCAGGGGAAGGGCAGAGAGGAGAGAGAGGATGTGAAGAGTGCTCTGCACTGACAGCAGAGAGCCCAATGTGTAGCTCAAACTCCCAAACTGCATGGTCTGAGTCATGTCAGATGCTTACCCACTGAGCCACTCAGGATACCAGCAATATATTTAAATGATCAGATATGATAGAAACTTAATGAATTAAGATGTCCTAAGGGTTTCTCTCAAGTCTATGTTGAATAAGTAAACCTTACTTTCAATAACCATAACACATTATTCACTGTGACACACAAGTCCATGGAGAAATATTGCACAAGCACGTATAGCCTCATCCTTCCCTTTTGTATATATAATCTCCTATAGCTAACAAGCTTCAAAGCAGATCTTCAGATCAATCTGAAAGACTGTTTCCTAGGCTATAGTAAGACAACTAATGAAGTGTTTACTAACATACACTGAAGTTGGTTTTCTTTCAGTTGACATGTGTTGCGGGGGGGCCAGCTCCAGCAGGTCCAGGGGTCCCTGAAGGATGGACAGCGTTGGCAAGTGAGAGAGTGAGAGAGTCCAGGAGATTCTTTCTCATCACCAGGCAGGCATCTCTGCTCTGACTGGGGCTCAACTTTATCATTAAGTGTTTGGGGGATGACACAGAAGTGGCATTTGCCTTAGACAATGATTTCTGATAACAAACTTCTTTGATATATAAGAATTTCCCAGAACATAGATTTGTAGAAGACTCATGATAACCTTTACAACAGTGATTGAGGTAGGGGATTTAGATGCTTATCTTATGGTGAAGGAAGGCGTCTTTAGCATACCAGACACAGTTTTTAGCATAAAAAGGGTGAAGTTACTTCTTGTGGGCAGGGGTCAATAGCTGGTTTGCTTAAGGTGGAAGTATCAAGAAAAACAGGTCTTTCAGGGAACACCTTTGCTCTCATAATCACAAAAGAAGAAGTTCCTCAATAGGTTCCTTCACAGGGAGCAATCAGCATATACAAGGCCAGAAAATGCTCCAAGCAGAAACAAATGGGTGGATATTTGCCCTTAACTCTAAATTGGGCTCTTTGTCTCAGGGCCAGACTCAAGCCCCTTTTATTATGTTAAGTTTTGGATCTGCGAGGCCCTTAGGAAGAGCCTTTTAACAATCATCCACAATGTTTTCATCTGAAATCTCTTTGGAAAAGGCAGGGACCTGCCTTTCCTTAAGAGCAATCTGTGTGGTGAATATGGATCTGATCTGGAATATTGTGAGACCTGGTCAAAACCAGCAGCCTCATTTCCAACTTGAGCCAGTAGTAGCAGAAGGAGATACCAGTTTTTTTTTTCTCATGGCAGGAGCTGTGCAAACTGTCATCCAGCGAGGCCAGTGCAGCTCCCAGCAATATGTTTCACTAGTTTTACTTTCCTCACTGAATTATTCCAAACCACACACACCCACACACAAAAAAACAAAACCATGTTGCAATAGATTGTATGACAAATAAACCCTTCCTTGACTTATTTTTGTCAAAATAACCTCTGTTTAGAATGAAAACAGATCAATAGCTTTCTAGGGTAAATTTTGATGGGATAGCATAAGGGAGTTTGTAAGGTGATGAAACTATTCTGTATCATGATAATGACGATGATTCTATATGTCTATACTTATATTAAAATTTATAGAATGTACACCAAAAAATACTTTACTGTATATTTATGTAAAAATAAAATAGTTCAATCAATGATGGCGCTAAATCAATCATGAATTGTAATGACCTAGATAACAAAGAACACAAATTATAAAGGAAAATTTCATAAATAGAAGAATTTTTTTAAAAGCCAAATGCGTTAGGAAAATTTAACATAAATCTCTCAATCACTGGAAGTTAGAGAAATTGGGGTATTTCAACCATTTATATTTAACATGATTATTTAATAGGACTGTGTCAAATCTGTTTTTATTTGTTTCTATTTCCTATTGATTGCTTGTCACTTTTGTAATGTTCTTCTATTTTTAGATTAACTCATTTTTTTGTGTGTGAACTCGATATAGCTTCTTTGTTGGGTAATTAGCTATTACTATGTTTTTGCTTTTTTTCACCTGCGATTGCTTTAGGATTTATATTATAGTTTTTTACTTATCAATGTCTACTTTAAGTGACATTAAATTACTTTACTCACTGTATAAGAAATATGTAACAGTACACTTTAATTTCTCCACTTCTAGATTTTAAGCTATTGTGATCATACATTTTACTTCTGCCCATATTATAAACCTCTCAGTGCACTGTTATTATTTTTGCATTCAACATCCAACTATCTTCTAAGGTAGATTAAGTAGTAAGAAAAATCATCTTATATTTAGAAATGGTGTTACCTCCTATAGGGCTCTTTATTCCTCCGTGTAGATTCGGGTTTCCATTTTATACTATTGTACTTCTACTTGAAGGACTTCCATTAATGTTTCTTGTATTGCGGGACTTCTAGTGACGAATGGTCCCTATTTTATGTCTGAAAATGTCTTTATGTCCCCTTCATTTTTGAACGGCACTTTTGCCTGGTTTAGCATTTGAGGTTGACAGGTTTTTTTTTTTTTTCTTTCTTTTTCTGTATTTCAAAGATGTTATTCTAGTGTCTTCTCACTTGCATTGTTTCCAATGAGAAAGGTGCTGTCATCCTTTGGTTCTGAATGCATAAAGTGTCCTTTCTCTGGCTTAAGATATTCTCTATATAACTGGATTTATGCAATGTGGTTATAACGTGTCACTTGCATTTTTTTTTTTTTCATATCTCTAGTGCTTAGGGTTTCTTGTTTAACTTCTTGGATCTTTAGGGTTATAGATTCCTTCCAATATAAAATGTCTTCAACTATTATTTCATCAAATATTCTTAGTTTTCACTTTTCCTCTCCTTTAGGAAGGACAACCACACATTTACTTGGCCAATTTTGAAATTGCTCCACAATCCATTGATTGCTCATTTTTTTCATCTTTTTTGTTTCATTTTTAATAGTTTCTATTGCTCTCTCTTCACATACATTAATCCTTTCTTCTGTGCTGTTGAATCTGCTGATAATGCCATCTACTCTAATTTTCATCTCAGGCATTAAAGTTTCCATCTCTAAAATTTCTCTTAGATCACCTTCTATATATTCCCTGTCTTGAAATAATATGTGTAACTTCTCCCCAAGACTTTTAACCACAAGGAATACAATCATGATAAGTTAATAGTTTTGTCTACAAACTATATATGTGTCCATTCTGGGTCAGATTTGATTAACTTTTCTCCTTATTATATGTTTTATTCATACCGGATAATTTACTTAGGTGCCAAGAGTTATGAACTTTATCTTGTGTCCTGGAAATTGTAGTAATCTGTGTTCTTCAAGTTTGTTTTTCAAGATTGTTTCTTGAAAGTGGTTTCTTCCTTTTCAGGCTTGCTTTGTAAATTTTTTGGTAGGACCAAAAACACAAAGGGGTAATTTTTGCCAACTTTTGAGGCACTCTAAACGCATTTCCAAGAATTATGAGGTCTTCCAATTTGGACGGAGGGAACAGGTACTACTTCTAGCCCTAAACTAGAACAGCACTGCAGATACTGTTTCCTTTCATCTTTCTAAGTGACCTTTCTTTAGGCTTGGATGATTTCCTCACATATGTCAACCAGTTGCTACTCAACAGAATGTTCAAGAGAGAGCCTCAGTAGATCTCTAGAATTCTCTATTCTGTGCAGTTCTGTCCTCGCTAGTACTCTGACCTTCAAATTCTAGTCGCTTTGTCTTTTCCAGAATCCACCGACATCTATTTTCTCACCCTTAGGAGAGTGGGTTCTCTGTCCTTGCTTTGCAACCTGGAATCTCTTAATGCTTCCAGGCATCAAGTTGGGTCAATATTAGGGCCTGGCCTATTTTTGTCTCTGAGGGATTGCTATGCTTCATGGTCTCATGGCCCACATCTTGAGTGTTATTGTTTCCTATGAAAGGCATCCTTCACTTTTACAAAAGACCTACATTAGTACCTGTTTTCACTAACCAAAAGAAATAGAGGATTTTTCTGCTTCTACAAAACAGGGAAATTGTGTTTAGCACTTGTTTGCAGGAATCATTATAGAGCCAGTGTGTAGTGGGAATGACACAGCTAATCTCAGAGAACCACACTCAGTACCTCAGTGTCAAGCCACTATAGCTGAACTGTTTTTGTGAGCATCACTGTTTTATCTCTACTTTTGTGCATCTGTTAGCAAGATGTATCCAAAGGTATCAGAAAAGGTTGAGAGGTTATTTTATTTTTATTTATTTGAACCTGGAAACACTCTGCTTCCCATAAATTAATGGAAATTGCTTCTTTGTTTTACACATTTTGGCTTGCAAAAGTTTTCATAGAAATGCTCTACTTTTGGATAACAGGGGAAATCTGTATTTTGTCTGTTGTTTAGGATAAGAGGGTGAAAACAGTCTTTTACTCTATTGTTATGCCTGAATCACAAGCCCCCAGATACCTCTAAGGAGCCGGCACCGATGCAAGTACATAAGAGTCTTTTATTACAAGCTCGAGCAGGGGCTCACCCGTTAACTGGTGCAGCGGCAGCAGGGTGAAGCCCCAAACAATAGCGAGCAAGGTTTTTATGCGGTAAGGGACGGGGGTGTTACGGTGCACACGTTGTACGTATAGCATCATCACATAAGCTCCAATTACAATTGTACAGCACCCATGTTAACAGTTTTGACCATTCAGTATCTGTGAGGTGTCTGTTACTTTTGGCGGGACCCAATCATGACCTTTGAGAATTCTTTGACAATGACCAATTATGAGGTGAGCTCAAAGGGCCTATGTGGGGTTTAGGCAAGCGGTGAGTGATTGGCTAGTTTGTACAGAGTAACTACCTGCAGTTCCCAGCCCTGACTCAGACCACAGGATTGTTACACATTTCTTTTGATTGGCTGATCCGAGGGTGGTCTGAGGGTGGCTTCAGCTGAAGCTTTTCCTGGAACGGGGGCTACGTGCAGCCCAAGGTTGCTCTTAATGGAGGACTTAATTTCAGGCTCCTATCTTTACTAGAAGCAAAATATGTATTTTTTAAGTATGATAAAAGTCTATTTCCAAATCAGTCACACATTAAAATATCAATCTTATTTAAGATGTAACTATGTTTGAAAAAAAAGATATGTATGTACATTTCTGTGCATGTATAATTCTAATGGTAATAGTGCTTATCTTTAGATATTGAATAGTATTTTTTTTCTTTGTTGCAGAATTTTCTACCATGGACATGTACTGTTTTCCTAATTAGAAAACAACTGTTATGTTTTACTCAAGATTAAAGCTAGGAACTATTTATACACTTGTAGTTTCTGTTCTCCATTTATGAATGTTGAGACAGAAAAGTAAGAGTTATAAATGCAGTTTAAAGGGTAAGTTTTTGTGGTGTGTCTTATAATCAAAGAGCTGTTAGCTTATTAAGAATATTGCTGAAAAGTAGGTTTGGCTTACTAAATTACCTTTCTGCTTATTGCCATTTGTTCCCTTGATTCATTATTGCAAAATGATGCTTAAACATCCATGTAAATAGTAAAGTATGACTAGTGTGGTTAGCAATCCAAAAGTAATCAAATCAACCATAGCAAGGATTGTATGTCTTACTTAATTACTGATAACTAATGTAAATGATGTACATTAGCCCCCTGATTGCTTTATTGTTTTCATATTTTTACCATTTACCATTTTACCAAATTACCATTATTAATTTCCATTTTTAAATATCTGACCATCTAGTTTATGGTTTCCATGATATGGTCAGTATGACCTGCTTTCAAAATGATCACTAATCAATTCAGTATATTTGGGTATGTGGCTATCTACCTTTTTTACTAAAATCTGCACAGGAAAGATATTCATCCTTTCTCTTATAGTTTATTGACAGAGTTTCAGGAATGTAATTTGATTAGTATCAGCAAAACCTTGTGGTATCTATGCCTTATAGGCTGGTGTTTCTACCTGTAAATGTTTTCTTTCCTTCACTCATATATTCTACTTTAAAAAATGTCATTTCTTAAAGTTAGTTTATATTCAAACTATTCAAGTAACTGAAGATAAAGAGACAAATAAGGCCATTATTTCATGTGCTAGTAAGGGGAGAGAAAAGTACTTACAAAAGTAAAAATCAATATATTGTACACAATTATTCTTTTTCAAATTGGTATGGTGAAGTAGATATCATTTTCATTAATAATCAAACCACATTTGCACACAATGGACTAGGTGTTGAACAATTCTAAAGGGCAATTCCTTTGTGTCTGATTTACCTGAAGAGGTGAGATATTTACAGTCTGACCCGACAGAAATTACAAACTCTGTGACTGGTTTTCTTTCTAAGGCTTGTTATTTCAGATGTAGTCTCACACACAAACTGAAGTAGAATATTGGGACAATTCTCTAGAAAGTTAAGGGTGTTCTTTAGGGTTGCATTACCCAGAAAATTGTCTTAATTCCCTATTTTACATTTTATGTGTAGGCATCTTGTTACCAGCAGAGGTTTTGTGTGTATGTGTGTGTGTGTGTGTGTGTGTAGGTTTTAAACAACTCTTTAATATTGGGGATATAAACTTTGGTGAGCCTATCAAATGATTCTTAAATTACATGAGAGAGCTTAATCTTGTATTTCATTTAAAATCCTTATAATAGCATTACCAATGATATACTTGATGTTGACATGTTCAGATCTTTAAATTTTCAATTAAAAAAACACTGGACTATTTTGTCAGAAAACTCAATTAAAAACAAGCAAACAAACAAGGGGTAAATTGCCAGAAAAGGAAATGGTGTTTAGATACTGGCACCGTTAAATGTCTACCATTACGCTAATTATGTTTCTCCATTTCAAAGTTATATTTACTAGGACACGTAAAGCTTATACATGTGAAATATCCCAAATGATACAAATAAGCAAAAAGGACTGAATTATCAAATTAAAGATTAGAAATGAAAGTACTTCTTATAAAGACTAACTCTCACCTTAAATCATGCATGAAATAAAAATCAATGAAATAATGTGAGAGAACCATGTAACTGTTCTTTTATTGGATTGTGTCTTGATAAATATCTCATTTTTGAAAGACTTCATCCAAATATGTCATTTATACCTTTACCATGCTGCTTTACTCTGATTAGAAAATTTTACCTTACTAAAACATGAAAATGGATATGATATAATAAAATACTAAAATCTTAGTTACTATCTATAAACTACCATGTGTTTTTACTCTGCTTTAGTACATGTAAAGATTAGGGGAATATTTTTATAACTTTAAATTTTCTTTAGACATGGTTTCAAATTTTTATTTTGCTTTGCAAAAAATTGCTTTACCTTTGCTCAGTAAATGTAAATAATAAATAGTAATATACTTAGCATGTCAATAATGTACACTTTTAATATGTATGAATAATAATATTATATACAAATCTCTCAATGAGAGTTTTTTCACTTTTAAGAACTAAAACATAAACCTGATTATCTTATTTAAGAGATACATTTTTTATTTAGTTCCATAATTGTTCACTTTTCAACCCCTAAGGAAGAAACAATATTCTCTGATTAAAGGAAAATAAGAGAAAATTTAATCCAAATTGCCAGTTTCCACGTCCAAATTTTTTAAGTAGGTTCCACACCCAAATTGGGGCTCAAACTCACAACCTGGAGATCAAGAGTCACATGCTCTACTGACTGAGCCAGATAGGCATCCCTATCCCAAGAAGGTTTTTTTCAATAATTTTTTAAGAGATTCAAAATTACAGATTTGTGTTACAACTCCATTTAGTCAGATAAAATAGTGTAAAATAAAATTTCTTGATGGAATAGTTTACAAATAAATAAGCAGAACTTGTTCATTAGTATACTAATCAGGAATCAGTAAGTTATTTGAGCATATTTAATATATTACTTCATTAATCATTACAACTCCCTTCAGACATTTATACTATTAATAAATAAAAATTTCCCTAAACAATGTAATGTTTACCCCAGCTTCTCCTTGAACTATCATAAATTTTTAAATTTTTTAAATGTTTATTTAGTTTTGAGAGAGAGAGTGCGAGCATGAGTGGGGAATGGGAGAGAGAAAGGGAAGCACAGAATCTGGAAGCTGGCTACAAGCTCTGAGTTGTCAGTACAGAGACTGATGCAGGGCTCAAAGTCACAAGCAGTAAGATCATGACCTAAGCTAAGTCCAATGCTTAGCCAACTGAGCCGCCCCGGCACCCAAACTATCATCAACTGCCAAGTGAAGAAACTGCTCTTTGTATTAAAGATACTTATCCCCTCATATTTATTTACTTTATGGTTGGGATTATGAGCAAGCACTGTCATCAAAAAATTAAAAACCTAATTTTATAAATCAAAGATTATAATTAAAAATAATTGGATTTTTATAGATACTTATAATCATTTAGAGTATTTCTCATCAACGTATTCTATTTGTTATTAAATTTAGCCAGTAATTATTTAGAAGTTCTTACACATATAAGATGCTAAATATAGGGGCACAATATATGTACAAATCATGCTCCAGTTCTTACATAGCACAATATTTTACTGTATAGTTAACAATGCCAACATAGTAAAAAAACAAATATGTAAGTATTTAAATTAATAATGTATGTTAAGTTCAGATAATAGATTCTTTTTTTTTTCTGGTAATAAATTCAACACATAATATGAACATATTCAATTGAATTCAATTGAACATATTCAATATATAGTACTATATTAAATATCAACAACATAGAAATTATCAATATAGACCAGGTCCATGCACTCAAGGAGCTTTTTTCTTGTAGGCAGAGAAACATAGTAAAGAATAAACTAAGGTGCTAAGTGATAACAAATGTGAAGAAAATAAAATTGGGTAACGTTAATGGGAAAAAGGTTACTGCTTTTAGACTAATCTCTCTGAGGTGATATTTATGCACAACAGAATAACTTGAAGAGGATAAAGATGAGACTATTTGACAAGAGATCATCTTAGCCAGAGAGAAAAGGACAGTAGTCCCCCGTTATCTGTGGGGGATGTGTTCCAAGACCCCCAGCAGATCCCTGATACCATGAACAGTACTAAACCCTCCATATACAATATGAATTTCTGATACATACGGCCATGATAAAGTTTAGTTTATACATTAGGGACAAGAAGACATTAACAATAACCACTAATAAAATAGAACAGATGTAACAGTATATTGTAATAAAAGTTACATGAGTGTTGCTCTCTCAAAATATTTTATTGTATTGCACTCACCTTCCTTTTTGTAACAGTGTGAGATGATAAAATGTCTGTGATGGAATGAGAGGAAGTAAATGACATGGGAATTGTTACAGCATTAGGCTACTATTGACCTTCTGACAACACATCAGGAGGAACATCTGCTTTTGGACCACAGTTGAACATGGGTAAATGAAACCATGGAAAGCAAAGCAATGGATAAGGGAGGACTAGTGAACACCGATGTCCTGCATGATATCCAGATGCAGCAAGGAGGCCAGTGGAGCTATAATAGAACGAGTAGCTGGGAGAGTGTTAGGAAATGTGTTCAGAAAGGTAACCAAGAGTCCACCTTGGCATTCTGACAGTGGTGAAAAGAAACTACGAAATGATAGTGGAAACAGAGAGATCAACTAGAAGCCTATTGCCATAATCAAATAAAAAATGAAGGTGGCTTGACTTTAGCTTCTCTAGTAGAATTTATGAGAAGTCAGAATATCCAGAATATTTTATTTTATTTATTTATTTTTTTTATATTTTTAATATAGTTTATTGTCAAGTTGGTTTCCATATAACACCCAGTGCTCATCCCAACAAGTGCCCTTCCCCATGCCAACAGCCCCCTTCCCCTCCCCCCCATCAGTCCTCAGTTTGTTCTCAGTATTCAAGAGTCTCTCATAGTTTGCCTCCCTCCCTCTCCCCCAACTGTTTTTCCCCCTTCCCCTCCCCTATGGTCCTGTTAAGTTTCTCCAGTTCCACATGAGTGAAAACATGGTATCTTTCTCTGCCTGACATATTTCACTTAGGATAATACCCTTGAGTTCCATCCATGTTGCTACAAATGGCAGATTTCATTCTTTTTCATTGCCATGTAGTATTCCATTGTATATATAAACTGCATTTTCTTGATCCATTCATCAGTTGGACACTTAAGCTCTTTCCATATTTGGCTATTAGCACATTCTTATCGATGTTTGTGATTGTCTTATGTATTTGGGTGTTTCTGAATTCAGTGCATAGACATTTATACTTGTTAGCTCTTCCTGATGGATAGACCCTGAAATTATTATATAATGCCCTTCTTTGCCTTTAAAATAAAAAATAAAGTCCAGTTTGTCTGATATAAATATGGCTACTCCAGCTTTCTTTTTGATGTCCAATAGCATGATAGATGTTTTCCCATCTCCTCACTTTCAATCTGAATGTGTCCTCAGGTCTAAAATGGGTCTCTTGTAAACAGCAAATAGATGGATCTAATCTTTTTAATCCATTCTGCTACTCTGTCTTTTGATTGGAGCATTTAGTCCATTTACATTCAGTGTTATTATTGAAAAATACAGGTTTAGAGTTATTGTGTTCTCTGTTAGATTCATGCTTGTAGTGGTGTCTCTGGGACTTTGTGTTCCTTGCAACATTTCCCTCATAGGATCTCTTGTAGGGCTGGTTTAGTGATGATGAATTCCTCCATTTTTTGTTGGGATAAACCTTGATCTCTCCTTCAATTCGGAATGATAGGCTTGCTGGATAAAGGCTTCTTGGCTGTATATTTTTCCTGTTCATCACACTGAAGATTTCCTGCCATTCCTTTCTGGCCTTCCAAGTGTCAGTAGATAGGTCTGCTACTACCCTGATATGTCTCCCTTTGTATGTTGGGGCCCTTTTATCCCTAACTGCTTTCAGAATTCTCTCTTTGTTCTTGTATTTTGCCAGTTTCACTGTATGTCGTGCAGATCGATTCAGTTTACGTCTGTGGGGAGTTCTCTGTGCCTCTTGGATTTCAATATCTGTTTCCTTTCCCAGGTTGGGGAAGTTCTCAGGTATTATTTGTTCAAGTACACCTTCTGCTCCTTTCTCTCTCTCTCCTTCTGGAATTCCTATGATATGGATATTCTTCCGTTTGATTGTATCACTCAGCTTTCGAACTCTCCTTTCATGTTCCTGGACCAATTTCTCTCTCTTTTTCTCGGCTTCCTCTTTCTCTATAATTGTATCTTCTAATTCACGTATTTTTTCTGCCTTTTCAATCCGTGCAGTAGCCAACGCCTCCATTTTATTTTGTGTTGCATTTTTTAGTTCATCAGTATTTGCAACAATAATGGCTCGGATGTCATCCAAGCCCTTTTGAAGCCCAATGAGTAATTTTATGAGTATTATTCTAAATTCTTGTTCAGTTATGTTGCTTAGATCGGTTTTGAGCCGTTCTCTAGCTGTTATTTCTCCCTCGAATTTCTTTAGAGGAGAGTTCTTCTGTTTTGTCATTTTGGCTAGCTTTCTTTCTCGTTAGTTTTAAAAGCTTGTGATGTGTTCTGCCCTTGTGAGTGCTGCTATATTAATATTAAAGGAGGCTCATACACTGTCCAGGGCCTGGCCGTTCAGGAAGTCTTCTCTGAAGGGTGTCCCTTGGTCTCTCTTGTGACTTTGGTTTTATTTCTCTACTCGTAGTGATGTTTTGAACTCTCCACGATGTGCACTTTAGGTTTGTTCCTTGAAGTAGCCCTGCTTCTCCACGAGCGCAGCAGACGGGAAAGCTATCCAGAATATTTTAAACAGTGCTGAGAAAATTTGCTGATGGACTGGATGTGTGGTGTGATATAAAGAGAGGAATCAGATAAGATCCCATGACAAAGCCTTTGTGATGATCAATTTTATGTGTTTGCCCTACTGAGCCAAGGGCTGCCTGGACGTTTGGTCCAACATTATTCTGGTTGTGTCTGTGAGGTTGTTTCTGAATGAGGTTAACATTTAAATCAGTAGTTTGAGTAAAGCCAATTGCCCTCACTGATGTGTGTAGTCCTCATCCAATTGATTGAAGACAAAAATTGAACAAAATGGCTAAATAAGAAAGAACTCCTGCCTGACTGCTTGATCTGAGTTCCATTTCCTATCCTCAGACGTAAACTGAAAGGTCAGCTCTTGGGTCTCAAGACTGCTAGTTTTCTGACTGCTGCTTATACGATAGGTTCTCCTCAGTCTCCAGCCTGCCAACTGCAGACCCGGGGACTTCTCAGCTTCCATAACCTTGCAAGCCAATTCCTTATTTTGTACAGATATGTCATATATATACATATATATACATATATATGACATATATATACATATATATGTCATATATATACATATATATAATATTTAAGTAAACTCTGTATATAATCTAATTATTATTTATATAGTAACAATGCAATAAAGAAATACATAAAAAATATATAGCATAATTTGATCTTTCTCTGAAGAATTACAATGCAGGGATGAACACATAACATAATAGAGTTGATATCCAACAAGAGAAGATATTTGGAGAAAACATACTGGGGGGAGGTGAAGAGAATTCAAATTCAAGAGTTTGATTCAGAATACGTTAAGTTTGAGATGCCTATAAACATTCAAGCTGAAAGATCAAACGGGCAGGAGGATATATAAGTCTGGAATTTGGTGAAATGCTTGGGGATAGCAGTGAAATTAAGGTAGCCATCAAATGGAGATATTATTTAAAGTCGTGGAACTAAATGAGATTGTCTACAGATTTCTATTATTAGATACAAGATTTAAAACCTGAACCCTGAGACACTAAAGTTATTTAGAGGTCTGAGTGATCAGGAGGATACAGCAGTGGAGGTTGAGAAGAGGCAGTGAAGCGGACAGAAAAGCCAGAGATCTAGGTGTTCAGAAGGTCAAATGCAAAGAGTAATGACTGAAGGAGCAATAGCTTGTGTTAAATCCAGGTTACAAGTCTACAAAGTTGATAACTTTGAATAACTCACCAACTTTGGCAATATGGGAATCACTGGAAATCCTGACAAGGTAGTTTTACTGGAGCAACTGGCTTAGAAAACAACTACCTGATCGAAGTGGATTCAACAAAGTATGATGGAGTAGAAACTAAAAATGTAATTATAGAAAGATGGGTAAATTTTCCTATAAGGGAAGGGGCCAATGCTGAAGGGAGTCTAGAATCTAGTAACAACTTTAACATTTGTAAGGTAGTAGTTAGTCTATGTTTGTAAATAGTTGAGAATAATCAAATGAGAGAAAAAATTGTTAAGGAGAAAAGTGTGGCAGGAAGTCCCTTAATTAAGTGAAAAGACAGGAATTCAGGGCAAACAGGAGTGTTAACATTTGACCCATCATATCTAGGAAAGGGAGAGTACGTGGATACAGGTACAAGAAATTTGGCAGATTCGGGGGTGAAAGCACATATAAATTCTCCTTTGCTAGCTTCTATTTTCTTAGTGAAATAAGAAGAAAGGTCTTCATTACAATGTGAGGAAGAAAGGGAGATTATCTGAGTCATAAGAAGATAGGAGGAGAATTTCCTCAGAGGTTGAGTGGTAGATTTGCCTAGCAAACAATAAAATTCCTGAACAATACTGAAAGCTATTTAAGGTTTATGGTCATGAATTTGAAGTTATCTCAAGAAGTATGCCTGTGTGTTTGTATGCACAAGTGTTAGGCTCTGGAAGAGCAGGTGCAGAGTTTGTGCAGAGCTGGCTGCAAATAGGATTTGGACTTTGCCAGTCTAGAGCTTTAGTGTAAGGAAGAAAAAAAGGGGAGTTGAAGGCATTCTAATAGTGGACAATGATAGTGAAATCTGAGAAAGGAGGGGAGAGCATAATGAGGCTCATAGAAAAGGAAAACATGGTTTGCACAAAAATTCAAGATGAAGTACATGCAGAAAAGTAATACTTTGGGTATAATTTCTTTTTTTAATAATTTTATTGAGATATAATTCACATAACATCAAGTTAATCATTTTAAAGGGTACCAACAAGTGATTTTAAAATATTCAAAGTTGTAAAATTACCACCAGTAATTTTAAAATATATCATCCCAAAAGAGTTTTGTAGCCAATAGCAGTTACTTTTCATTCACCCTCTCCACAGTCCCTGGTAAAGACAAATCTAATTTTTATCTCTAGGGAGTTTCCTATCATATACAACTTATATAAACAGAATAGTGTAATATATGATCATTTATACCTAGTCTATTTCAATGAACATATTTTTCCAAGGTTTATCTATGTAGTAGTATCTATCATTACTACGTTCCTTTTGATGACCAAATAATATTCCATTGTATGGATAGGTCACATTATATTTTTAAATTCATCAATTGATGGACCTTCAGGTTGTTTCTATTTGTTTGTTTTTGGCTATTATGAATAATGCTATCATGAGCATTCATGAACAAATTTTATGTGTATATGTGTTTAAATTTTATTATACAAATAACTAACTGGAAGTAGAATTGTTAGGTCATATGATAATTTTCTTTTTAATACTTGTAAGAACTGTCAAACTGTTTTACAAAGTAGCTGCAACATTTTGGATTTCTGATCAGCAATATAGGGGAATTCTAACTTTTTCACATCATTGTAGCTTGTTATTTTTATTTTATTGGGAAGTTGAGTGTTGAAATCTCTAAATACTTTTGTTGACTTGTCTATTTCTCCCCTTTTTTGTGTCTTCTTCATATGTTTTGGACCTCTTTTGGTAGGCGCATATATATTTGTATATGTTATTATAAAATGCCCTGTATTATACCTACCAATATTTTTCTTATTTAAGAAAATTTTCTTAAATTCTGTTTTGTCTAGCAACTACTGCAACTCACTTTTAGGTATTGTTTGTATGAGGTATCTTTTCCCATTCATTCACTTTCCGTCTATTTGCACCTTTTAATCTAGAGTATGTCTTTTTTAGGCAGCATAATTTGATCATTATTTTTTTAATCTATTCTTCCAATCTCTTTTGTTTGGAATGATTAGTTCATTTATATTTAACGTAATTACTGATTATATAGTATTTAGGTCTAACATTTTGCCATTTTTATATGTTTTATATCCTTTCTATTCCTCTACTTCCACAGTATAGCCTTCTTTGTGATAGATATTTTATCATTATTATTTTGATTTGTTTTATATTTTGAAGTATTTTCTTAGTATTTTCTCTGTGGATTACTATGACCGTTTAACTTAAAATAAACAACTGCAGATTTTAACATAAATAAATTATTAGTTTGCTTACTATATCTTCATCCATCCCTATCTTATTCTATTTTTGTTGTACAAATTATATCTTTATACATCATAAATTAACAGTGTTATAATCATGTTTTTCATGTGGTTGGCTTTTAAATAAAATAACAATAGTTAAAAATATACATTTGTATGGTCTTTTATATATACCTATGTAGTTAATTTTATTGGTGCTCTTTATTTCTCCGTATGGATTTAAATTATCATCTAGTGTCATGTCATTACAGTCTGAAGGACTTCTTTTAGTATATCTTTTAGTGTCGGTCTGCTAATGATTATTCTCTCAGCTTTATCTCTGAAAGTCTTAATTTCTATTTTGTCTTTGATGGGTAGTTTTGCTGGATATAGAATTCTCAGTTAACTGTCTTTCTCTTTCCCCACTTGAATGTGTTATTCCAGTATCTTCCAAAACCCATCGTCTCTGGTGACAGCAGTATTGTTAAATCTTATTAAAGACTTAGTGTAACTGAGAAGCTATTTTTCTTTAGCTGCTTTCCATCTTTTCTTGCCTTTAGCTATGATAGTTTGATTTGATGTGTCCAGGTGTGGATCCTTTTGATTTTATATTCTACGAAGTTCATGAAGTTTCTTGGATGTGTAGATTAATGTTTTTCATCAAATTTGGGAAGCTGTATCCATTATTTCATCAAATATCCATTCTGCTCTCTTCTTTCTCTTCTCTTTTGCATCTTCCATTATATATGTTAGTATACTTGAGGATGTCTCACAGGTTTCTGAGACTCTGTTCATTTTTATGTGCTCCTTTTCTACTGTTTGTTAGACATGATGATATTCACTGACTTATCTTTAACATATATATATATATTTTATGTTTGTCTAGTACAAATTCCACATATGCTCAGAATTTTCCCAAAGATTACAAAACTATTAACCCATATTCTCTAGTAAAAACTTTAAGTAATATTTTTACTTTAAGTACTTAGTCCATTTGGGATTTATTATGTGGAATAAGGAAAAGATGAAGTTGTATCTTGTTTGAAAATAAATAGTAACATTTACATTATGGGTCTGTCACTGCATATTCCAACTTCCTCCCCTCTATTTCATGCACAAGAGAAATTTGAATGTGACAGTCAAGATATGATACCTAACAGCATATTGCAGAATTCATTAACTTGAAACTTAATTAAAGCCTAAGTTGGAAAAAACAGTCATATACATTATAATATTAACACAATATTACTTGAACACTCAAGAATGCCACACTCAACATATAACCCTAGAAACACTGATCAAATTTGTTACTATAATTTCTATTTTCCTTTGACAAAACTGGTAGCTTTCCATGAAAACCATTCTATTCTTCAAAGCTTCACACACTAGATTTCTCATCTCCTGTAGATAGGTGTGGTCATGTGACTGCATGCTACTCTATGAAATGCTAATAAATTTTGTGTCATTTTCAGGTAAAGCCCATAACATTTTCCCTGAGAATTCCTCCATACTCTTAACCCTCTTAGCTTATTTAAATGGTATGAATGATAACCCTGAAACCACATGTTTAAGATACAAAGATGCCATTAAACTGAGTCTTTGAGGAAGAACAAGTAGGGAATTATTCCCCTAGCAGTATGCTCTGGAACAGTCCTAATTGAGGGAGCAAGAAATATACTTTCTTTCATTTAGTCATTACATTTGGGGTCTGTTTTAAGGCTGTAAAGTGGAATGCTGCTGGAAAAAATGTAAAATATGTGGTTTTGTCATAATGATTGGAAGCAGACTGATTGAATTCTGCTGGTGTGGGAACCTCTGCAGAAGGAGCAGGAAAGACGGAGGTGGAAAAACGGATTCATTTAGAGCTATGGAACAGGACATCCTCTGATATCCTGAACAACCGCCAGTTGATTGAACGCACAATGGAAGGCCTCACAGATTAATTTTAAGAACTGTCGTTCTTAAGTACAATCAATGTAGGCCTTGCCGCAGTCGAAAATTTATCAAGGTTAAACTTAAGAAGCTTGAATGAAATGATAACAATCTCAGGGGGCCTGGAAGTATTTGGCAGAAAAGTGTCCGAACCTTACACATCTAAATTTAAGTGGCAACAAAATTAAAGACCTCAGCACAATGAGGCCACTGAGAAAGTTAGAAAACCTCAAGAGTTTAGACCCTTTCAATTGTGAGGTAACCAACCGGATTGACAAGAAAACATGTTCAAGCTCCTCCCGCAGCTCAGGTATATCTTAATGGGTACAAGTGTGATGACAAGGTGTCCACTCAGATGCTGAGGACTATGTGGATGACCTAGAGAAGATGAGGAAGATGAGGATGAAGAAGTGTAGGATGAAAATGGTCAGGTTGTAGAAAATGAGGAGGTTGAAGAAGAGGAGGAAGGAGGAAAAAAGGATGAAGGGAGTTACAATGATAAGGATGTAAACAATGATGAAGATAATGACAATGTTGGTGGTGAAGAAGAAAAGGGTCAGAAGCAAAAATGAGAACCTGCAGATGAAGGAGAAGATGATGACTAGGTAGAATAACCTCTTTTGAAAACTTCTTTTTGTGATTTGACTGTTTTTACCCATCCCCCCTCCAAATCCCACTCTCTGAAACTAATTTGTTTGTTTGTTTGTTTTTCCAATTGTAACATTGCTGTGGGAACAAAGAGGGGAGAAGTGTACTGGGAGGTTGTGGTGGGAAGGGGTGAGAGAGGAGATTGGATAAAATACTATTTTCACTGCTGCTCTATTTTTACCCCTACTTTTCCTGTCTGGTTTTGTCCCTGGAACTGCAATAGCTTAGTGCATACCAAGTGAACATTTGTTCCTTACTTTCAAAGAGGATGGTTTAGAGGGCTCCTACACCTCCTGGTACTTAAGGCTGGCCTCCATTTGGTTTCTCAAAGCCCAGAAAGGGTTGAGGATCACCCATGTCTTCCCTTTTTCTGATTCCTGTGATTTCTGCATTTCTTGGGCCTATTAGAGGCATCCAATGCCCTGGTTTATAAATAGCAACCTAAAGACATATTTGGGGAATGACTGGGGACATTCCCCATCTCGCATTTCCTTCCCTCTTCACAGATGCTGGTGGGCTTTTCTCTAGGAGGAAGACTCTGATATTGCTCTTCAGAGCTATGAGCCAGACAGCTGAAAACAACAGACTTAGGAGTTATAAGTAAAAATGATTTGGTAATTATAATTAAAAGAGACAAACCGAGCCCTAAACTTCAACCTCTTTAAAAGGTTTTCTAAAAAGAAAACAAATCTGCCCTATCTTGTTCTGTAAAATATTAGAACACTTTGTCTTACAAAATGACAAGAGAATTCTTCCACATGTATTTCTGTACGTGGACAATTTTCACAGACCTAAATGCAGGAGATGTTACTGCATGTCAGCTGGGGTTTTGCTCGTGCTGTTGTTTTCATATACCTGAGCATGGAAAAACTAAGCCCACATTGTATATGCTTACCTAGTGTAAGTCAAAAATGACTGCAAACTCCCAGTGAATGTACAGGTTTGCTTTCATGTCCCTCTTCTGGATTGCATTAGAAGTGGCATGCTATTTCCCAGCCTGTTTTTCATCTGTGTAAAAGAACATCTGTACCTGTTTTTCTCCTCCTCCTCAGAAGAGCCAAACTTTGAGTTTTATGTCTGCTTGTCATTGATAAATTTCAATGATTCTTTTTACTTACACACACACACACACACACACACACACACACAAAACAAGGAAAAGACACTACAGGCTAGAAATCTGAAGACTCATTTTATATAATAGCAAAATATTTTGTACAACTTGAAAAAACATGAAAGGTAATCGATGCACCTAAGGCTTTAGGAAAAATAAATAGCTGGGAAAAGTCAACTATTCATAAATATACATACTCTTTACTGCTTTTGGCATGGTATTACAAGTTAGAGATGAGCTCAGGGAAGCAATTAATCACTGTAAAAACAAAGGCCAAGTCCACAAAAGATTGGAGAAAACAACTGATTCTGGACCCTAACGAATAGAAGATTGAAAAAGACTTTGAACAACAAAATTCCATTAAAAGTTCTTAACAACCACCCCCCTCCGCCTCACAAGAGAAGACTTTTTAAGACCTGTTTAAATCTGTGGCAAATAGGAGATAAAGGATTTATCTTCCCATTTAAGACTATTTTCTTTTAGATAATCTCATGGTAGTTACTATTAAGTAGAGAGCATGAGAAAGTGATGGGGTCAAAAGACAAAAAACAGAAAAGCTTTAAGAACTATTTCTAGGAGCAAACTTTGGGTTTACATAGTTTTCAGTACCTGCAAATAACTACTAGGAAACAGATCAGTAGCCTATCATGATGTTAAGGGAAATATTGCCAAGGGGAAAAAATGCAACCTCCAAAATGTCTTTAATTGTTTCAACTAAAAATATCCTTGGGCTTCTAAGCCTGCACCAGCAGAAACAGAACAAAAGCTGTACTAGCCTCTAAGAGAATTCGATTCTCACCACTTCCTAGAAAAGGGAGTATGGAGACTCAGAAGCAAGGAATAATCCCAGAAGGCACAGTTCCAACCACTGAGGATGAGTTTTCATTCAGCTTCTAATCAAATAATTTCTTTCATTGCCAGGGTAGAACTCTTCTTAATGTCTCCCTCCAACATTCTTTTCTTTATCCTTGTGATTTCAGTGCTTTCCCATTGCCCACTATTCCAAATTAGTTTTATATGAATACCTTTCCCCCAACCCACAGTTATACATGGAGTTATACATTTTCAAAAATGCAGTTGACTTGTATTTTGAGTTTACAAGTCTTGAGACAATAAGTAACTGCATTCTGACCCAACGAGGAAACTATGTATCACACAGAAATTCGGCACATTGAGCTGGATACTGTTCTCTGCTCCCCTCAAAGTTTTGTTTTGTTTTGTTTTTCTATGTCTTTTTCACAGCAATATGATATATGACCAATGGCATATAAACAGAATCTATGTGTGTCATTTAGACATGGATCACAAAAATTTCCTTCTTGTCTGTTTTCTTTGCTGGCTGACTGGGATAATGACGTCCTGAGCAACCTTAAAGTCATGCACTAAAGATGCCAGAATCAGAAAGAATTCCTGATGAACTAAATACAACAGCCCACCTCCTCTGCACTCCACTGAACTCTTATCTCTGAATTTGTGGCATGGCCCAGAGCTGTTGTATTTGTGACAATTACATGTCTATGCCATTGAATCATTTGGTTATATATTTATTTGCAATAGTATACAATACTTAATATCTTGGGCTTCAGCTAAATTTAAACCCATTTGTTTCCAAAGGTCATTGTATTCAACAAAATCATATTCTGACAAAAATGAAGAAGAAGATCTTGAATATTTTACTATATTAACTTTAGCATCAATATCTACTACATTGAGAAGTGTTATAGGACGTTATATCGGTATCTGGACCTTTTCCACTGCTCTGTGGATTATACTAGGAATATAATCTAAGGTGGTTTTTGTAACCTTGTATTTCCCTTGAAAGTGTCATTTACTTTACTAACTCTATAAACTCTTTAATTACCATTTAGGCAGTTTTATCTTATGAGCTAAATCCTTTATCATTGGACTTAGCATACTTATGTGTGGTTTTGTTTACATTTCAATTCTCTTATTTGAGAAATAACTACTATATGGTGGATCTTTAAATGAATAGATTTTTCCCATGTGATAATCTTGGCTACAATTGTTTCTCTTTGTAACATACATACTAAGCAGTTCCCTTGGTCTCTTCAATAATGTTTATGACTCCAAAAGATTTCCCTATGGCTAATAGCATGGGCTTTGATTACCATTATGAGTATTTTTCTTTCCATGGACTTGGGAAATAAGAGATCATTAGAATTTTGAAACCATAGGAGAAAGTTATGAAAGCTATATCCAACTTAACTTGTTTCACCTCCCTTCTACTTATCTAAACATCGTTCTTCCCATGAAGGTTTTCAAGATAAAGCTTCAAATCAAAGAAATCTTACATTTAAAAGATTTCTTTTAGATTTTTTTCTATTTTTCTTCTCACAAGTAGAGATCCAGGTTGCCCTTCATGAAATGATTCCATTTATAGGTGAAGAGAAACTATTTATATAGATATCTTTAAGAAATTTCACCATCTGAAAACAAAACATGCAGTGAGCAAAATGTACAGAAAAGTGAAAACATTAACCTTTCTGTATAATACATTATTTACTTTCTTAGTGGTCTATTCTTTATTCCCTTCTTTTCCAATCCTCTTCTGTTGTAATTGTGCAGAGTAAGACTGACAAATATTGGCTGAGAATATTGCCAGGTAGATAAATATCCTAATATCTGCCTATTAGAAGGCACAGAATCACCAAGAGAAAATGGCTTTTTAATGGCCCAATGCAATATAAACCCAACACATTGGAAGTTAAAACTGATGACCTCTCACTTCCGCAGATGATACTATTGTTCGGGAATTTCTCCTCAAAAGAACTATATCTATCACCTTAAGAAATGTTTTCAATGCAATCAAGGAAACTAGATATATGCTTTTTGTTTATTCATAAAATTCATGTTACTCTTATCACATAAAATTTTAAGATATTTAGCATAATGAATTCTATCAAGTTTCAGCAAAAGCTTCTTTTGTGTGCATAAGAAGTATGATCTTTGAGGACATTCAAAGCATTTCAAAATAAATTTCAGTTATGTGACTATAGCACAAATAAACTAATAATTTTGCATGTGATCCATAGGTTTGTTGAGGGAGCTTGAGGCAAGCTGATGGCAAAGAACAAGTTAGAACCCCCTCCTCTCCCCAGCTGGGACATGAATGATATTCCCTGGACACTCCCAGCTACCCAAAAATAGAAAAGGACAAAAAAATGGTTAAACTGGGAAGAGTCTCCACAGGTTTACCAGAAAAAGACAATTCCATCATAGCCTAAAGTCCAAGAACTCCCTACTGTCTCAAAGTTAATGCATTGCTAGAGGGAAAAACAACCTCAGCTTCACAATAGCTAGGCCTCCAGTAAGCTTTAGCACGTGAAAGTCTCATTTGAAACTCCCTCTTGACTTTATCTCCCCCAACTCCATAAAATGGTCACCAACACAACCCCAGTGCAGCTCCTCCTGCCCATGGGTCCTGTTCCTATCCTTTAACAACATTTACCTTTTTAAACCAAAGACATCTTCAAGAATTGTTTCTTGGGGCACCTGGGTGGCTCAGTCGGTTGGGTGGTTGGGCGGCTGACTTCAGTTCAGGTCACGATCAGGTCTGTGGGTTCGAGCCCCGTATCGAGCTCTGTGCTGGCAACTCAGAGCCTGGAACCTGCTTCAGATTCTGTGTCTCCCTCTCTCACTGCCCCTCCCCTGCTTGCTCTTTCTCTCCTTCTCAAAAAATGTTTTAAACATTTAAAAAAATGATTTTAAAAAGGAATGGTTTCTTCGCCATCAGCTCTGGACCTCACTAACCCCCCATCACCCCAAAACTTCATCAAGTTCAAGTTTTTCCTAGATGCCTTAATTCTAACAAGATATTTTACAAACCTTTTAATACTGATTAGGCTGAATTTGTTAAAGGTCAGCTTCCCCTACCCACTTATCTTGCAAGATTATTAATCGACCTGGGGTTTTTTAGCCTACATAATGAATTGTACCACCAATGTGCTAATTTTGATTTTTAAAATAAATTCAACTCTCTATTAATTTTGAAGTTTCTCAAAAGGGATATTTTAGGTTAGAAATTTAAAAATAAAGATAAGTTGTTCCTTGAAAATCTTATCACTTTAAAAGGAAAAGATGAAGATAACTGGTGTTATATACCCCTCAACCCTAAATTCATCAAGAAACACCAAAAATTCCCTAAATGACTTTTAAGTAATTGAATCATCATTAGAAACTGAATGAGTGGCTGTGCTTATATGTGATATTTATTAAATGGAAGACCATTTTTCTGGTTTTTTTTTTAAATGTTTTTTATTTATTTCTAGGAGAGAGAGAGAGACAGCGCGAGCAGGGGAGGGTCAGAGAGAGAGGGAGTCACAGACTGAAATAGGCTCCAGGCTCTGAGCTGCCAATCAGCACAGAGCCCGACGCGGGGCTCGAACCCACGAACCGCAAGATCATGACCCAAGCAAAAGTCAGACGCTTAACCGACTAAGCCACCCAGGCGCCCCACATTTTTCTGGTTTAATACAATCAGCACTTCTGACTGCAACCAACCTGATAAAAAACTAAAGTGAAACTATACTTTGAAATTAATATTTTCCAACTACACCATTATGAGAGCATGGTCAAGAATGAAACTTATGATGAGGTAAAGAGGTATGAAAAAAATAAAAACAGTAAGAGGAAGTGTAAGGAAAGAATTAGAGGGTCCAAGTTAATAGGCTTGGTGCATATTCTCTGCTACAGATATTGTACTTAGTTCTTTTATCTAAGCAATCTCGACTGATCTTGACTACCTGAGGCAAGTGGTTGTTACTAATCCTGCTTTGTAAAATGACAGCATTCAGGCTAACTTTAACAGAATAGAAGCGGTCTTATACAACAAGATCATAAAGATAGAAATCAGTTAAAGCAAATAATTTGAAAATAGTAAAATAACATATGCATGCATTAAACAGTTCATTTTAATTAAAAGCATATCAAGGCACATTCATTATTGGAAAAATAATATATATATGTTGGAGGCCGATCCGGCTCCGGCAGGTCCAGGGGTCCCTGAAGGATGGACGGTGTCAGCAAGGGAGGGGGGAGAGAGGCCCGAGATCCTTTCTGATCACCAGGCAGGCATCTCTGTCCTATCGGTTTTGGTGTCTTTATTTATAGGTCAAATGTTAACATGGCATCAGGAAATGGAGTTTTTATAATGGATAGCTCTTTGTGATAAGATGTTTTTGGAAAATGTACAGAAACAGGTTTTACAGAAGCCTTCTTGCAGAACTGCCCCAATTATAGGGAGGTTGAGTAACTAAGAAAATAACAAGGTGTTCACATTTTAATAACACTAAGATTACGTCACAGGTTTGTAGATACTCTTATCCATCCTCATCACAGCTGCCAGGGTAAGGGAAGGTGTTTGTGGAAAGTAGGCCTTAGGGAAGGGGCTGCTAAACACCGTCAGTTAGCAAACGTGTAGGTACTAACTTACCTTCTGCCCTTATCTGTTCCTTTTCTCTAAGTTAGGCTCTTTGTCTCCAGGAAAGACTTGATTTTCCAGTTATATTCATTATGGCACCAGAGAGCCAACCATACCTTTAAAGAGTTTAGCTTATTTCCAATACATAGAATAGCCTCTTCAAGGACATTTACCTTTGTGTCTAGTTTTATGATTCCTTGAATAGCTAGGGCATGAAAGACATTTTTGGTTAGTTGATTTGCATGTTGAGCTGTATGAACATCTTGGACTAACACAACGGTAGAAACAGAATTGTACATGTAAAGGTCAATCTTTTATGAGTAAGGGTCATTAGCCTGTTCATAGCTCAAGGGAAAGTATGGAGGGAAACAGGACCTTCTGGAGACACGATGTCTGTTCCCATGATCAAAAGAAGAAGTTCCCACAATAAGTTCCTTCACAAGGGGCAATCATCATACCAGAGCCGGAATAAGGGGACAAGTCACTCCCCATATTGATCAACAAGGTAGCCTAGGGGTCAGTGCTCAAGCAGAAATAATTGAGTGGGGGGTGGATATTGGTCATCATCTGATTGGCAAGAGACCGTGCAAACTTGCTTTAACCTCACCGGGAGTTTTCTTGACTAGTGGGCTCAGAATGGCTCCCAACATATATACATTTTAATTTGAGGATGGGTCTATTTTACTTTCTCAAGTTATCTTACAAAGACATCTAAAACACAATGTCATGATTAGTTAACTATGCCAAAAAGAGAAATAGGAAAGTATTGAAAATTCGGAATCTGAATTTTCATTATTCATGTCAAATCTTTTCACTTTTCTTACTCCTACCTAATTGAAAATCAAATTTTAGCTACACCTTTTAGATGCCAAATATTGGGGCCAATGGCAAGCCACCCCAAGATGGGCCAGTTTGGCATGAAGATTATGCCACGTTGAAAAAAATCATGGCCCATAAGACTCAGAAGAAACTTTTTTTAATTAAAAAAAATTTTTTTTAACATTTATTATTGAGAAACAGAAACAGAGCATAAGCAGGGGAGGGGTAGAGAGAGGGGAGACACAGACTCTGAAGCAGGCTCCAGGCTCTGAGCTGTCAGCATGGAGCCTGATGTGGGGCTCAAACCCATGAACTATGAGATCATGGCCTGAGCCGAACTTGGACATTTAACCACACTTAACCAAGTGAACCACCCAGGTGCCCCAAGATTCAGAAGAAAATTTGACCTGCCCCCTCCCCCATTAACTACCTAAAAGAATTTAGATGGAGGACCTACTCTAGGAAGACAGCTATCACCACAAGATAACTGTACTATGATGTAAAGTAGGTGTGCTAGACAGGGAGAAATGTATCCAGTCCTGTTTAATCAAAGTCCTCTGTCCCACTGTTTCTGAATGGTCTAACTCTTCTTCTTCACAATACATACATGCCTCATTTTGTTTGACTATTTTGGAATCTAATATCTATGTGGATTACCAATTACATACAGAATTCAATTTGATTTTCTCCTGTCAATCTGTCTCATGTCAATTTAATTCTTAGTCCAGTTAAAGAACCTTAGTATGATAGGAAAAGATAGGATAAAAGAGTCAGGGAGGGACAGGATAGGACCTGGAGTCCCTGGGCGGGGAAAACCACGTATTTTGGAACAATACTGGGAGTGTCTGCTGAGAGCAAGTGCCCTCAGGCTTAAGGTTCTTGTTAAGAATGTAACTGACGCCACCTACTCCCCCTCAGGTTTCCCTCAGGAATTTGACAAAGCGCCCAAGTCTGGCCATACCACCCCTCATACAATGAAAAGGAGCCAGGCAGGAATGGACAACTAAGCACCCAGAACTATGAAACCAATAACAGTAGAACCTGAGAAGGAACAAGGGGGAGGGGAAGGGTGAGGGTAGACCAGAACCTTATAAAAGAAGGACCCTTACCTATAGTCCTCGGCCATTCACTTTTGAAAGTCCCCTCTCAGTAAAGAGCTCTTTTCATACTATTCTAACTTTTTTTTTTTTAATTTTAAATGTTTTATTTATTTCTAGGAGAGAGAGAGACAGCGTGAGCAGGGGAGGGTCAGAGAGAGAGGGAGACACAGACTCTGAAACAGGCTCCAGGCTCTGAGCTCCAGTCAGCACAGAGCCCGACGTGGGGCTCGAACCCACGAACCGCGAGATCATGACCTAAGCGAAAGTCGGATGCTTAACCGACTAAGCCACCCAGGCGCCCCATAACTTTCTGATCTTATACTCTAATAAACTTTCATCTGCTGCTCATTTTGTTCTTCAAAGTGGGGAAACAACAAATCCCGGGTATTGTGGTTAAAAAAAAATCCTGCAACATTAGGTGACAGACAAAAACTTTTTCCTCCTTAATACTTTCAAAGCATTAATTGCTTTCATAAAAATCAGTGTTTTTTCTTAGAAATAACAATTTTACATTAAATACAGTACCGAGTTATATGTCGTAAGGACATTTAGAAAGAAAAAAAAGATCCTTGGTTTTCATATAGCTGAACTTGTGGGAGGAGAATGGGTATTTTAGAGAGAAGTCTAATATTCTCAAATATTCAGCATGCAAAAGACAATAGTAAATGAGAAGGATGGCAGAAGTCTTTTATGAGAGCTTCTATTATAATAGCTGTTTATTATTTACTTACCTAATGAGTGTTAAGTCCTTAATGCAAATTATCTCTTTGA